>NW_020229844.1:485577-1013524 GCF_003227725.1 Camponotus floridanus
ATCAACGCATCATCGACCTCCGCGCAAAATATATTCCCTGTTCATATAAATTATTAAGAAACGAATTTTCGAAAATTTCACGTTTTGCGTTATTAGGAGAACATGATTGTAAAGAAGGCATCAACGCATCATCGACCGCCTCGCACAATATATTCTCCTGATATATAAATTAAAGAAACGAATTTTCGAACTTTTCACGCTTGTCGTTTTAGGAGAACATGATTTGTAAAGGTCATCAACGATCATCGACCTCCTCGCAAAATATATTCTCCTGATAATATAAATTATAAGAACGAATTTTCGAAAATTTTCACGCTTGCGTTATTAGGAGAACATGATTTGTAAAGAGGTCATCAACGCATCATCGACCTCCTCGCAAAATATATTCTCCTGATAATATAAAATTAATAAGAAACGAATTTTCGAAAAATTTTCTACGCTTGCGTTATTAGGGAGAACATGATTTGTAAAGATGTCATCAACGCATCTTCGACCTCCTCGCAAAATATATTCTCCTGATAATATAAAATAATAAGAAACGAATTTTCGAAAATATTCACGCTTGCGTTATTAGGAGAACATGATTTGTAAAGAGGTCATCAACGCATCATCGACCTCCTCGCAAAATATATTCTCCTGATAATATAAATAATAAGAAACGAATTTTCGAAAATTTTCACGCTTGCGTTATTAGGAGAACATGATTTGTAAAGAGTCATCAACGCATCATCGACCTCCTCGCAAAATATATTCTCCTGATAATATAAAATAATAAGAAACGAATTTTCGAAAATTTTCACGTTTGCGTTATTAGGAAGAACATTGATTTGTAAAGAGGTCATCAACGCATCATCGACCTCCTCGCAAAATATATTCTCCTGATAATATAAATTATAAGAAAACGAATTTTTCGAAAATTTTCGCGCTTGCGTTATTAGGAGAACATGATTTGTAAAGAGGTCATCAACGCATCATCGTCCTCCTCGCAAAATATATTCTCCTGATAATATAAAATAATAAGAAACGAATTTTCGAAAATTTTCACGTTTGCGTTATTAGGAGAACATGATTTGTAAAGAGGTCATCAACGCATCATCGACCTCCTCGCAAAATATATTCTCCTGATAATATAAATTATAAGAAACGAATTTTCGAAAATTTTCGCGCTTGCGTTATTAGGAGAACATGATTTGTAAAGAGGTCATCAACGCATCATCGAACTCCTTTTTTTTTTTTTTTTTTTTTATATTGGTGGAGAAATCCTTTATGGATACCCGTACTCCCCGGGGAGGGAGGGCGGGTTATGTGGGATTCCTGGTCTGAGGGACCAGTATACCCACTAAAACTCCACCGGATGCCTACTCGGGTGTTTGGGGGGAGGACCAGGTGCGCCGTAGCGATGTCAACCGGACGTCCTCCCCCCACCCACACGGCCTAACCTCGTGGGCGAACCCCCCGAGGGAGGGGGCCCGCCCACTCCGCCTGTATGGCGGCTTCTGCTCTAGTTGTGGCGCAGAGGGGCATCACCTCCACGCCACGCCATCCACGGTGTTTTCCGGGGGGTGGGGTCGGGGCTCGAGTCTCCCGCTCGAGCTTCGGCCCTCCGAGTCCCAGGGTTGGCCACCCTCCCTTCCCCAAGAGCGGTTGAGATTCTGGTAGCACCCCAGGGCTCTTTCTTGGTATGTCCCTCCGGGGGCGGGCTCCCTCCTTTCCCTTTAGGGATCAGGACTCGACCGCGCCCCCGGAGGGCTCCTACTCGCCTTTCGCGGGGTACTGCCGCGGGAAGCGTACGCTTCCCGAGACAGTACATCATCGACCTCCTCGCAAAATATATTCTCCTGGTAATATAAAATAATAAGAAACGAATTTTCGAAAATTTTCACGCTTGCGTTATTAGGAGAACATGATTTGTAAAGAGGTCATCAACGCATCATCGACCTCCTCGCAAAATGTATTCTCCTGATAATATAAAATAATAAGAAACGAATTTTCGAAAATTTTCACGCTTGCTTTATTAGGAGAACATGATTTGTAAAGAGGTCATCAACGCATCATCGACCTCCTCGCAAAATGTATTCTCCTGATAATATAAAATAATAAGAAACGAATTTTCGAAAATTTTCACGCTTGCGTTATTAGGAGAACATGATTTGTAAAGAGGTCTTCAACGCATCATCGACCTCCTCGCAAAATGTATTCTCCTGATAATATAAAATAATAAGAAACGAATTTTCGAAAATTTTCACGCTTGCGTTATTAGGAAAACATGATTTGTAAAGAGGTCATCAACGCATCATCGACCTCCTCGCAAAATATATTCTCCTGATAGTATAAAATAATAAGAAACGAATTTGCGAAAAATTTTCGCGTTTGCGTTATTAGGAGAACATGATTTGTAAAGAGGTCATCAACGCATCATCGACCTCCTCGCACAATATATTCCCCTGATAATATAAATTATAAGAAACGAATTTTCGAAAATTTTCGCGTTTGCGTTATTAGGAGAGCATGATTTGTAAAGAGGTCATCAACGCATCATCGACCTCCTCGCAAAATATATTCTCCTGATAATATAAATTATAAGAATCGAATTTTCGAAAATTTTCACGATTGCGTTATTAGGAAAACATGATTTGTAAAGAGGTCATCAACGCGTCATCGACCTCCTCGCAAAATATATTCTCCTGATAATATAAAATAATAAGAAACGAATTTTCGAAAATTTTCACGCTTGCGTTATTAGGAAAACATGATTTGTAAAGAGGTCATCAACGCATCTTCGACCTCCTCGCAAAATATATTTTCCTGATAATATAAAATAATAAGAAACGAATTTTCGAAAATTTTCACGCTTGCGTTATTAGGAGAACATGATTTGTAAAGAGGTCATCAACGCATCATCGACCTCCTCGCAAAATATATTCTCCTGATAATATAAAATAATAAGAAACGAATTTTCGAAAATTTCCACGCTTGCGTTATTAGGAGAACATGATTTGTAAAGAAGTCATCAACGCATCATCGACCTCCTCGCAAAATATATTCTCCTGATCATATAAATTATAAGAAACGAATTTTCGAAAATTTTTACGTTTGCGTTATTAGGAGAACATGATTTGTAAAGAGGTCATCAACGCATCATCGACCTCCTCGCACAATATATTCTCCTGATCATATAAATTATAAGAAACGAATTTTCGGAGATTTTCACGTTTGCGTTATTAGGAGAACATGATTTGCAAAAAGGTCATCAACGCATCATCGACCTCCTCGCACAATATATTCTCCTGATAATATAAATTATAAGAAACGAATTTTCGAAAATTTTCACGCTTGCGTTATTAGGAGAACATGATTTGTAAAGAGATCATCAACGCATCATCGACCTCCTCGCAAAATATATTCTCCTGATAATATAAAATAATAAGAAACGAATTTTCGAAAATTTTCGCGTTTGCGTTATTAGGAGAACATGATTTGTAAAGAGGTCATCAATGCATCATCGACCTCCTCGCAAAATATATTCTCTTGATAATATAAATTATAAGAAACGAATTTTCGAAAATTTTCACGTTTGCGTTATTAGGAGAACATGATTTCTAAAGAAGTCATCAACGCATCATCGACCTCCTCGCAAAATATATTCTCCTGATCATATAAATTATAAGAAACGAATTTTCGAAAATTTTTACGTTTGCGTTATTAGGAGAACATGATTTGTAAAGAGGTCATCAACGCATCATCGACCTCCTCGCACAATATATTCTCCTGATCATATAAATTATAAGAAACGAATTTTCGAAAATTTTCACGCTTGCGTTATTAGGAGAACATGATTTGTAAAGAGATCATCAACGCATCATCGACCTCCTCGCAAAATATATTCTCCTGATAATATAAAATAATAAGAAACGAATTTTCGAAAATTTTCGCGTTTGCGTTATTAGGAGAACATGATTTGTAAAGAGGTCATCAACGCATCATCGACCTCCTCGCAAAATATATTCTCTTGATAATATAAATTATAAGAAACGAATTTTCGAAAATTTTACGTTTGCGTTATTAGGAGAACATGATTTCTAAAGAAGTCATCAACGCATCATCGACCTCCTCGCAAAATATATTCTCCTGATCATATAAATTATAAGAAACAAATTTTCGAAAATTTTTACGTTTGCGTTATTAGGAGAACATGATTTGTAAAGAGGTCATCAACGCATCATCGACCTCCTCGCACAATATATTCTCCTGATCATATAAATTATAAGAAACGAATTTTCGAAAATTTTACGTTTGCGTTATTAGGAGAACATGATTTGTAAAGAGGTCATCAACGCATCATCGACCTCCTCGCACAATATATTCTCCTGATCATATAAATTATAAGAAACGAATTTTCGAAAATTTTCACGCTTGCGTTATTAGGAGAACATGATTTGTAAAGAGGTCATCAACGCATCATCGACCTCCTCGCAAAATATTTCTCCTGATAATATAAAATAATAAGAAACGAATTTTCGAAAATTTTCACGTTTGCGTTATTAGGAGAACATGATTTCTAAAGAAGTCATCAACGCATCATCGACCTCCTCGCACAATATATTCTCCTGATCATATAAATTATAAGAAACGAATTTTCGAAAATTTTCACGTTTGCGTTATTAGGAGAACATGATTTGTAAAGAAGTCATCAACGCATCATCGACCTCCTCGCACAATATATTCTCCTGATAATATAAATTATAAGAAACGAATTTTCGAAAATTTTCACGCTTGCGTTATTAGGAGAACATGATTTGTAAAGAGGTCATCAACGCATCATCGACCTCCTCGCAAAATATATTCTCCTGATAATATAAATTATAAGAAACGAATTTTCGAAAATTTTCACGCTTGCGTTATTAGGAGAACATGATTTGTAAAGAGGTCATCAACGCATCATCGACCTCCTCGCAAAATATATTCTCCTGATAATATAAAATAATAAGAAACGAATTTTCGAAAATTTTCACGCTTGCGTTATTAAGAGAACATGATTTGTAAAGAGGTCATCAACGCATCATCGACCTCCTCGCAAAATATATTCTCCTGATAATATAAAATAATAAGAAACGAATTTTCGAAAATTTTCACGCTTGCGTTATTAGGAGAACATGATTTGAAAAGAGGTTATCAACGCATCTTCGACCTCCTCGCAAAATATATTCCCCTGATAATATAAAATAATAAGAAACGAATTTTCGAAAATTTTCACGCTTGCGTTATTAGGAGAACATGATTTGAAAGGAGGTCATCAACGCATCTTCGACCTCCTCGCAAAATATATTCTCCTGATAATATAAAATAATAAGAAACGAATTTTCGAAAATTTTCACGCTTGCGTTATTAGGAGAACATGATTTGTAAAGAGGTCATCAACGCATCATCGACCTCCTCGCAAAATATATTCTCCTGATAATATAAAATAATAAGAAACGAATTTTGGAAAATTTTCGCGTTTGCGTTATTAGGAGAACATGATTCGTAAAGAGGTCATCAACGCATCATCGACCTCCTCGCAAAATATATTCTCCTGATAATATAAAATAATAAGAAACGAATTTTCGGAAATTTTCGCGCTTGCGTTATTAGGAGAACATGATCTGTAAAGAGGTCATCAACGCATCATCGACCTCCGCGCAAAATATATTCTCCTGATCATATAAATTATAAGAAACGAATTTTCGAAAATTTTCGCGTTTGCGTTATTAGGAGAACATGATTTGTAAAGAGGTCATCAACGCATCATCGACCTCCTCGCACAATATATTCTTTTGATAATATAAATTATAAGAAACGAATTTTCGAAAATTTTCGCGCTTGCGTTATTAGGAGAACATGATTTGTAAAGAGGTCATCAACGCATCATCGACCTCCTCGCAAAATATATTCTCCTGATAATATAAAATAATAAGAAACGAATTTTCGAAAATTTTCACGCTTGCGTTATTAGGAGAACATGATTTGTAAAGAGGTCATCAACGCATCATCGACCTCCTCGAGGTGGGGCCCTTAATTGGGCCGGGCTGCCCTGCCTTCAGAAATTATGGTTTCCGTTTCCTGGAGGCAGGGCGATAGCAGCACGTGAGTCTGCTCGACGGGGTTTTTAGTTGGTATACCCGGCATTGCACACCTGGGAGAGGGGCTAGCTCTCTCCTAAGGGCCGGGGAGTCCAACACTACCCTCCCTTGGTGCGCCGTACACACCTCGGGGGGGTGTGCGTAATGCATTTTCCCCGTCGTTAAACAAAAAAAAAAAAAAATCATCGACCTCCTCGCAAAATATATTCTCCTGATAATATAAAATAATAAGAAACGAATTTTCGAAAATTTTCACGCTTGCGTTATTAGGAGAACATGATTTGTGAAGAGGTCATCAACGCATCATCGACCTCCTCGCAAAATATATTCTCCTGATAATATAAATTATAAGAATCGAATTTTCGAAAATTTTCACGATTGCGTTATTAGGAAAACATGATTTGTAAAGAGGTCATCAACGCGTCATCGACCTCCTCGCAAAATATATTCTCCTGATAATATAAAATAATAAGAAACGAATTTTCGAAAATTTTCACGCTTGCGTTATTAGGAGAACATGATTTGTAAAGAGGTCATCAACGCATCTTCGACCTCTTCGCAAAATATATTTTCCTGATAATATAAAATAATAAGAAACGAATTTTCGAAAATTTTCACGCTTGCGTTATTAGGAGAACATGATTTGTAAAGAGGTCATCAACGCATCATCGACCTCCTCGCAAAATATATTCTCCTGATAATATAAAATAATAAGAAACGAATTTTCGAAAATTTCCACGCTTGCGTTATTAGGAGAACATGATTTGTAAAGAAGTCATCAACGCATCATCGACCTCCTCGCAAAATATATTCTCCTGATCATATAAATTATAAGAAACGAATTTTCGAAAATTTTTACGTTTGCGTTATTAGGAGAACATGATTTGTAAAGAGGTCATCAACGCATCATCGACCTCCTCGCACAATATATTCTCCTGATCATATAAATTATAAGAAACGAATTTTCGAAAATTTTCACGTTTGCGTTATTAGGAGAACATGATTTGCAAAAAGGTCATCAACGCATCATCGACCTCCTCGCACAATATATTCTCCTGATAATATAAATTATAAGAAACGAATTTTCGAAAATTTTCACGCTTGCGTTATTAGGAGAACATGATTTGTAAAGAGATCATCAACGCATCATCGACCTCCTCGCAAAATATATTCTCCTGATAATATAAAATAATAAGAAACGAATTTTCGAAAATTTTCGCGTTTGCGTTATTAGGAGAACATGATTTGTAAAGAGGTCATCAATGCATCATCGACCTCCTCGCAAAATATATTCTCTTGATAATATAAATTATAAGAAACGAATTTTCGAAAATTTTCACGTTTGCGTTATTAGGAGAACATGATTTCTAAAGAAGTCATCAACGCATCATCGACCTCCTCGCAAAATATATTCTCCTGATCATATAAATTATAAGAAACGAATTTTCGAAAATTTTTACGTTTGCGTTATTAGGAGAACATGATTTCTAAAGAAGTCATCAACGCATCATCGACCTCCTCGCAAAATATATTCTCCTGATCATATAAATTATAAGAAACGAATTTTCGAAAATTTTTACGTTTGCGTTATTAGGAGAACATGATTTGTAAAGAGGTCATCAACGCATCATCGACCTCCTCGCACAATATATTCTCCTGATCATATAAATTATAAGAAACGAATTTTCGAAAATTTTTACGTTTGCGTTATTAGGAGAACATGATTTGTAAAGAGGTCATCAACGCATCATCGACCTCCTCGCACAATATATTCTCCTGATCATATAAATTATAAGAAACGAATTTTCGAAAATTTTCACGTTTGCGTTATTAGGAGAACATGATTTGTAAAGAAGTCATCAACGCATCATCGACCTCCTCGCACAATATATTCTCCTGATAATATAAATTATAAGAAACGAATTTTCGAAAATTTTCACGCTTGCGTTATTAGGAGAACATGATTTGTAAAGAGGTCATCAACGCATCATCGACCTCCTCGCAAAATATATTCTCCTGATAATATAAAATAATAAGAAACGAATTTTCGAAAATTTTCGCGTTTGCGTTATTAGGAGAACATGATTTGTAAAGAGGTCATCAACGCATCATCGACCTCCTCGCAAAATATATTCTCCTGATAATATAAAATAATAAGAAACGAATTTTCGGAAATTTTCGCGCTTGCGTTATTAGGAGAACATGATCTGTAAAGAGGTCATCAACGCATCATCGACCTCCGCGCAAAATATATTCTCCTGATCATATAAATTATAAGAAACGAATTTTCGAAAATTTTCGCGTTTGCGTTATTAGGAGAACATGATTTGTAAAGAGGTCATCAACGCATCATCGACCTCCTCGCACAATATATTCTTTTGATAATATAAATTATAAGAAACGAATTTTCGAAAATTTTCGCGCTTGCGTTATTAGGAGAACATGATTTGTAAAGAGGTCATCAACGCATCATCGACCTCCTCGCAAAATATATTCTCCTGATAATATAAAATAATAAGAAACGAATTTTCGAAAATTTTCACGCTTGCGTTATTAGGAGAACATGATTTGTAAAGAGGTCATCAACGCATCATCGACCTCCTCGAGGTGGGGCCCTTAATTGGGCCGGGCTGCCCTGCCTTCAGAAATTATGGTTTCCGTTTCCTGGAGGCAGGGCGATAGCAGCACGTGAGTCTGCTCGACGGGGTTTTTAGTTGGTATACCCGGCATTGCACACCTGGGAGAGGGGCTAGCTCTCTCCTAAGGGCCGGGGAGTCCAACACTACCCTCCCTTGGTGCGCCGTACACACTTCGGGGGGGTGTGCGTAATGCATTTTCCCCGTCGTTAAACAAAAAAAAAAAAAAAATCATCGACCTCCTCGCAAAATATATTCTCCTGATAATATAAAATAATAAGAAACGAATTTTCGAAAATTTTCACGCTTGCGTTATTAGGAGAACATGATTTGTGAAGAGGTCATCAACGCATCATCGACCTCCTCGCAAAATATATTCTCCTGATAATATAAATTATAAGAAACGAATTGGTTTGTGGGCTCTTAATGCTCTTTACTTAATTATCATGTTGTTAAATATTTTTCTATATTCGAGTGTCACCGTGTGAATGATGGCAAAGCTATGACATATGTATAGCCGCTTGCTATACGTCGTCAAGGCCAAACATATGATATTAATTGATAATTCTCTGCCGAAATATTTTGCATACTATATATACACGCGACATTTTAAATTATAGAAGTATATTTTATTTTAAATTAATTAATTATGAACGATTGATGTATCACGGAACAATCGCGATATATCGCAAACCACCATCATGTTTCGGAGAGCGACCCGTCCACCGATTCGTCGCGCTCGTAGTATCGGATTACAGTGGGACGACTCTCGTCGCCGCGCGCTTCTAATACACTTAAGTGGGAGTCCAAGAAGCAGATTTGGAATATTCACTGTAAGTCAGCCGCTCCTCGGGCGATCGGGACAAGATTTAAAAGGTAGTACCGCGAAATGGTGTAGAATTTTATGCAAAAAGAACGAAATCGCTATCGCGTCCGGAAGTCGAGATATAAATAGGCCGTTTTCGTCTGTGCGCGGACGGTCGAAATCGTGCACGACGCCGCGCATGTTGCCTGCCTCTCTCGCGCGATATTCACTGTAACGCGGCGAGTAAAATGGCAGGCCGAACGGAATCGTTCGATTTATTGATTAAATACTTATATATACCGAACGAAAAGATGAATCAGAATGCAATCGTTCGATTAATTAATTAAATATTTATATATATCGAATAAAAAGGCGAGTCGGAATGCAATCTGTCGAATAGTGAATTTAATATTCATATATATCAAACGAAAAGATGAATCGGAATGCATTTGTTCGATTAATTCGTTATATATATATATATATATATATATATATATATATATGTATATATATATATATATATATATATAAATATTTATATTTATATATATAAATATTTAATTAATTAATCGAACGATTGCATTCCGATTCATCTTTTCGTTCGGTATATATAAGTATTTAATCAATTAATCGAACGATTACATTCCGATTCATCTTTTCGTTTGGTATATATAAATATTTAATTCACTATTCGACTGATTGCGTTCCGACTCGCTTTTTGATCTTAGCTACAGAGATGTATTTTTAAATATTTATTGCGTTTTTACTAACATATTCCGAATTTTGTTAATCGAAATGATTAACTTTTGGCAGAGAATTTCGCCTTGTGACGGATATATGACTAACTTCATTGAATTATATTTAATATCTTTTTAATCAGTTAGTACTTATATAATATTATTTGACCAAATATTTCCTCTGTATCTAAACTTTTGCAAATTTTAAACAAATTCTGAATATTATTTCCATGTGTTTTTGTCATTTGAATCGACGTGGTTATACGTTTCCCGTAAGAACACATGTTAATTCGCACACATGCAAATTAGAATCTTTATAACTTTTAAACGTTTTAGTGAGTTGATTTAAAAATTGTACTGAAGATTCTAAACATATGTAAGGACATTTTGTACAATTTTCATTAAATTCTCAATATTTTGAAAATAGGTACAAAACATCCTTAATTTCTATTCAAAATCTACAAACATCTGTCTTCGTTTCCTAATTTTTAGAAACCTACAGGGAAGGAGATAGCAGAGATCGCTGCTCACGAAGTAGAGTATCCTAATATTTCTATCGATCAATCGGAATTTATTCTCATATGGTTATCCTGTATAAAACATTTCTCCGAAAGGATATCCTTTGCAAACTGAAAGACGTAAAGTCAAACGTACCCAGGATCACCCGGTCGCACTATGTTGTCAATGCAAAACTATCTCAGGATAAAAAGCACCACATTGGAAAAGAAATTACAGAGTAAGTGATATTAATTTAAAATATCAAATATATGGCATAATAACGTCACTTAAAATTTTTAACGTAAAATATATATACGTTATCTACATCGATAAAAAAATTTATGCCTTGATACGATTCTATATTTCGTACAGTTACATAATATGTAAAAATATTCTGATATAAGTGAAATTAATTTGTTTGAATTTGTTAGCATGCGCGAAAAAGTGTAACAATGTCGTGGAAGAGGATCCAACTATGTCCAAGGTATTTAAGGAGAAAGTGAATTCGTTTGTAGCGAGGGCGAATATCGAATTGGCAAACGAAAAAGAAGAGTTATTCTTTAAAAACAGATTGAAGGCCGTAATGCGATTTTATCAGTTCGTTCCGAAAGGCGCCACAATGAAAACCGCGGAACCTTACGATTTCTTCAACCTATGGCTTGCCTTCTGGAGAAGGGAACAACAGCGAATACGAAAAGAACGGATGGAAGAAGCTCGCAAGAAACTCAAAAATAAATCCGATGTCATGGGAGTAAAATTAAAATCTCACGACATCGGATTTGTTTTTGAGTTTCTTGCGAGTTTCTTCCATTAAATCTTCACGGGTTAAAGGCACGATTACAAAAATATCTTTAAAATCATAATTTATCAAAAGAAGATATTTTTAGATGGGATATAAATAATAATTTTATATATTGTAATATTCCAAAAAACCTCTTTAATTACTAGTTCATATTTATGAAAGACTATAATCCAAAAAATATTTTGCAATATTAAGTTTCATCAGTTTTCTTTTTTTTTTAATATTCTTTAATATTTCCTTTGTCTAATACACGGATTACACAGTTAATCCAGTTCTTCTTGGTTCAATTGCTGATCTGGATGCGGTGAGTCCATCAAGTACTGTGAAATATTGTTTCATATCCTGAATATGAAGAAATTAAATGTTCACTCAAAGCAATATCTGATGAAAAATGATAATAATATAATTTATTGGATAAAATGACTATGCGAGCGGTCTATTTTTTATATTGTTATTATATGCTTTTTTAAACTTGAAATATATTATTTACATCTCTAGATATCTTATGTATTATTGAAAAATTCCAAAGAGCTGTGGCATCGTGTAATAATGTGCAATAATTATTACATTAATTATTATATCATATGTTTTATTAAAAATCTGAATTTAAGGCCGATTAAATCAAAGAAGGAAGGATGTGAGAGAAATACACACAATATAGAGCTGTATGATAAACACTATTTTGATACTTTACACATTTTTTGACAGTGATTTCTCTCTTACACGTACCACCGACATTCCCAGTGTCTCGCCCCAGCACTCGACAAAAACGCATTTATATCACCGATTACAATGATCAGCATTACAATGGAGGAGCCTTTTTACGCATTTCAAAACCGTAATCCATGGTGTAAAAAGTGCATAAAATTCGTTTAGAGACGTAAGATTGTAACTTCGTACAAATTACAAGTCACAGGAGCACCGCAACGAGAGATATTTGATAAGCCTTATTAGCGAAGCATGCATAAAGCTGCCGTCTCTTCCACGAGATCCTCCCGAAATGTATCTGCTTGATATATTATACATATGCGTTTGCCAGTTAACACTAAAGGAATTGAGTTGGCACGTTATCCTCGTTTTGGGAAAACCCTATCCGTTCTCGCAAAATGTAACTAATTGTAAATAGTAATGCTTGATATAGGCATCGACATGTAATCAACGGCAAGATTCGTATCCTGACGACAGCATACGCGACTTGAATCAGAAAATACAAACTTGAAAAAAATATGCGCGCACACGTTAAAATATTATATATACATTTTTACACGATGTGTGTCCAACACTCGTTTAGGAAATGAAAAATTAAAGAGAAACGGGTCGAGAGTCTTCATTGAAATATGTCATGTGTGTGCGTGTACCTGTTATATTTTTCTTTGTCACTGCATTATTATTATTATTATTATAACGTTGATACAGCACTTCTCGGTATGTCGAAAAGAAACAAAAAATCGTATCGCATGAGAAGTTGTTAATAAGATTAATCGCATTTACGTAATATTGATAAGAGGCAGCGAGTCACATCTCGTTAATTATTAATCGCATCTAAAAGTATATATTTGTAAAAAAAAATGGAAATGTCTTTTTTCAGAGTTTTTTTTTCTACCCGTCACCTAACAGGCCACCTCACGCAACGGAATATATTTTACTTGGTTATCATTCGCACAATTTTCTCTCTTAATATTTCAACGCTGTTAGGTATGTTCCTTCGAACTCTTAAATCTCTCGCGTTAATCGATTATAAATCATTAATAATTATTGTGTAGAATTATATGATTAATTCCATAATTAATAACATAATTAATTATATAACTGAATTATAGTCCTATAATTACAACTACATAATAATTATTTTTCAATTATTATTAATCATTAATTAATCGATTCGCAAATGTGTAACAAAAAGCGATTCGCAAGTTAATCTTGAAGCGGATGCACAGATGATTCGACTTTTTTGTTTCATATATTCGCCATCGAAATGTATTATTTAAGTAATACTTTATAATGTAATATTATACAATTTCGATTATATGTGTAATAATATATTACAATGCTTGAAAGACAAGCATAAAAATTGACATATAAAAGATCTATTTAAAAGAAGAATTATAATAGTTAGAATAAAATTGCGCTTTTTAGATGCAACCGCTCGAAGATTAAACTTATGCATAATCATAAATTAGATTTGATTACTATTATAGTTTTTTTTTACAAAACCATGAAATATTCCGTTTCGCAAGAACATAAATACAAAATATTTCTCAATATATTAATCTTAAACAAAATTTTATAGCCATTTAAAATTTATGACTTATTTATGATTCATAAACTTAATGGTTCTCTCCACTGGTCATATATGTAACAAAAAAAAAAATAAAATTATATTTAATCTGAATAAAAAAAAATTATATTTATTTGAATTTGATAAAAATATAAGATTGACCGAACATTTACGATTCCATTTGCGAAACGGATAACAAAAATAAATGTCGAATCATAATCTAAAAACGCGCGCATACCCTTATTTTTATTTTCTTTTTTTTTAACAAATGCGTATTAGACGTTAATAACGTCATATAACTAATACAAATATATAAGTCAAGCGAAAATATTGAATAAATTAATGTCTTCAAGTGTGTACAATTTGCTCAATATCAGAAGTCAAAAATCTCATCGAGAAATAATCTCGATGGTACACGATATATAAAACACGCAAAGCTATGCGTGCGACAAATGAGCAAACTATGCTATTATATAAAAGTAGTTACAGGCAACTAATTATACTTCAAAAACACAATATAAGCGTAATTATAATACATATATATCGCCGATTTCTTTTTTTTTTATGTTAGAATCTTTTCAATATAGTATTGTCCTTATCGAGAAAAGTCAGCGACGATATTACTGATATCTCGCCTAAATATTTTCAGTTATAGAGCATTACCCTGCACTCTCGGTAATACCAAGTTTTAGGTATTTGTAACAATAATTTATGTCACTGTGTTATGGATTATTAAAAACTAGATATATGCTTCAAGCACTTTATAACGCGGGCACAAAATAAATACATTTCCCCAACTGTCTGTGATCCCCCTTACCCCCTAAGAGAGTATCAAATACTCATTGGTATATTGTATATAATTTTTAATGGCATTCAGCATACTTGATGAAACTCAACGAAATATAAAGATCATATCGTTATTTCTAGGTATCATCATTTTGCTTATGAAATTTTAATCAAGTCAAATTTGGCATTCGTATATTACACACGCACTATCCTCTCATCGTACACAACTATTCCCGTAACTATTCCCTGTAATACCATGCGGTCATCTTTATAAATTTGCGGGGACGTTTATATTTATATAATTTTCGCTCAGGCATACAATATACATATATAAGTATATATATATATATATATATATATATATATATATATATATATATAACATATACAACGCAGATTTTTCATAAGCTACGCGTATTCGTTAATAAGCTTATAATCGAAACGGCGCGCGCTGTTCGATCGGTGTGGGTTTTCCCTTTCGTGTACTCGGCGTTGTTCCCGACACGGATGTGTCGGAGGCTCCGGAGGGCTTCCTCGACAATTTCGAGGACGGCGGTAGCGGTGTGCTGGATCCACTGGACGGTGTGCGTACCCTGAAACAAACGATCACGATATACATAAGCCGGTGCACACACGCGCATCCACGTGCGTTTTATCTCTCAACACCGTTGAAGCCGCTCGAATATGCAAAAATCGGTATCGAGATGTATGTACCTTTTTTTTTTTTCAGAATCAAAAGAAGACAATTTGTGAATGAATATTACCTAGCTTGTTTAATGGCTGTTGGTATGTTAGTTGCCGAATTTGTACACACGGAGCTGCTCCTGACATTGTGAAAGAAAATGTTGTTAGTATTGACAAGTACAAAACGATCAGGATAACATACATACACACGCAAGCAATTCATGAAACTTGTAAGTGAAAGCGGTAACATCGAAATAATTATACTTGTTAAATTTTTCGTTGCATTCTCGACAGGATATCATTAGATCAAGCAAACTGTTTTTGTGAAATGACCGAAAAAACTAAGCGATATAATAATGCAAAGTGCACAACTGAATATTAATGGCAGATAGATATAATAATGGTTTAATAATAATGGTGTCAATTGTGAGAAATCCAGAAAACGAAAAACAATACATTCGTAAGGACGAAACGAGTGTAAGAAGAAACGAAAAACTGGTTACACATGTAAAAGCCCAAGGTTCAGCCATACCCAGTGGAATCGGTAGAAATCGTAGAATGGTTGCTTTGAGTCGACATATTGCTGGTGGTCGACTGAGGAGATTTTATATCCACTCCCACATACACGGGTATCCTAGAGCGGCTAAGGCATCAACGAGCAATCGAAATCAAACATCATTTTATTGCACGAAATATATATACAGAGTGAGTCACTAGAAATTATCTTTTTTCAAATATCTTCATAAATATCTGATTTTACTGCCTTCCAAAATATCTTCACAAATATATTTGCAATTAGCAGCTTTTCTTAAAAATTATATATTTTCTTTACATTAATTCTCCTATTATTTGATGCATAAAAGTATTGAAATAAAATAATTTGAAATTGAATATTTTAGAAGATATTTCATAATTTTACATAAAATTATCAAAGTATAAATAGTATAAATTAAAGTAGTAAATTAAAGTATAAAATATCTCATCAATATTTCAATTTTTGATCATTGTATCCTTTACTTAACTTTTTATGTCGAATATTGCAAAGAATCGATTTCATAAATAAATTAGTAATTCCATTAAAAAAAATATAATTTGCGAAACTTTTTGGCGCTTCCATTTAATAAAAGAAACTAAGACGACTATAGCCTTTCCAAATTATTTAACTTTTACTTTAAACATTTTTGTGTAAGATTAATATTTATGAAGATATATAAGAGGGTTTTTAGTGACACTCTATATATTGTATATAAGTGTACAACAAAAGAATCTCTTTCTACTTCACACGAAAATTAAACAAATAAAGAAACAGAAATGAAGAACCAAAACGAAAAGAAGATATGATGAAGAATTGAGAAGAACCAAAATGAAAAGAAGATGCGATCAAGGATTATTGAAATCAAACAAAAGAATGAGTTTAAATGTATCACCGTCACCACGTGTTTTGTATAGAAAGCGATACCCTACACCATAAAATACCTTGCAGCATTTCAAATATATTGCGCTTTGCATTTTGCTTATTACTGTAATTTTTATAAACAAGCGAAATAAAAAATAGAATGATAAAGGCAGAATGCAAAGCGCAAAGCGAAAGCCGCAAGAATTAACTTTCCCGAGCCAGTTTTATTCGAAATTGTCGATTCGTTAATTTGCTTTACCTGATAGGTGTTCCGACACCAGTCAGGGTTGGAATGCTTGAAGCTCTATGGATTGAGCCGAACCTAAAAAATGGTTGTTAACCAGATCCGTTAATGATTATTGAAATATTATAATCGAACGTTAGTAATAAATGGTTAACACGAGATGTAATAATGAGGTTCGATCAATCGATATGTAATGACATCGCATCACGAATTTGAGAACTTCGGTTCTTCATTTATTAATACTTATTAATATTTTATATATATTGACGGTTTTTTACGTGGTACGTATAATACTAAAGTTTAAGAAAAAAAAACAATAAAGAATAAAAATAAAAAGAAGGAAAATTCATTCAGTAAATAAATCCTTGATTAGGGAAAAATAACATATCGAACATTCCTCGAACCATCGCTATCAGTTTAATGTAGGATGAGATGATACTAGATGCTCGATTATCGTTAATGCAAACGTTATGATAATCGATCATGTATGTTTCTATTAAACACACTGATGCGAGTTAGTCCGTGATCTGTTTTAGACGTAATTCGATGAAAAATAAGTGTCTCGCGAGTTACAAACCTGGAAGGCACCCCGCTGGCGGGACTAATCAATCCTGTCGGGGTACGAGGTCGTGAACTCGAACCGTTCACCGGGGTCATAAGTTTTCTACCAGATATACTGTTGTGTCTACTGGATGTCGGTGTATTGCTGGAACCACCCACGACGGCCCTTCGGGGAATGCGACTCGGAGTCATCGAATCATCTACGACAACGTTAGATTAGCGTTTTGAAAATTAATTTAACTAGGGCGAAAAAAAGCCATAAGATAAAATAGAGTAACATGATGTAATACTAGTAATATTAATAAATCTTTTTAAATTTGCCCAACAAGATCTGTCTATCACAAGTGTATTTTATATTAATTTAAACAAATGTTTAGGGACATATTACATCATTTTATCCTATATAAAAAAAAATATAAAAGCTACCCATGAATTTATTCGTACCATCCAAAGACTGCGTTGATCCATATCGACTGGGTGGCTTGCTTCCTTGTCTCGATGCGGGTCGGCTACTCGGTCTGCTGGCAGGTCGGGAGGCAGGTCTTGAGGCTGGCCTGCTAGATGGACGGCTACCACCTGTGGACATCGCAACATGGTAAATTATTTTGATCGGTAATTGCTTCCAAATTGTAATTTAGATAGCTTACCGGGCGTCACGGTGGATCTATAAGGCGTGCTGGTTTTCCTAGTAGATATCTTGAAGGAACTTTCGTTGTCGCTAAGGCTGTCCGGCGTCCCGGCGCTCAAGGATGAACGCGAGGCTCGCGATTGACCCATAGGTACGCTGCGAGCACTGCGTTCTCTTACCTAAATCGTAGATGCAAAACTGATAAATTTGACGTGTAAACATAAGTAGGGAAAAGAGCAAGAAAAGCCATTGTGATTCGTGTTTCATCAACAGAATCATCAGATAAGTACTGTGTTACGCTCTCTGCTATAAATAAAATTATTAACACTGCAACGTATTCATTACAATGCAAATATATAATGATAAAATAATGCTTTTGACAGAAATTTGTTAAAGAGCTACTTAAGAAGGAAGAAACATATTTTCTGCTTACAATACAATAGCATTAATTTTCGTGAATTAATTATTTAATAGAAATGAAATCAAATAATATTTAATATAGTGAAGAGAAATATTTGTAATTGTATAAATTAATTCTCTTGATCTACGATAGTATAAGAAATAATACTTTCTTTAATATACATTTACTATAAAAAAGTCTACATAAAAAAAAGAACTATATACTATACATACATGTAAATAATATTAGGATTCAATTATTGTTTGAAAATATATAAAATAAAAATTCTATTGAAAATATATAAATAAATGCAACGAACAAGAAAGAATGCAAAATAAATTTAATTTGATAAAGAAATCTAAAGTTTATCAGGCAACACAAAATTGTAAACAGAAGCTAACTGGTATAAGTGTACAGATTTGCGGTCCCTTACGCTTGTCGAAGCGCTATTCATTGTTGAAAAAAATACAGAGATTGAATATATAATATGGGAATAAAATAAAATCTCTACCATTTTTACCAGGATCGAATAAAGCTATACTGTCATGCAAACTTACCAGAAGAAGTTGGGAGAGATACAGTAGCTTATGGTGATTCGAGGTATCTCCGATCAATGCCACTACGCACGCAGTAATACAGGACACGACATTCGTTATGCATATTCAATATTCAATAAATTAACTACATATCTCCGATGCGGGTTTATTTTTGAAATTTCTCTGGCTGCTTGTAACTTAAATTTCGCAACTTCATCAACAATAATTATCGAGCACGAGATTCTGAAAGATGCACACGAGGAATCGATCTTGAAAAAGTTGCGTATCGCGAATTTATTGTTTAAGACTTATATTGCATTCGCAGAAAATGAAAATCAACTAAGTCTCTTCATGCTCACAGGATAGATTGCAATCAATCATTCTCTACCGAGGGGCAAAGGGGCGGGAATTAGAGGCGTCCAAATAATTCTGACAATAAAATCAGATATATTCGACGATCAACTAAAAGAAAAGTCGATTCGATGCAAAGTGATGCAAGTAGTGAATGATGTGATAAGGTGTTACATTCCACAGAATTTGGCACAATATGTGCTGCGAATCTTTTTAATCAAAACGGCATCACATCGCGAAATACATTTATTAGACGCGCAAGAGATCCCCATGCGTTTCTTACAGAGAAATTGAGTGTCTACTCAAATCATAAAAAAATTCCTGATATTTTTATTCAAAATTCTAGATATTAAATCTTTTTCGCGTATAACTTTCTAAAATAAAATTTTTTATTATATGTATTTTCAATGTTTTTTACTCAAGAAAAATATAGAGTCTCTTAAATTTCAAGTGTTGCAAATGTACTGAAAGAAACTGTAATAATATTTATGCATAACGTTTGCATTTCTTTTTATCATAAAAATTACGATAAATACATAATATTACATATTTAATATTTTGTTAAGACACTAATATATAAATAGAAATATATAATTTATAATATATTTTAAATACATAATCCATTTAATTTGCCGATTATTTATAATATACATAAAATTATCGAAGAGAAAATTTTTAAAAATTTCCCAAAATTCTATTAGAATTTCCTGATTTCTCCAGAAGTACAAAAGAAACTTCTAAAAATTATAGGTTTTCTATGGAATAGACACCCTGGATAAGTGCAGAAATAAAATGGCATATGTATGATAATAAATTGGAAGCTAAAACCTTTATTTCCAAGTCCTCCCCCCTTTCTATTTTTTATTTTCCTTCATATTACCCTTGTTACCCTTAAGTGTGACACGATTCTTCCGACATGCATTGATCGCGTTATAAACTGCATCGCGATTAAAGAAGCATTTGTGATAGATTATAAATAATCGCTCATGTTATATTATTCATAATCTCTGGACAATTGCTCATTTATCGCAATTCTTATGATGTATAGAGAGAAAAATAGCGCAGAGAGAAGAAGCAGATACAATGACAATCTACGGAAACGCGCAATACATCGCGTCGATCGACTTGAGTTATGTCAAAGTGGCCGTACTGGAAACCCAAAAACTCAGTGTGTCAGTGTAACAACAACATCACACGAAACGGCAATAGAAAATTGAGAAAAAATTTCGTTATTTACCCAATGATAAGAGGGGGCGTGCATGTGGAGGGGATACGAGCACGGGAGGTCCTCCTTTTGCCTCAAATTCTCAAATATCGGCATCAGCTGGCTCATAAACTCCTCCGCTACACCACAAACGAAAATCTTTAGATTCCTCATGCAATCGCAGCGATCGCTCTTTAAAGCTCTCACTGAGAGTGAAACATATTCCTGAAATATATTGCTACCATTTCCACGCTAAAATGACATGTATAATTCGTTTTCTTTGGATTTGGACAGGGTGTCTACTCAAATTTTGTAGAAAGATTCCCTGAAAATTCTCTGGACTTCCAAGGTACCTTTGTTCAAAAGATAAAGAGAATACTTTGAAGATGTTTTTAGTGACTTTTTAAAGTAAGTTTATTTATTATATAATTTATTTTCTAATGTTTTCATTCAAACAAAGGAAAAATATCAACTTAAATTTCAAATGCTAGATTTCCAAATATATTAAAAAAAGACTGAATAAGATAAATAGTTTTTCATTTTTTTTTGTTAATAAAAATTACAATAAAGAATTTATATTGCATATTCAATATTTTGTTAAAACATTGATATATAGAGACAGCTACATATTTATAATATATTTGAAACACAGACTTCACAATTTGATTTATTAACAGACTGCTTATAAGAGGAAAATTATCAAAGACATATTTTCTTTTAAATTCCCTGAGAGAGTAATTTTAATAAATTAATTTAAAATAAAATTCCATTTTCCAGATACGAAATCCTTGAGAAAAAATCCTTGAGAATTCCAGGTTTCTTATGTCTTTCCAGGGAATAGACACTCTGTCGGATTACAAATCGTAGAAAATTTTTGTTTCACACAAATTAATACAATTACTTTCATAGTTTCTTCTTAAAATTTCGTAAACAAGGATCGGTCATTGGTACAGAAGTTGGGATATGTTCCTTTTGCTATTATCACAAAATAACGAGGAGGAAAGGATTTCCGGAGAAGATAGGCAAAACATTTACGAAATCGCGTCTCCTGAGGTTGGCCGAAAAAGTTCAAGACGCAGACGCGACGACGGATTTGTCTGGATCGTCTGGATCTTTAATCGATACAGTCGAACCGTTCTCGCAAGATCGACCGATATGATGAAAGTAAACAAGCGTTATTTATTCATTTCTTTCTAGCTGCCTCTACGTGTTCAAACAACGTAACTGATCTGAAAACTGCCATGCTCATGCGAAAATCAAACTGCTAAGGAAGTTGACGAATTGTACAAAGGTAATCGTACATACTTACGCAGACTGTCGACGATGGCGATGACGAGTGGACATTGACAGAGAGTTGTAAAAGTCGAACGTGCAACTTAATTTGTCTAATCTTCTAATCTACGACTAGAGACCGGTGTAAAGAGAATTCAAGAGTGTTCAACAGTTGATACAAATTAACGATAGAAAAATAAAAAAAAGAGTACTGTGCGTGCTTCGTCGCAAATCAAGCCGCACCTGACCCCTTTTCCTTACCTTGGTGATCGGTCCAGCATTGGCGGAGGACATCTGAGTACGCTGCAGCGTCGAGGTCGGACTCGGTTTGGACCGGAAGGCTGTCATGGTCTGGCTAACGCCATCCGCCAGTATGAATTGCTCCCGCAGCTCGATATTCGTTCTTCCCTTGGCTACAGTGTGTTGCGTGCACGCAGTTAGGGGAAAGGCGTTGGGGGATGCGGGGCATATGAGAGAAAAGGTGCCAGAAATAAAGAGAGAGAGAGAGAGAGATTTGAAATTTTCACCAAAAATAAAAGACAGAAAGATAGAGAGAGAGATGACATCGAGATGAGATAACGAACGCGAGAGAATATATCGTGTAGATCAACAACGAGATAAAAAAAAATTAAAAGAAAAAATGAGTAAATATCGGAACGACAACATCCGGAACGAGAGTTGTGAATTGTATGGAGCGGAAGGTGTGACGATATTTTTTTTACATATTCACAATATCAAAGGCATGCGCGTTGTCAATGAACAGCGGCAATAATGGACGGGAAAAGAATATATATTTGAGGCGAGAAAAAGAGTGAAAGGCGAAAAAATGTATTACGATATGCGTGCATGTTTCGAGTAGGTGTGAGTGGCGTAAATCCAGGTTTTTGTATGTATGTTTAAAGTGTCATGGAAAAAAAAAGAAAAGAACAGCGTATTTAGAATATATATGGTCAAAAAAAAAAAGAGTTCTTATATATATATAGTAAAAATATAACTTTGGATACAAGCTTATTAATATAGTATTACTCAAGGCTAATTTTACGTCATTGCAGAGAAAAGGTGATACAGAAGTCACTATCTAAATATTCTGTCACTGAGACTCAACTTTAGTAATTACAACATTAATAAAGTACTGATTTCAATGCTCAAGATATTTATATAAAATGTGCGATTTTCACGTGCGATAGGATTATTCTTTTATAATATTTTATGTATATTTTATTATATATTTTTTCTGGAAACAAAATTGTTTATTATATATTTATTTTTTTCCTTTAAATCTTTCTAATGAAAAATGTAACATAAAAATATAATGAGTCGCGCTTATTGTCGTACATTTCATAATGCATACCTGAGCAATTAATTTAAGTATTGCACTCGTAATCATGCCAAAAGAAACCAATGTATCTCGGTGGATAAAATGAATGATAAATTAAATCAAATAAAAATAAAAAATAGACTAAGAATTTTTAAGTATATATTTACATGTATAAAATTTTCTTCTTTTTCGATATTAATTTGAAAAAAATAATACTAAAAAACACTAAACATGCATTGGTTGTCCCGCAGCAAGGACATGAAGAATTTTTACAGAGGAGGCTACGAATGATTTTTACAAATGCATAAATATATGAAACAATCACACATTAAAGATTACAAGATTGTGCAAAGATAGAGCGTTCGCACGATAAATAAATCGGATAAATGTATTAGATGTATAAATAAGTTTTCCATTATTTCTCATGATGTATTCAATGTTTATTAATAAATTCTACATCAAAGTAATTCCCATCATTTTTCAGTACTTCTTTCAAGCAAATTGTAAATTACTTGAAAGATGGGCAGAAGTCTTGATAAAAAATGATGAGGATTATCTTCATGATTGAACTGTACATGTATAATTTATTAATAAACATTGAATTTCATAAAAAAATAGTGAAGAACTTATATACCTATATAATAATTAATGCAACACCAGCCACCCAAATCAAGAAATTGCGAAAGTATAGAACGCGGAGAGGAAAGAAAAACGAAACTATTGACATCACTAAACATAGACTTCTCGCAATACCGACTTCATCGATATTTCATCAAAATGATGAAAGGACATCACAGAACTAGAGCTTACATATTTCATTTCTGTATCAAATCTGTATTATATATTTACCTTAACCAGAAAAGTAGCCAATATTCAATCACATGATACAACGCACGCATATAAACATCCAACAAAAAAAGATGACACTTGGGAAAATTAGTCCGGATAAGCGAAGAACATCATGCGCCATACGTAGGGATGTGACCTTCATGGCCTATACTAATTGTAAGTATTGTACAATAAAATAATCAGAGCATCTCTCCACAATTGGAGTTTCGAATGACACTTTTTCACAATCGAACAAGCGAATTTCTCGACGTATAGACCACGAAGGAGTTATATGTGCACGTAAAACAATTCTCACCGAGCGGACACCAACCCTCATGTTGTTCCGGTTTGTTAGGATCCGGTATTGGCATTAGAAAAACTTAACGAGTTAATCACGATTCTCGAGAGAAACAGAGAGTCAATTAGAAAGCGGCGAGATGTAAAACAGCCATGCAAATCATTCGTCGCGGTTCCAAGATTTTTTGAAAAAATTCGCGAAAAAACGCATTCGAGAAACAAATTCGTGAAACAAGAGACGCGTAAAAGAAAACAAATATTTGTCGTAGAGTTGAACGTATACGGGATGTAAGAGGGAGCGGAATGATGGATAGTATAAGGGATGATAGTTGTTAGCGTTAGTATACAAATCAATATCAATATCAACAAGATGTTAGATTACATAATATATATATGCCTACTGTAATATTACCTTGTCTACCTACTCTCAATATCCATGAAACAATATCTACTATACCAGAAGAAGTTCTCTGACGAAATTCTCTGAATTAGTGATTATATCTTGATATATATCAGAATTGAGACGAATATTAATTGTGACGGAGTAAAACAGAGAGATTAAAAAAAAAGTACGATAGGAAGATAGAGCAAACGGACATTTTCTTTAATGATACACGATCAAATTAATCGTCGTCATGCAATTACTAGCGCGAATATAAAGTACAATGTGAGAAAAATTATGTTGATGGTACAAACATGGTATAAACAATTCGAATTAATATCCTTATTTAGCACTCAAAAGCTAATAAATTAAATCAATAAAATGTGATTAAAAGATGATTACTAGATAAGCAAAAGCAATAAACAGCGAATGTGTACACTACCCAAAATTGTCCGTTAGATATTGTTAGATATTAAATATTAGATTTACATCGAGTTGCGATTAATGTCTGTGATTAATGGTAATGTTATAACACCTCAGGAGTCGAAATCGTACATATATAATATCTTTTTAGTATTAGGATAACAGCATACGTATAGTTATATCGAATCAATGTTCAACTGCTTTCGTTAATGACAATGATATTCTCACACAAATGGCATTGCATTCTTGTATTTAATGCGGCGCAGCAAATTAAAATCGATTAATATAAAGTAAAAAAAAAAATGGAAACAAAAATACTAACGCATGATTTCATTAATGATGTTATTAACAATAACAAATATATTTAAGAGTATGTCACTTTCGATAATTAGAAAATTAAACAGGAACGTAAGTTTAATTGCCTCTTAGGAAAGGAGAGAGAAAGGGAGATAGTGTACTGACATTTCTTTCGAAAGCTATCTCAGTTGCTTTTGTAAAGAGCAATTCATCTTGCAAATATATTTCGCAACTGAACTATTCGAACAATTACTAATTCCATTCGATCAACCACTTTCTCTTGATATCAAAGGAATAATTGTGAATAGAAAAGAAATACACGATTTATCTCGTCCTAATCTCGGATAGCCTATTTCGCAGATTAAAGATTCGCGATGAGTACTTACCGCGGCAGGGATCGTTCTTCAAAAGGAATTCATCTAATGCTACCCAGCCTCCACCAACACGTACCATGACAGTCGAACGTAGAATTCGAACCAATCGTAGCTTCTGGCTGTCACCAAACTACAAGAATCCCATGTGATTAAAATATACTATTATCAATATTAATTAATTGATCGTTATTAAAGCTATTCACCGCAAACTTTATACTATAATTAGATTATGGCTATAGCGTATACGTACCCTGTATTTTCCTTCGCCAACTTGGAAAACGCGGAACTTCTGGCGACACGTGCAGAGCATAACTAGTCGTTTAACTTCGTCGTGTATCTTATCAGTATCGTTGTAGGTTCGTCGTTCCTCCCAATCAGGTCGCAGAGCGGCGATGAACTCTTTCCAATCTATCAAGCCTTCGCCATGACGATCGAAGAGATCAGCAACAGCACCCATCTCCAGACGAGAAGTCTCGAATTCTACAAATTGAAGAATTAAGATGTTAAAAAATATTCACAATAGATGTTTCTATTCGGCGAAAAAAATGACAAATGTACTCGTGTTCATGATTCCTTGAATAAAGTCCTCTCTCGGAATAAGTCCATCGTTGTTTTTGTCCATCTTCCTGAATAAATCGGTCAGTCTGGATTTCTTGTGATTCATGAATTTCAGGAACTGCAATTAAATAACACAAATATATAGTTTTCTACAGAAATTGTCTCCTCAAAAGAAAGATTCTAGACAAATTTGCACTGCAAGAGCCTTACTCGTTTGCGCCAATCTTCCCAGCTAAAGTTAGCAACGCGATCTAGCTCCTGAATATAGTTATACTTGTCCTGCAGACGACGTTGTCGTTCCCACGCCAGCATCCAAACGTGACGCCACTTATCCCAGAGCAGTTTAACTCGCGGACTACGGAATTCCGGTTCTGCTCCTTTGCTGCTCATAAGGAAAGTCAATATACATCATGAAAAATATATACAAACGTATGTCAAAGATAAAAATTGATGAATGTTATCTTTTCTAGCCACTGATACCATTTCACAGCAGAATTTAAAGAGACGAGATAATGTGTCAAATATTCGCGAGTAAAGAAAAATTAAATAAAAAATGTTTAAAAGTACAGAATATTTATTCAAATTTTATAAAAAAAATTTTTTTATCTCCCAGATATTTTTATTTAAAATTTCAGACAAATATTTTAAAGATTTTCTGGGGCAATTTTCCAAAATAAATTTTGTATTTTATCCGTTTTTGAACGCATTTTATTTATAAAAAGAAAAACACAAAGCTATTTAAGTTTGAAGTGCTAGATTTACAAATAAGTAAAAAAATTAAACAGCCTTTATAAGATAAACACTATCACTTGCGTAACATTTTCATTATTATTTTATCACTAAAAATTTCAATAAAGGATATGTACTGCACATTCAATATTTTGTTAAGACATTAAATATATATAAACAAAAATATATATCTATAATATATTTTAAACACATAATTTATTTGGGTTGCCAACTACTTATAATATAAAAATAAAATTATCAAAGAAAGATTTTTTTTTAATTTCTAATAAAATTTCATGAGAAGCCCCTGATTTTTTCACCTAAAAGAATAAAGATATAAGTCCCTGATTTTTTCAGCTAAAAGAATTCAGATAAAAGAATCTCTGAGAATTCCCAATTTTTCACGTTTTCCAAGCAATGGTACCATGATATAAATGTCGCAGGAGAAATCCAAAACTTCACACTTTCAAAACATGATTTTGCGAACGAAACGAGTAATAAAAATTCATCAAACCCAGCCACATTTCATCCCGCAAGAAAACAAAAATCCCATTACCGGATCATTAGCGAGTCATATGACATGTCGAATTGTTCACATCAAAGCGCACTTAATGCCTGTATGATTCCAGATGAATATAGGAGAGCGCAGAATGAACTGAAATAAAATTAGGCGTAAAACGAACCTTCCTTTGGGCGGGAAGCGTGGACCGATGTGTGGCAATGAAAGATCTGGTGTTCTGTCACGACCTGGGCTGCCTCGGCTAAACAGGAACATGCGTCACATCACTCAAATACTTTCTACTAAATAAGGCATCTATAGAAACGTTCCTTGATATCTCAATAGTCTAGTTTATAGATTGTTTTTCATGTGAGTTTTACTGGATTTTATGTGAAATATAGTAAGAACTTTTTTCAAATAACATATATTTTTTCACGCGAACAAACTATTTGGAACTATATTTGATAAACGTTTCAAAAATCAACATCTGAAAAACTTCGTTTTATGAAAAAAATTGTAAATGTCAATTGAAAAATAAATTGTCAATTGTAAATGTCTTAAGCTATGTGTATGCATTATAATGTTATAATATACATATAACACAAAATATGTGAGTAATAAAATACGACATATTTTAACGTAACGCAAACACTGCAAACGTTATGTACATAGTGAACAGTTACGAGTGAAAAGCAAGTGAATTAATACATTTGATGATTTGCTAAACTAAGGATTTTTGCTCTTGTGAAATTATTGTGCGAATAAGAATTATTGTGGTGGTGTTGTGTATCGAATAACAAGAAATTACACAAAAAGAAACAATCATTAAAAATATGCTATACTTACGAAAAAGCTATACGATTAAGTTATGTATGAAAGATCTATGTTATGATGAACAACGCACCTTTGTTTACGTGGTTGAGGTTGCTCATGCTCGCTATCCTGATAGAGATCCTTACTGAAATTCCATTGCAAAAGCAACACATCATGCGACAGTTAAAGACACAAAACACAGAAAAAAATTCAATACATAAAAGACAACATAAAAGATGCTAAACTTGCAAGCTGCTAGCAAAGTGAGAGATTCTAGTGACTCTTTCAAACACAGTGGTCTGATATTTCCTCTAAGACTGCAATATGCATAATAAGACATGTGAAACAAACTAAAATAATTCATTATACGAAGACACAAAAAAATAGCACAAATATAACTAAAGAGTGCAAATGAAATTTAACGATTTGAACACGGCATAGCAGTACAATGCTTTACATGGTATTATCAGCATCCATGACACATCTGCGTATACTTCATAACAAATGAAAACTTCCATTATATGCAATATACACATAAATTTGTATATCAATAAATACGTACGTGGGTGCAGGCGATCTAACTTTCGATATTTTCCTCGCATCCTTAATCGGCTTAATTTGTCGGGCCTTGCACACGCGATCAACCTCGTTTTGCCTTCGACTGGTATTCTCCATAAATTCTCTGTGATCTGCGATAAGCATTTCAAGTGTAGCTCTGTCGTCGGGCAACGGTTCCGCCTCCAAGGCATTCAAAGTGTTCTCCAAACCTTCGAGCCAGGCCAATAGTTCCTCAAGAAGATTATCAAGATCCTGAAAAATGCACATACAACAATGTCAATATTTCTTTACACGACATAAAATATTGCATAAAATAAAGAATAGTACGAACTTGCAGTCCTTGCATGTGGTTCTCCAGTCTTTGATTCCTTTGGTAGGCCCAGGTCGCCACTTCTTCCCACCTAGATTGAATAATCGTGATCCAATGTTTGATCACAGCGGCACCATCAGGATGCGCCTTTCCAAGAATAACATGCGCCAGCTCTAATGTGTGATCCTTTTCAATTTCTTTAGATTGTAACTCGCGGAGGAATCTCTGGTGTTCCATTAGCTGGTTTCTACTCTCTTGCTCATCCTCTGGTAGCGGTCCGGCGAATCGCAACTTCATCTCCGCATCGCTCAACCATTCCAACAACACGTGCACAGCTTTGTGAAGTCGTTCAGCCTCCCTGAGGGCTTCTTCTAGCTGCAAAGACTTCTTGGACGAGAGACTGGTCACTCTATCCCAGAGGCTGTTTAATTCGGACAACTGCGAGCGGATCATCGATGCGTCCTCAATCGAAGCCTTAGATTCTAATTCGCGACCAGTCTTGATAACAGATTCCATTTGCGATGCACGAGATTCTAGATCCCTCTCGAAGGTCTTATGCTGCTCCATTAGATTGGTCACTGTATCCAAATCGCCGTGCAATGGTCCGGTGCTGGCCAAGTATTTCTCGGTCTTGCTCAGCCATTCCAGCAATGCTTGAATCGCGTCCTTGAATTGTCCGGAGAATAGCAGGGCCTCTTCCAATTTCCTCTGTCGATCCACACATTTACCGCAGACTGTGGTCCATTTGTTCTTCAATTCGTTCAAGAGTTCTCTCAAAGCAGGCTCATCGGTCTTCGGTGCTTTGTCCTTTAATGTTTTGCCATTCTTCATAGTGGTATCATACGTGCTTTGCTTGGCACTCAGAGCCTTTTGTATCTCACGGTGTTTGTTGAGGCGAGATTTAATCTTATCCGGATCGTTGCCACCAAGTCCGTCAGCAGCGACTTCGTCCAATGTCTTCTCGGTTTCATCCAACCAATACATTAAGTTCGACCAACTATCGTGGAATTCTCTAGCTTCTTTGTAACCGTGATCCAAGGCCCTCGTTCTCTCGGCCGACTTGGAGACCACACGCTCCCATCTGTGTTGCACGCTGACGAGCAAGTTTCTTATAAGAATTACGTCCTGTTTTTGAGAAAAGTATTTGAGATGAGTGCCCTTTTTGTCGAGATTTAACATAGTCTCGCGATGAACGCCTACATCCTTCTGAAACGCTTTGTGTTCTTCAATTTGTTGAAGTATCGTTTCCATGACCCTTGAGACGGGTTTGAGATTCGTTAGAATCTTCTCGGCGTTGGTCAACCAATCGACGAAGGCTTGTAACGCGTCATGGAATTCAGTGGCTTCCTTCAGGGCGATTTCCAGTTTTATTTTTTTATCGCTGGCGCGCGCAAGCACGTTGTCCCATTTCTGTTTCAATGTTCGCAGATTGTGATTCAGTCCACCGGCGCTGGTCGTATCCGCTTTCTTTAGATACTCCTGTCCTTGTTGCAATACCGTCTCCACTTTCGGTCGGTTCTGCTCCAGCTCGTTGTACACTTCCATGAAACGCTCCAATTGTTCGGATGCCGTCTCGGGCAATCCGCCAACGGGCTTGGAAGCTACTATCATGCTATCAACATCGCCCAGCCAAGATAGCAAGTCCTGTATCTCGGCGGTAAAGGATTGCGCCTCTCGTAAGGCATCTTCCAATTCTCGTTGGCGATCAGCGGCGCGTTGCAATAAATCTCGCCAACGGCGATTCAGGGTGCCTAACTTATCAGCTGTAGTGGACGCTTCCGCGGTACCTTTACCATCTTCGATCAATTGACGTCCAGCATCGTTCAGGGTGTCAACGCTGGTCTGATGAGCCTGTATGTCATTCACTAGGACTTTCAGTTTAGCCAATTCGACCTCGATCACTTGCGGGTCACCCGCTACTGGTCTGAGATTATCCAAAGTCGAATCAGTTTTTTCGATCCATACCAACAACTCGTCCAAAGCGTGCTGGAATTGACCAAGTCGCAATAATGCATTCTCGAGTAATCGTTGCCTCTCCACCAAACCTCTCAATAATCCATCCCATCGCTTGTTCACGTCACCGAGCGGTTCCTTGATGGCTGCTGCTTGTTCAGAAGAGGTTCTTTCCGTTAATTCGGCCGCTTGCCTAAAAATAACAATAATATTAGAAAATGTGAGTTGCTATATATTTCTATTGTATACTGCAACATGTAGAATATATGCTCGAACCACACAACATTGAACACCACATTATCTACAGGGAGGACAGGTATAAAAATTTCAATGAGTTTAACTACCGAGGGAATTAATATCAACTCAACATTAATCAATGCCGCTTCCATATTATTTCTGTCAAAAATATAAATTGTATTATCATCTACGAATTTTCGTATGATTGATCGCTCGATCCACCTGTAACATGCGGCTGAGTAATTTATCTTACAATAACATAAATGGGGAAGGATCCGATTAAATGTATGACGTAATGTTGGAATAACATAAATGGGCAAGGATTAAATGTGTGACATGATGTTGTGTTAAGGGGGCTGCAAGATATTAAACTAAACGGAATAAACTAGACACGTTGAAAATAACATGAAGCCATGCTCTAACTACCAGCGACAACACAAAGAGAGATTGACTTGCCTTGTCAGACTCCTATGTTCGGGAACCGGCGCAGAGAAAAACAAAAGTTGGGATTAGAATTTACGTTTTTTTAAAGGTCTCATCGCAAATAACTCTCGGATGGGAGTTGCACAAAGGGGACAATGCTGTGCACTGAACTCTTTGTAACGTTTATTAACATTGAAATGTAATCTTTGCTCGAAAACTAATTATCACCTGTTCAACGCCTCGACCTTCACCATGTGCGGATCCACCTCAGCCTTGAAGTTGGCTAGCTGCTTAATTTGCTTCTTCACCTCGTCGATGTCACTACCGAGCGGGCCCATATGATCGAATCTGACCTCGGCCTCTTTCAAGAACTCTAATAGATTCTGCAACGTTTCATGGAACTCCATTGCCTTCTCCATGGCATCAATCAGATTCTCTTCACGTCTGGCATATAGAGCGGTGACATTGTCCCAAGCTTGATCTAAATCTTCGATGTGCTTTCGTACTTCAGGTTTATCCGGCTCGCCACATAAGCCCATCAATTCGTGTCCCGATGCTCTGACCTGCTCAACATCCGGCTTGGTCTGATCGATTTCTTGTCTAATTTCCTGCAACGCTACTTGCTGCTGTTCGATGGCGGCTGGCTGAGCTGCCGGTGGTGCCTGTCCAGCGAGTGCATCTTGCAGTTCTCTCAAAGTGGCCATAACTCCATTCAGCTCGGCCCAAAACTTTTCGGCGATGGCCAGAGTATCGTCCAAAGTGTGACCGCGATCGGTCGTAGCTTTCTGCACATCGGCCCATAATTTGTTGAGTTTGTCCAATTTACGTTTGATGTCCTTTACTGCTGGATCGGCCCTATTGCCAGCCTTGCTAATCACATCGTCCGCCGCTTTCTTAACGGCTGCATAAGCTTCGGAACGCTGAGCGAGATCATCTGCTAGAGCCGCATTTTCTTCCATCTGATCGCGCAAACGAGCTGGATGAGCGCTAACAGGTTCAGCGCCGTTCACTTGATCGGCGGTGGAAGACAGCGCGCGCAGCATACCCTCCAGTTTATCGGAAAACTGCGAGGATTCTTGCAGTGCCTGTTCTAACGCCTGTTGTCGGCCTCTTAGCTCGGCTCTCAATGCCGCATAGCGAGCATTGTCGTTTTCCAGAATGTCTTGTACCTTCATACCTTCTTCTTCATTGCACAATTTAATAAGAGCTTCGCCAGTCTTGTTAAGTTTCTCCACCAAAGGTTTATGCTCGTTGATGCTCTGCAAGAGAAGCTCGTTCTTGTCCTGCTGCGCCGCTATTAAATCAGGCCGCAAAGCGGGCATGGGTAGCATGGCGACTTGTTGTTCAGCCTCTTCGAGCCAACTGACTAGACCAGCGTGAGTATCGCGAAGATGCTCGGCTAACGGTAAAGCTTGTTCCAAAGCTCCCAATCTGTCTGTTGATAGACTCGATACAATCTCCATTGTTTCTCGTAAATCCTCCATCTTATCTCTGATTGTAGATGTATCTTCGTGTTGAGCATTCTCACGTATTACCTTCTTCGCCATCGATATGACATCTCGCACTCTGCCTTTTTGACTGGATATATCATCATTGAGTGCTTTGTGTTCTTTTAGTTGTACTCTAATAATCTCAGGTTCGCTACTAGGCGGCTCGGCCTCTCGGAGTTGGTTATCTACTTCTCTAAACCAATCAAGTAGATCATCAATGTCGCCAATTACCTCCAAGGACCGCTGCTTGCTCAACTGAATTCTCTCTGCTTTCCTCTGAATCTGCTCAGCAATTGCGTCGAATCGTCTGTTGTCTCTAGTTACAAGACCTTCAATAGTCGCGGCACCCTCTCCTGGTGACATTTGACATAATTGTGGACCCACCGCATTGATCTTGTCCAAAACAGGCCTGTACTCCGATATTTCCATCTCAAGTCGAATAATCTCCTCTTCGCGAGGTTCAGCCGACTGTAGAGCGGATTCCGCGCCCTGCATCCAATCCATCAATCGATTGTGATTGTCATGGAATTGTTGCACCAGCGGTAAGGACTCTTGAGCGTGTTTCAAAAGATCCGAGCCGCGTGTGACGAGATCGTTAAATCGTCGTTGCAAGGAGTCCAATTTATCCTTCAATTGAAGCGCCTCGTCGCTCGAGATATGTTTCATCAACTCTAGACCGGAATCCACGGTGCTGTCAACCTCTGTTTGTCGCGTCGAGACTTCTTCTGTGAGATCTGCGAGATCTTCCATTTGTTGCAAAAGTTTCTCCGTGTGTACAGCCAAAATGCGATATTTTGACAATCGGATCTCCATACTTTCCATCCACGCTTGTAGATCTTGGTACGTGAGAACCAGATGACGCAATCCTTGTCTCGAGCGTTGTAGCAAACTGCCGAGAGCCTCGGATCTCTCGACCAAAGCGGCATATCTATCTGCCGCATCTTGAAGTTTATCAGCCAATGTAGTAGCTTCGTCCTCGCCTACGAGAGACATTAATTGACTGGCTATCTCCGTAAGTTCGCTGAAATCAGGTGTCTTGGATATAATGTCTTCATGCAGGATATCGTGTTCGCTGATACGTTGCTGTATTTTCTCCTCGTCGGTAGGAACTAATTCCATATCCTTCACTTTCTTTTCCGTCTTGTCCAACCAAATGGCAAGCGGTACCAATTTATCTTGGAATTTTTTCGCTACCACCATAGCTTGCTCGAGAGCGTCCATTCTTTCCGCGGCGCTTTCCGTCAGATTATCGAATCTGCCTATAAGATTGTTCAATTGTTTTTCGATAGCTTTGCGCTCCTTTGAATCAGCATCGGCGGCCACCTCCCGTCCCATGTTGTAGAGAGAAGACATAGAATTTTGACGATCTAGCAACATCTTTCGTAAGAACTTCTGTTCTTGCAACTGCGCTTTCACAACTTTGTAATCTGAGGATGGTGGTTTCTGATTTGAAACCATCTCTTCCGTATCGGTTAACCATTTTTCTAGGCCATCCAAAGCTTCTTGGAATTTGCCCGATTGTAATAATCCAACATCCAATTTGCGGTCCCGCTCATTCAGCTAAAAAAATAATTATATAAATATTAATATTATATAATAATTATATAATAATTATATAAAATAATGCACAATAAAATTATAATGCAATAATGCAATAATAATATAATAATACAATAAAACAATATCTATCTCGATTAATTTTTGCAGAAATATTGATACAGAGAAATTTAAATACAGATTGAAATGATTACCCTGTCTTTCAGATCATTCCATCTTTCATTCATCTTATCAACATCCTTCTCGATATTGCTGGTATTGACATCTCGTCCTGCAGTTTGTATTAAACCTTGACCGAGCGCATTACATTCTTCAACAGCATGCGCTAATGGTTCAATCTTCTTGACTTTAAGAGCACGGAAGTCTTCTTGTTGAGCCTTAATCGAATCCACTTCAGATCCAACAGGTTTGAACTTTCTGACTTGTTCGTTCGCGTCACTAATACCTTCTATAACGTTTGCATGCAACTGATAGAATTCTTGTAATTTATTCAAAGTGGAAGTGAGCTCATCTTCTCTGGCACGCGCACGCTCATCCAGTTTGCCAATTTGTCGTTTAAATCCGTCAACTTGATCTCTAGTTGCTACAGCATCGGCAGCAAAACCGTGATCAACCAATCGTTCACCACGATTCTGCAGATCGCCGATTTCCTCGTACAGTTTATTAATTTTGCTGATGACTTTGGCAGTATCTTCCAATTGGCCTCGTACAATTTTAATTTCCCTACCAGGTGCCTTCATGGAATCTAAATCTTTTTCGAGAGCGGACAGATGTTGACTGATAGATTTAGCTTGATCATTAAATTGCGCAACCGCTGTCGCTGCGCTTTGCAGCTCGTTACATCTATCGTCCAGTTTTGCTTGTAAGTCATTGATACGATCGGTAACATTATCGATTTCATCTTGTAAATGTGTTGCATCGACGCCTTGTTCACCGGCTTTATTCACAAGATCATTAGCCTGTTGTCTAACGCATTGTAAAGGTTTCTTCAAGTTTGTTGTCTCTTCTCGTAAATTCTATAAAAATTATATAATTGGTATATATTTTTTATATTAATCGCGCATATCTTTTTTTTATTTTATAATAATATGGAAGAAAAAATTCTTAAATTACCTTTATTCTATCAAGAAGTTTCGGATCTTTAGCCGCTCCACCAAGAGCATCATGCGAAGCTAATTTATCTTCACAACGTTGTAAACTATGCTGCAAATCACGCAAGTTCTCATTAAAGTCCATTAAGTGTCGTGCAGTATCTTCCAACGATTGTGTCCTAGATAGCAAATCTGCAGAAAAAAAATTAAATTATAATATTAAAACATATCTTATAATAAATTATATAAATTATAATATAAATTAATATAAATTATATTAATTATAATATTAAATGAGCCATAATAAACTATGATATTAAATAAGATATTAAATAATTTAAACTAAGATATAAATAAGTATTTACCATTATTTAATTTATCCCATCTGGTTTTCATAGCACCAAGCTCATTCTTCACATTTTGTTTATCAATATCGCAAGCACTGACGAATGTCTCGCCAAGCATCTTGTTATTCTCGAATTCTCCAGAGTGTTTCCATACTTCATTTCTGAACGATGATAATTCCTTTAACTGCTTTTCAATGTCCTTACGTCTGAAGGAAGTGGGAATTAAACTATCCAATTTGTCTTCAGCTTGTCGAAGCCACGGAAGAAATACGTCTTGGGCTTTGTAATATTTCTTGCAATGCTCAGCGCAAGTTTGCAATCTAGTGTGTCTTTCGACGGTATCTTTCTTCAAACGATCCCACTGCGATTGCATTTTATCCAAGTCGCGCTGGAGAGAGCGGTTTTCAGTTTTCTGAGATCTTGCAAGTATATCGCGTCCTTTGTTCAACAACATTATGACTTCATGTTCTTTGCCCATTACATTTCGATACACAGGCTAAAAGAATAATATTTTAATTTTAATAATAATAAAAAATGAGGCAAAAAGTATAAAATGTATATAAAATATTAAGAAAAAAAAACTGAATACTTATACATACTTCGTGATGATCAAGTTGTTGCTGCAAAACCTCTCTGTCGGCAGATACCAATAATTTTTCAGACATGCTACCGAGTTCGTCCGCAAGCCATCCGAGAGTTCTGCTACAAGATGCCTCAAATTGTCTTCCATCTCGAAGATTACCTTCAATTTCAGCTTTCCTATGATCTAACTTCTTCTGTAAGTTGTTGTACATCTTGCCAACGGTGGCAAGCTTTCCTTGGATCTCGGATTTCGATGCTGGATCACTTAAAACTTCGCACAATTGAGCACCGGCCATCTCCACGTCCGCTAATAACGGTCTCTGACCTTCCAATTGCCTCTCTAGATTTTCGATTTTACGAAGTTGTTCTTCAGGGTCTTTTTCGAGACTCAATTCGTCCAAGTTATCTGAAATTCCTTGCAGGGCATTCCGTAATCGGTTAAGACTGGCGTCGAACTCGCGACTGGTATCAGCGGCATCTCCTAAACTCTGAGCTCTTTCGTCCAATCTTCTCATTTGATCCGCCCATCTCTGCCGAATGCTCTGCAATCTCGCGTTTATCTTTTGTCCGTCCGGAGAATCTATAGATATCGCGATGAGAATGCTTTCTCCGATTTGTGCCAGGTGATCCGATTGCGGCTGTTGAGTTCTAAATTCTTCTCGCAAGACTTGCACTTGCTGCATTTGGCTCGCAGCCATACGAGGATCGGCTGAAATGGGTCCCAAAGCGCTCAGCATTCGTTCTTTAGCGCCGAGCCAAGAATCAAGACTCTCATACGTGTCGTAAAAGTCTTTGATGTCTTCCAAGAATTTAATTCTGTCCTTGCATTTGTCCGAGATGGATTTCCATCGACTAACAACGTCTTCCATCTCGTCGTTCAATCTATCCACACCGTCTGCTCCTTTTTTACGTCTGACTAAATCACGCACTTGCGTTCGAGTGCTGTCTAGTAGAGACTGTTTTTCATACATCTCTTCGACGAGAATCTTTACCTGCTTGATTGTTTTGTCCGCATCATCTTTAGTGACAGGCATACTTTCTTTAGGCAACTGTCGTTGAATCTGTATTAAAAAAATATTTTTATACATTATTGCAGACTATATCTGAATTAAAAAAATATAATGTTATTATAAAAAAATATAATATTATAAAATATAATATAATATAAATACTAATAATTAAAAATATAATACGTTATTATAAAAAAATATATAATTACCTTGTCCAAGAATTGAGAGAGTACTTTCAGATGATCCAAATGCTTTTTCACTTCTTCTTTAATATTATCCAATTCTGTTTGGCGATCCGACAGTCTGACGCCAAGTAATCCATATCTGTGATTAATTTCCGAAAGCTGCTGTTGAACCGGCGATAATTCTTCCAAATGGAATCCATCTTGACTCGAACGACGACTGCTGAATCCGCTGCTACCACCTGGAGAGACCGGACTTTGAACCGCGTAGGATTTAGTGGGTGACGGCGAGCGACCGTCTTGCGACATTCGCAGTACTACAAAAAAAATGACAGAAAAAAACGATCAAACATAACGAAAATGGCAATGCTCGTGTGCTGAAAAAGATGCAATGTGAAAAGTATGTAAGCTAGAATTACTATAACTGATAAATTGCACGAACGGACGGTGTCAATTGGCTCGTAAAGGATCCAACACACCGTTTACAGGCATGATAACAGTCATGTACTATCGAAAAAATATATCTATGCAATTGAACAAATGTAATAATTTTATTTAGCAAACGCAGACGATAATACCTGGCCTTTTTGTCGGGCTAGTACTGCCACGTCGACGAGTCGGACTTTCGCCGCGTTCCTTCATCAAGCTATCATACGCGATACCTAGATCGTTGATTTTATCGACAGTATTGCCGTAGTCGCGATATTCTTTTTGTATGGGTTTTAACTCCTCCTGTTGCATCTTTAGTTTGTCTAAATCAACGGCAATCGGTTCGAGTCCTTGCACTTTATTCTCCGTGCGGGTAAGCCATTCGAGTACTTGATCCCGCAGTTTCTCATATGCCGTATGTTGCTCCGCCCGTGATTTGCACAATCGTTGTTTCTCGTCGAGGAGATTATTCAATTCCTTCCATTGAGACTCGAGCGCCTTGATTTTATCTCTAATCGCGCCTGCTTCGGTTATATCCTTCTTGGAGATTAAATTCTTTCCGTTTCGTATGAGATCTTCGAAGTTTCCGCGCTGATCTTCCCGCATGTCTATCAATCGGGCCATCTTGGCCTCATATTCCGACATATCAAGCTTGCCCAGATCTCTCGAGTCGAGAACTTCCATCATATGCGCGTACCAACTCTCGAATTTGGATACGTCCGCGAGGAATTCGTTCAGGGCTTGCGCAATTTCATCTAAAAATTCACCGCGCCTCAAGGATTTGTCCATCAGTTTCTCAAATCTGCTTTGTACATCTTTTAATTTACTCTCGATACGTTTAGCAATCCGAACGTTGCTGGAATTTAAAAGAAGATCCTGAGCGTTTCTTGTGATAGTTTCCACGCTCAAACGGTGACTATCTAGATCCGCCTGAAGCAATCGCTGCTCTCTTTGCTGCTCTTCCAAGCGTTCCTTCTGCAAACTTGCCGGGCGTTGAAGCGACCTATGCAATACAATTTGCATTAAGACATGAGAATAAATTAAATCATTATTATTAAAAAGGATAATCGTATTTATACGTACTTAAATTGACTTTCAATATTGTTCAGCCACGCAACCAGACTGTCCAATGCATCTTGCACTCCTTGGCTTCTCACTAGCGCCGTGTCGAGCTCCTGACATTTCTCAGCCAGGGCGTTACTAAGTTGTTTATACTTATCCTCTAACGCTCTCACCGGTTCTTCGAGGTCGTTAGCCTCCTTCATCGTCAGTTGGCCTTCCAGGGAATTCAGTAGAGCCTCAACGCTATGTTTAGCATTATCGACCAAACGTTCATTAGCGAGAAATTCGTTGTTCAATGCCTTGGCTTTGCTCAGTTGATCTTCTACTTGTTTTGGTTCGGCGGCGATAGGCTCAGAGATAACTCTGTGCACTTTCGGTTCGACCTCCCGCAACCACGTTCTAGCTTTATCCAGAGAATCGTGATAATCTCTCTGTTTGCCACCGACGCCTGATAATCTATCTGACAAAAGATTTGCCCGGGACAATAAATCTTTGTATTGAGCTGTCGCGCTGGATACTTCAGCTCGTACTGGCGAGTCTTGGCTAGCTGTGAGTTCCTTGTGTGGCAATCTTTGCGGCAAGCTAGTTCTGAAATCGTTGAGAACTTGAAGATATTCTTTACTCTCGTCGACGAATTTTTGCGCTGCCATCGTGATGAATCTCAGGTCTGCTTGATGAGCAATGACATCGCTGATGAAATCGCGAGTCGTATCCGTACTACTGCTCAGCTTATTCAAATCGGACAGGGAACGTTCTTTATCCTCGAGAATACATCTGGTCTTATCCAACCAAATTGAAAATGTCGTCAACTCATTCCTATGAAGAAATAAATCAATTAAAATTCGGAAAACACTCGATTAACTGGTAATTACACTGGAGCGATACAAACTTGAACTTTGTCAATTCATCTCTGGCACCAGTGAGACGTTTCACTAATTTATCAGTGCGATCTAACGCTTTGTCGAATCGGGTTTTGAGGGACCGACCGTTCTTCTCCAACGTGGACACTTCATCGCTGGACAAGACGTTGCTGCCGGTCAAGACGACTTGTCGAATCTGATCCAGACAGGATGATACGGGCCGATTGTGCGACTCAAGATCCTCCTTAATATCCTGCAATAAATATTCCATATTAAAATATATCCGAAACTCTTTGATTCTACAAACGCTCGATTATAATCGAATTCTATTGCACTCACTTTCATGGTAATTATCTGCTTTCTCAACTCTTCCACATCCTCTTTCACGGTATCTTGATTCGCCAACTTGTCCTCAACTTCGGAAATCCATTGTAAAAGCTTAGACAAGCTTTCGTCGCAGAGCTTATATTTTTCCTCCACCGCTTGCTAAAATGAAAACGATTCATTTCGATCTACATTCGTGCAATTTGCCATTTCTTTACATCTAATGTGTGCTAGAAAAAACATTAAGATAAATCATCGTCAAAATTATCATCATCTTACCAATGACGATAGTTCGTCGTATTAATTAAAGATTAAGAGAAAAACGTAGGTAAGCTTACGACATATCTCACGCATGCAAACACAGGCACACTCTTTTAACGTACAGGTAAAATACAGTATTAAATGGTAGCTTTAATTTATCTGCAAGAACTGCATATCTTACGTATCGGTTTTTTTTCATATGCAGTTTAAAGCATAAACGATAACAGTATGAAGTCACATAATATAAAACAGGTTCCAACAAGCAAATAAATTAAAACGCACAATGACAGAGTAAACGTGATGGTAACTGCGTAATATAATGCGTATAATGTATGATATACAGTAATGTACAACGTGGAGAAATTTTTTCCGCTAAAACTCATGCTAGCGAAAACATAGGTTCGTGATAAGTAAACATAATCATACCTGAAAAAAAGGAAAAAAACATTTAAATGTGTATAATAATTATATATCATAACTTTTTTTTTTAACACAGATAGATATTAAAAATTAACGAGTGAATTAAACGCATATTAACAAGTAAATTAATATAAAACTGAAACAAGATATTATACATCTATTAATATTATTTTATAATGTGTTAATCATATAAATTTTTTGCGGAACGGTAAATAAAACCAACCTTGATCATTTTATATCAAAATCTACTGATTAAAGAGACCTTTGATTATTATATATTTATGTGAAAATGATAATTATAATCATAATATTATGTAATTATTGTTAATACTGCGATATTTATTATTATTACATTGATCTTAATTACCGTTTGCATTTTATTTAAAATTACGTTAAAAATGATATAAAGGTGACATAGTATCAATCGATAGTTATTGTATCATTATTATATTTTCTATTAGAATATTTGTTATTTCTTTTAGATATTCCATCATAAAAATATTTAATTATATTTATTATTATTTTATTATTATTCTATTTCTCATTCAACAATTTAATTTATTTGCCATAATCGTTTCTTTAGTCATTTTAATGAAAATAATGAAAGATAAATTATATAATTATATATGTGAACGATTGCACTTTTCAATTAAATCCTTTTTTTCCTTGTAAACAAATGTTAATTTTGAATGAAAAATGAAACAAAATGCCAATTCGCAAATTTTTATTCCATACATGCATTGGCGATATGCATTAGTATGCAAAAGATGTTTTTTTTTTACAATTAAAGATCATTAGTTTTGCCTGAATGAAACCAAAATATCCCCAATATGTAAATCCAATTTACCTGAATATATAATTGCTGTATTCTTTCAAAAGAATCTTTACAATATGTGTATATAAATACATCAAAATTTATATACATAGACGATAAATGCTTTTATCATAAAATAAGATAAACATCAGAATTAATCAAAATTATTAGATTAATGATAAAATTATAGATTAATGGTAAAATTATAGATTAATGCTACTTATAATTTATTAAAAAAGAGATTAGCGTTGTTGATGCGACCAAACTTGGCTTGGGATTAATGATAGTCTGCATGGTCAAGGAGATTGTTCACATGATGCGATGCACGATGTATCATTCGATGGCTTGCCAATCGCCGATTACATAATGACGAGTCCTTCAAAGGAACATACGCGATCCGATTAGTTCATGATGATGGCCAACCCTTTACTGAACCCACATTAAGGTAAGCACGAAGATGTAAGTATGAGATTTATGTGAAGAGGAGACGGATTGATAATGTGAGATAAAAACGTTGGAAGCGAGCATTCCGATAAAAGGATGCACGGGGTGATTCCTTTGTGGAACGAAGGGAGAAAGAGGCAAGACCAGAGTGAAGATGAATCTTGTTTATATGCCCATGCACGTATCAATTTATTCATTTTTTTTTTGCTGATCGAGATGTAAAAAACAGGAGAAAAGTCATGCGAGTCAAGAATGAAGATTATTAAAGGGTCTATGGGAGACCACCATGCGCCGATGCAAGCGTCTCTCCTGGCGAATAATGATAGGATTCACGTTAAGTCTCAGGCAAAGGTGATGTGAGATGTGACGGAAAGAATCGCATGACAGTCAAATGTAATGTCAATTCGTGTGATGATATATATGTAATGATAATCACATCCAACTCTCAGGAAGCTGTTAGAGAACCATGAGTGGAAACAGAATAGCAACGTAAAACTCGGTGAGAGAAAATTGTAGGAACTCAAAACAGTAAAACGAACGGAGGGCAAAAAAAGAGTCAATCGATGCGGGAGACGCGAGGATGTAAAAGACATTCTGCTTGTGATCCTTACTTACCCTGGCTTCAGCGGCGAGTATATAACCCCGCTCCAAGGCCTTCACGAAGTCGATACTCTTGCCGTCCGTGTCCTCGATTAACCTGCCCTCCACGGAATCTACTTTCCCACTATTTATCACTTCTAACAAACTCTCGATATTACCCGTCAACGGATCTTTAATCACAGTAGTAGACGGATCGATCAAACCCGATTCGATCGCGTCTGCCAACGTGAGACGTTTGCGATCTAACACTGAGGTGACAACAAATGGATCGTGAAAACCGCCTGTCGTCGGATTGTAAAGACCAAACTGCAGCGCTTCGATAAACGAGACGCCGTTTCTCGGAGTGATCAACAGACCGGTTTCCAGGGCCTTGGACAAACTGTACAATTTGGACGTGGCCGTATCTAGAACGTTACCCTTCTCCGCGTCCATCATGCCCTTGCGGAAGGCTTCCGGCAATTTTACTAGCTTCTTTTTCTGCGAGTCTTTGATTAGTGCCGAATCTGAGTCTACGATACCGAGGCCGACCGCCTCCTTGAGAGTCAACTGCTCGTTCGAGATCGGATCCGTGAGTTTGCCCGATTCCAGCGACAGATACTCCTTTTCGATCGCCTCCTCGAAAGCGAGAGGTTCCCTAACGAATATAGTGACATCGCCGAAACGCACGAAACGCGGTTCTCTTTTGCCTCCGCCGTTCAGTTCGATCGTGCCTTTGACGGATGAATCCACGATACCGTCCGCTATCGCTCTCGTCGTCGTTATGAACCGACCGGTCCTGGGATCTTTCACAACTGACGTATTCGGATCGATCAATTCGAAATTGATAGCTTCTTCTAGAGTGCACTCTTTGACGCTTCTATCGCCAGGTCCGACTTTGGAAACTTCTAAAGGTGATCGATGAGCCATCTGCTGTGCCAGAGATTTATCGATCGTGACCAACAAACCTCTTTCTAAAGCAACATCGATATTAAAAGCGCGCGTCGTCTTGGGATCCAATATTCTGCCTCGAGACACATCGACCGTTCCATCCTCGATTCCTGACAACAATGATTTGATCTGTCCAGTTGTCGCATCCTTCAAAGCGGTAGTATCTGGATCTACGAGGCCACAATTGATTGCTTGAAGCAGATCATGATATTCATTGGCGACAGGATCAGCGAACTTGCCACTGTCCCCGCGATAAAGATGACATTTGACTGCCTCCTCGATCGATAGAGGCATCTTCGACGTGACAATGAAGCCCTTCTTCCTCGCTTCCTGCAGATTAATTGTTTTGTCTAGCTCACGAATGACATACATGCCGCGAATATCATCGATGATGCCAGCGGAGATCGCCTCAGCCAAGGGAATGTATCTGTTAGACTTGCTACATTTGACAATTGACGTCAACGGATTTATCAGATCCACTTGACATGACTCGGCCAGCGTCAGCTTGCGATTGTTGGTCGGATGTACAAATTTGCCCGATGAGATATCATACATGTTCATCAATAAGGTCTCATAAAGACTGAATCCCATACTTTCAATGTCGACGATCAGGCCAAGTTGTAACGCGACTGACAACGAAACCGAACCACTGGCGCCTAATTCCTTGAACATACCGGTACGTCTATCGATCACACCAGCGCGACACGTCTCTGCCAACGATAACAATCGCTCGCCACGTTTGTCCCAGTAACACGGTAACGTAGGGCTGATAATGCATTTCCTCATTGCTTCGTGTAACGTTACGGTTCTTCCTGTACTAGAATCGGTGATTTTGCCTGTGTTATCGTCGTATAATCCTTGATGAATGATACGTTGTAAGGACACGGCGGCTCTGCTGTCCACGATGAGGCCAGATTCAAAGGCGTCCCTTAGAGATACGTTTCTGTTGCTTTTGCTAGGATCCTTGAGATAACCAGTAGTGCCATTCACGTAACCCAAATCTATAGCTTCCATCAATGTCATAGTTTTCCAGATGCTAGACCTTGTATCTTTGACGGTAACTGAATCAGCATCTATCAAATTCTTTTGAATAGCTTCCAATATTGTCAAATAAATTCCCGTCTGCGGATCTAAGAATTTATTAGTTTTCTCATCGAGAATACCTTTCGAAATAGCTTCGCTAAAGCTCATCGGTCTTCTTGTTTCAAGAAGCAGACCGCGTTCCAACGCTTCCTGAAAATCTACGGGAGGTCCTCTAGCATGACTGACTGTTCCAGACTTGGGATCGACAATCGAAGTCTTGATAGCCTTGTTGAATGTTATTACATCACCATTGGGATCTCGTACGATTGCAGTCGTCGTGTCTATCACGCCCATTTTAATCGCACGATCAGTAGGAAGCTTCTCTTGTGTATCAGGCACTGTGAATTGTCCAGTCTTTGGATCATATAAACCTTTGAATACTGCATCAGGTAAGGATATTTTGCGTTTCGCAGGAACGACGAAGCCACGATCTAATGCATCAGTCAACGAAAGAGGCACACTGGTACATGGATCAATAGCTGTACCAGTCTTTGCATTGACGAAGCCGTGTTTAATAGCGTCACCTAGAGATATAATATCATTATTTCTTGGATCTTTAATCGACGGACCGTCCTTGCTAATAAAATTCCTCTCAATCATTTCTTCTAAGGTATAATTATTACCGTCAATGTTAAAACTACCGGTTTTCGGATCGTAAACTTGAAGAGCTAAAGCCTCTTGCAATGTCCATGGCTTTACAGTACTCAAGATGTATCCTTTTTCAAAAGCAATGTCTAATGTCATGGAATGTGGATAAATCAGTGTTCCTTTTACTAAATCTATTAGCTTACATTCTTCTGCATCGCGAAGAGAAATAACTTTGTCTTTTCTATCGTCTTTTATCATTGTCGTAGAACCGTTTACGTAACCGATAGCCAATGCTTCATTCAGTGTTAAATTTTCCCCTGTCATGGGATTCAAAACGAGGCCAGTCTTTGGCGAATAATACTCCTGAACAATCGCATCGATCAATGAAAGCACAAATGGTGTTGTAATAATTAAATTTTTGTTAAGCGCTACGTCCAATGGTAGAAGTTCTCCTGCTCTTGTATCGCATAAACGACCTGTGTTGAGAATCAAGTTCATCGTCAGCGCGTCGTCCAATGAAACGGATGAACCGGCCTTGGTATCCTCGACCTCGGTGATAAACGCATCGACAATACCTCTACGGACACCCTCCTCGATGTCGATCGGTTGTTTGGTAAATGGATCTTGTATCTTACCCGTCTCGGTATCATAGAGATCTTTCCTGATGACGGCTTCCAGCGAAATCGGTTTGCGAGAAGTAGGCACAATCAGTCCTTGCAAAAACGCGGACGTGACGACATCGACTTCTGTATTAGTTTCCATATTGATAATGTCTTTACGCAGATTGAGAGCTTCGGTTTCCAGCGCCTCGGACAGCGGCATGAGCTCTTCAGTGATCGGATTTCTTACGCTAAGTAACTCAGGATCGATGAGTCCCATGTCGATAGCCTCACTCATTGATAATGCTTGTCCTGACTCAGGATTTTGGATGGTTCCTGTGATAGGATTACATATACCGATATCGATAGCTTCCTGCAAACTCAGAGGTTGCGCTTCTGTGAGTTGTTCTTTTTCTGATTCGTCTTCTAGTTCCTCTTTAATCCATCCTAAACGTACTGCCTCGAAGAACGGTATCTTCTTACCAGTTTTTGGATCAACCATGTAAGCAATATTTCGATCTATAAGAGGCCTGCTGATCGCCTCACGCAATTTCACATACAAATCCGTCTTAGAAGATAGATCCTTAACAAGCACCCGATCAGGATCGAAAACTTTCAGATTCAAGACTAAATCGTTGAAGGAAATGATAGTGCCTGTCTCTGGATCTAAAAACTTTTCTCTAACTGGATCAAATACTCCAAATTTCGCGAGAGCCTGAGGCGTCAATTCTTTCGTAATAATTATCGAAACTTGTTTAGGCATTTCTTCATCCGTGATTGTCGTTAATTTATTATCGTCCTCCATTTCCATATCCACAATGTCCATCTCTTCCGTGTATAAAGATTCTGTTTTCTGTATAGATGAATATTCTTCTGTCATCGCCTCGTTTGAATTTTTACTCTCTTGTGAGATAGGCGCTTCTTTGGATACTTCATGTGAATCGGAATGAGAAGGCCTCTGGCTAACTTGAATTTGTGTTGAAGTAACTTGTGTTGAAGTAACTTGTGTTGAAGTAACTTGTGTTGAAGTAACTTGTGTTGAAGTTTCTGCAGGTGTCTCCTCCTTTGCTGTATGTACGATGGATGGTTTCGCCGTCACGAGTACATCCGGCTTTGTTTCCTTAGATTTGTGACTTGAAATTGCGTCAACTACTGCTTTTCCAGCCAGAACCGGTGCGGCGATGACTGCCAAAAGACCCATTTTTGTAGCTTCTGTTATGCTAATTGGACGATTCTTCTGATCTCGTACGGTCTTCATTTTTCCAGTAGTGGGATCGAGTAGGCCTTTTTCAATTGCTTCCTTGGTAGTAATAGTTTCTTTGGTTTTTACATTATAAAGCACGGAATCAGATTCGATTAGGCCCACTTCCATTGCTTCCTTCAAGTTGTACGATTCATTCGTCTCAGGATCTTTAAACGTTCCTGTTGCTTCATCGTAAATCTGCTCGACTGCCTCTAACACGGTCAAACTATTATTGGATTTTCTAGGTGATACAGATTCACTCTTGCTAGATGAAGTATCGAGAATTCCTTCTTCGACAGCCTTGGCGATAGGCATTGTGATGCCAGTACACGGATCAGTATAAATACCTTTCTCCATATCCACGAGACCTTTCTCTACCGCGTGATCGAAAGACATTTTGATGTCTTTCGTCGTAAATTCTTCCTTGCTTTCCGATTCGTCTTTAATGATACCTCGTCGTCGAGCTTCTTCGACGGCAATAATATTACCGGTATTGATATCTTGCACCTCCATTGCGCTCTTCAGCGCGTAACCTGGCAAAAGTTCAACAGTCTTGGTCGTGATAGTGTGATACGACGTAATTGTCTCGGTGATAGCAGCGATCGTGTTCTCGCCGCGGACCGGTGGTTTGATGATAAGTAAACCAGACTCAACAGCTTCGGCAATGGAAATTGGAGTTCCCGTAGTAGGATGGAAAAATATATCATTATCTCTATCGATCAATCCCGATTCCAGAGCTTTCGTGATTTCTATGCTGTCAGGAGCCATTGGATAAGGTAATGCCATGATAAAATCTTCTTTTATAGCATCTTCCAATGGTAGATGCTCCCCAGTAATCGGATGACGAACTTCCTTTCTACTCGTATCTATCAATCCACGTTTTAACGCGACAGGGAATGTCATTCCGGCTGGCGGTATGTCAGAAGATTCAATTGGTTCTTTCAATTCGAATACTTTATTCTCTATGGCCTTGACTAGATTTACGCTGCCACCTTGTGTCTTCACCAACAATCTGTCCGGGTCAATGATATCGTTCGCGATAGCAGACTGCAATGTTTCTGTGCGACCGTCAATAGTAAACATCAAATTGGATAAAGGATCTACTATTTCACACACTATAGCTTCGTTGAGAGTAAGATGCGCACCAGTTTCCGGATGAACGATTTTACCTTCTAAAGGATCTAACAAACCTTGCCTGTACAAGCTGTGCACGGACAGACTCTTCGCCAAAGGCACTAATATGTGCGCGTTCTCCGGATCCAAGATTCCGCGATCGACGGCTTGTTTAATAGTGAGCACGTCGCCTCTTTGAGGATCCACAATCTGTCCTTGATCAGCATTTATTCGATTGTCGCGGATAGCTTCGGAGAGAGTAATCGGTTCTCCTTTCTCGTTGCACATTTTCTTCGCAAAGGTATTCGCTGTTTCTACATCGATGAGACCGCTCTGCAAGGCCTCTTCGACCTTGACTATTCTTTTTCGCATCTTTTGAAGAACGATAGGCTTCGCTTCCCGCTCAGGACTCTGCGATATAGTTCTCGCTTTACCAATTGTAACCTGATATCTCGGTTCGACCGTCACTCGCGCTCTGGTTTTCGTGGCCAGACTCTCGCCATCTGGAACGTCATTGATAGATGTTGACGAATCAGTAAATAATGCGCTTTTAGTATCTTCTTTCGGCACGTAAACTTTTTCAGATTCACCGTGTACTATAACTTGCGCGACAACCTTTTCATTTTCACCGTCAAATGTATCACCTGCAGATTCAACAATCGGCGAAGTTGCATTTTCGTGCATTGGAATGATACCACGTTCGATGGCAACTTCTCTTGGTATTTTCTGACCGGTTATTGGATCTTTAACCATTGTTCTCTGCACGGCTTCTATAGCAGCCGCGGTGGCCGCAAGAGGAGCGCCAAGAACGGATATCACTCCGAACTTTGTCGCATCAAGCAGTGATATCTTCCTGCCACCGTCGATTTTATATTCGGATGTGTTCATGTCAAGGATACCACGATTGACAGCCTCCGCCATGCTAATATCTTTACCGGTCGTTGGATCCTTAATAATTACAGCAGTAGATGGTATTGTTCCTTCGGAGACCGCGGCCAGGAGATTCGCAGATTTGCCGGTTTTCGTGGAGATCACTAAAGCTGTTCCTGGATCATAAATTACTCCCTGAGTTACCTGTACTGGATCTGGCATGGACATGTCATCGCTGACCTTTATTTCCGTTTGCTGAGAAGGATCGCCAATATGCGTCAACTTTACTATGTCAGGTTGACCCGAAACTCTTGTGATCTGCAAAAGTCTTTGATTAGCATTATCCTTGTCGGCATTCGAACCATCTTCCAATATAACCAGTCCATTCACGATCGCTTCTCTCATAGAAATTTTTTGCGGATAACTATAGTGACCCGTGGAGTCTAAAATATTTTTTTCCAAGCTTCGCACCAGAGATACTCTTCTCCCGTTGTTGGGATCGATAACAAAACCAGAATTTGGATTGATGATTTGCAGCTTAATGCATTCTTCAAAAGAAACTAATCTGTCGGTGCCTGGAATTATGAAGAGACCTGTCGCAGGATCAAATAGTTTCCTGTCGATAGCCTCGGCGAGTGTCCAACCATCCGCAGGCAATTCGAACACCCGTTTATCAGTGACAGCACGTTCGTTCTCTATAAATTTCATGATTTCTGATTTGTGACTTGTACTTGGTGTAGCTGTACTTGGTGTAGCTGATGCCATTACTTTTGTTTCCATATCTTGTTTTTCATCAGATAATTCATCAGGTAATTTAAGAGTACCTGTATGACTTTCTACATGTGTTTCTTCAACGAAAGTTCTTTCCAATGTTATCTCGGATGTTTGAGATTTGGTTGCCTCATTAATTGTCGTGGATGATATTGTCATTTCTCCAGTCTTAGGTACGAGTGAATCTGTCACAGAAGAAATAGAATCAGTTACTGGCGATGATGCGATCGTCATCGTAATAGAAGAAGATTCCTTTCTCGGTGTGGAAGACGCTTGTGGAGTTATCTCTTTGGTAATGATAGTAGTAACCGTTCCAACTGCTCTAGGTGGTGACTCGCTTCTTCTAGATATGTCCTCGATACTTGCCGTTAGAGTGCTTTCGAAAGTTGTGTGTGCTGGAGTGTGTTCTCGAGACGAGTGCACAACATGCTGACGAACATCAGTACCGAGCAGACTCTGTTCAATAGCATCTTCGATAGACATCGTCACTCCCGAGTCAGGATCTTTAAATTCATTTCTACTTTCGTCAATCAATCCACTATTTAATGCTTCTTCATAACTTATCTTGTAGTCTCTAGTAATAATTTCACCGGTTTGCAACGTCGTTACGTACTTTCTGATGGTTTTCGTTACAGTTTGAGTGGTGACCGCAATATTCAGCATACTGGTGAGTAAGGCAGCACCATCGGGAGTGATGAGTCCACGTTTGATTGCCTCTTCCAATGGAACTATTCTCTTACTACGCGGATCCAGTAATTGACCGGATTTTGGATCAAGCAGTCCGAGCAATACGGCTTCCAAAACGCTCACTTCGCGTCCGTTCTCGATGATGCCGATGCCACGATTCAACATCTCTATCACTTCCGGTCTAATATATTCTTGTTCTTCCGCCTCGCTCAACGAAACAGTCTTCCCAGTTTTCAGATCGATCGTGAAGGTACCGCCGGACTTTGAGCTAATCAGACCCTTCAGCAAGGCCGCATTTAGACTGATATATTCGCCGGAAACTGGATCTTTAAAACCGTCGATGTCAAAGATAGTTTTCTGCGTCACCGATGTAATCAGGCCTTTCTCAACGGCTTGAGGGATAGACATCTCCTCAGCCTTTAGCGTATCGCGATATACACCTTCGACTTTGATGATACCAGTAGCTAAGGCATCCGCGAGCGTAATCATTTCACCCGTTCGAGTATCTACTATAGATTTGACAATCTCCGAATCTAAAACACCTCGAGATATAGCTTCCAATATCATCAATTTGCTACGATGAGCCGGACTGACGATCCTGCCTCTATCGTCAATGATCTCTAAATCGCAACAATCCTTGAGCGTCATCGGCTTAACAATCAACTGACGACGACGGGCTTCCTTAAACGGCAACTTCTCCATCGACAAACCGTGCATGTACCTGCCGCTTTTCGCGTTCAATATCCCGCGTTTCAAAGCATCAGCCACCGTCACTTTAGTGTCGTTCCGTGTGTCCACGATCTCTCTTATCTTCGAATCGATAACACCTTTGTCGATCGCCTCGTCCAAGGGATAGGACTCGCCAGTGATTCTATCGACGACGCGGCCGGACCGGTCATCCACCAGACCCTGCGATATCGCGTCCGATAGCGCGACGGCATTGCGGCTCACCCTAACGGTCACGTCCACCTTCGTAAGATAGCCCCGTGAGTATGCTTCCTCGATCGAGATCCGCTCACCGTTCTCGGCGACGACCTCGCCCGTGGCCGGATCCAACAAGCCTTGCCTCATCGCATCGACAACGCTAACCCCCGCGATGGCGCCGCTCCCGGCGCCCTTGTCTTGTGCAGTCGTTACCTTAACTCGGTCTGCGATGTCCGCTCGCTCAGCGTCGCAGAGCTCCCGCTGGATCGCCTCGAGCAGAGACACCCGACGACCCTCCTCGGATTTCACCCCGCATGGACCTAACAGCCGATTAGCCAGAGCGATGTCGATGATACCGTCGCGCGCGGCCTCCTCGATCGACACGCTCGTCCTGCCATCGCTCGACGTCACGATCCTACCGTTTCTAACGTCGAGGATCCTGAGCCGAATCGCCTCGCCCACCGTCAGGACCTCGCCGCTGCTCGGATCTACGATACCCCTAACGTCAATCACGTTCTCCGCACCGGTAACACCCCCATCGTCGACCCGCGGTACCCTTCTAGGATCCCTAAGCTCGCTACTAAACCCGCCGCTGTCTACGACGGATGAGAAGTCTTGCTGCTGATGTTGCCGTCTATTGGAGCTGATCTCACTCTCGTGCGAGCGCTTGAGCAGAGTTCCATCGGCACCAATGGGTGAAACCGTGGCTCCCGGGCTGGTGGTCTCGCCATTTGGTCGATACACTTGCTCCGCGTTGTAGGTTCGCTTCGAGATCTCGCTCGAGAAAGTCGTCTCCGTAGACTCATGCCTTTCAGAGGTGTATCTGCAAGAGTAGTTATGTTAAAAGATGTAAAATGAAATACTTTGCATGTACAAGATGTCTCACAAGTGATAGCAAAGCTTGAAGAGACGTGTTATTCAGATTAAAATAAAATAAATAATAACAAAATAATAATAATAAAATAATAATAATAAAATAATAAAATAAAATTGTCCGGAAATGCTATATGTCCTTTAAAATTTTCGGAAAAAACTTGAATTTTCTCTATATTAAAAATCTAAACTCAAACTTTGACGCCAAAAAAATGAATAAAATGCATAAAAATATGTATATGCATAAATTTGTTAAGCTAATTTTATTTTAAGATAATTCTAGCTTATTTTTATCTGTAAAATTGTCTTCCCTTTTCCTGCTCTCAATTTTGAGACATCCTATATAAATATCGTGAAAGAAGCTTGAATCTATTTTTTAAAAATAAAGTGAAATGAACCGTTTTGAAAATAGATTCTTCATACTCTGCTTTTAAGTTATACTCACTGCGACTGAGTGTAATGTGTGGTCGTGGATGTGTAACGTTCCTCGCTAGTAGTGCTTTCATATATGTTGAATTCTGTGCGGAACGTTCGCAGTGGCCTTTGTTCTTGAAGAACACGCTGAAAGTAAATATTGCATAACTTATATGAAACATTTCGGAAACATATAAAATGTGTGCACAGACTTTACAATATATATTCATTCTAAATAAGTACATTATACATGTACATTATATTTAGAATGACTTTTGAAAGGTCACTTTATGCAGATTTTCGCAGAGAATCTTTACATATATATATTTAAATTTTTACCAAAATCTCAATTTTTCTTCCATAGTCATCATAAAAAAATATAATATATTATAATATATTATAATATATTATAATATATATATTATATATATATATACATATACATATTATAATATATTATAATATATAATATTTTTTAATATCAAAGATAATAAAAAGAAATATTCCTCTTCGAAATCATAGAGTTAATGATAAAAATAATCTTAATCCTTAAGAATAAAATTTAAAAATATATTTCTTGATAATAATTTATTAAATCTAGCGGGAACAGCTAATGTTATTATCATCTTTATGAAGATTAAACACATCTGAGCCGACCTCTAATTCCTAAATCGGATTGGCAATTACATCACGTCTATAATCGTTATATAAAAATCATGAATTTTTCGTATTTTCGTTATACGTTATGTTTACAATTTGTAAGATAACTTTACAAAGACTCTTACCGATTTTTCATTTAAATTTATAATTTTTCTAAATTTTTTTCAATGGAGTCACCATAAAAAACTATTTTTTAATATCAAATATTCTTAAAAATAAAAAAATATATATTTTATAATTATTTATTAAATCTATCGTTTACGAGAGCAATTAATATCAGTATCATCTTTACGGAAACATTGGATCATGAGTTGATCTGTCACTTTTAATTCCTAAATTGGATTGACAACTACATCACATCTATAATTGTCCGCCATAAAACTCGTAAGTTTTTCATATTTAAAATCGAGTCGTCGAGACGTGATAATAAAAGCGCAAGTTTATATGCGAAAACTAGTGTATAATTGAACCATATGGTCAACAGGCCAGCTCTTTCAACTCAAGACGGGACTCTTAAATAGAGTAGTATTTGCGACGCATGTTACTATTTTTAAAATTCTAATGCGAAGCAACATGCCTTTCCTTTAATTACCTAATTCCATACACGACACACGGCGTATTAAATAATTTCAAACGCAATACACCAGCTTAGACAGCCATAAAATCACCTTATGCAGAATGTGTATCTATTCAAATCTTGTAAAAAAAATTTCCTGATCTTCCAAATATTTTTGTTAAAAATTCCAGGTAAAGAGAATATTTTTAAGATTTTTTTGATGCAACATTGCAGGTTTTCTACGTTTTTCTAAAGAGTAGACACCCTGTTATGTTATCGCAAATGCGAGACGATTATCCTTATCATTATTTACATGTGAACTTAAGATATGAAAGAACACGTGCGACCTGTTATGAATTGAAAAATACTCCAAGATACTTGAAATCGATAAAATAGCGAAATATAGAATAAAATAATAATTTAGTTACATCAAAATATCATTTTGCAAAATTCATCTATTTCTATGTACATAATTTTAAGACGAGACATGAATATTACATCGAAATGTTGATGTTTGAAATCACTCGAAAATCGACTCTAAAACCTTGAAAGAATTTCAGGAAATCACAACTGCGATAAATATAGATAAATTAAAAGATTATTTAAATTAACATCAAAGTTGTGCTTGAATAAAACAAAACTAGCGACTTATGGCAATCTGTATAAATAAAAAATACATCAAATTTATCGCCAAAATAATAGTTTCATCTCTCTGTGACAATTGCTAATTAATTTATGGATTTCATATAAATGAATCAAATCAATTTGTTTCAATGAAAGTAAATCTAAAATTATCGACAAAAAATTGATAACATAAAATCCGTGATTGATTTATCTGTATCATAAATTCGATCGAAATTACAGCTGATTAATGGAATCGCTGAGCTCCAATATCGATTGCCTTTGGTTGCAAAAATTACATGTGCGTGTTTAAAATTTATACCGTGTAATACAACTAAAAAATAATCGGGAAGTCATTCAACTCGCCCACGTAATACACAGCATATGTATTTCGAGCATTTCGTTTCACTGTCAGACACAATTTCGTTACTATTGAATTGTGATGCACGAGCGATATATATCTACGCTCTTTTAAAAGCTTCGGTTTATTCACATTTGTTACATTTCGTTACGCGATAAATGGAGGTCGAATAAAGGGAAATGATGATTGTTTCAATTTTAGAATATTAATAAAACTTTCAAGCTGTCACTGCACACTGAGGAAAAAATTATCTTGAAATAAAAAAAATTTAGTTAACTCAAGAAAGCTACTTATTCGGTGGGTACTAATCACGTATTTACTTATATTCAAAACGTCTGTTTGCTTAAGTTAAGTATTTATTTACATATGTTTAAAAAAATATATATTCTTAAAAAATATAATTTTTAATTAAATATTTTTATATTTTAATTTTACAAAATATTTATTAAAATGCATTTTTTATTCCCAAAAATTTTAAGTTTTTTAATTTTGAAAAATAATATATTTAATTTAATAAATTATAATACATATTTTACGAAAATAGTATTTAAATATAAAAAATATATAAATGAAAATAATGTACTTAATATAACATGCATATTTAATTAGAATTAAATGCTTTTGCTTAAATGAAATAAACAATTCCTTTCATTTAGAGCAAAAGTTTCAAGAAAACAAATTTATTTGATTCAACAAAATTTTTCCCTCAGTGCAATAATGAAATTGAAAGGTGAAACATCGAGACGAGAGAAACTTGCACAAAATTTCGATATCGAAATCGATTCCGCGTATAATCTAGAAAACCGTCGTCCAAAATATACCGGCTCAGTATTTGTGGGTCACCCTGTGCACGCGTTAAAATAAGAATCCGCTATTTAGACGCACGTTGTACGCGAATCTAAAGACGCGAGCTCTCCCGGGGAAAGTAACAATGCTTGGTCGACGCGATGTCTGTCAAGTCTGCGAATGCATTCGTATTTCTACGTTTAATAACGTTTCATCGCGAAAATCGATCGCGACAAGAGTCGTGCTAACGATAAATAAAAGACTTGCAACATCGGCGTAGCCAACGATAAGAGTGTAATGATAACTTAGTCAAATAGCAGCAAAAAGTTTCGTAAATGTCACACATACACGTGGGAATTCGTGCTGACTTTGTCATTTCTGCTTAAATTAGAAAGTCATGAAGGAAAATTATTTCAATTTTTAATACATCGTTCAATGAAATGTTGACAATTCCGACTTATTTCACTTATATAAGCATATATCTGCGTACATATGCGTATATTCGCGTTTGATAAAATCTAAATGCGAATATAGACGTTGGCAATAAAGTAGCACGAGTGAATGTCAGTAATAAAGTCAGTCGATATTCGTAATAATAATAAACATGGTGAAATATATGTAAAAAGTATTCCCAGATGTACCCATCGTAAAGAGAATGACACACTGATCGTTGGTAAAAACAAGCTCTCAAGAATTATTTATTATTGTAACTTCGCGATATGAAAATTTTGCAGACGAATTTCACAAGATTACGCACTCGCAATTTGACATTCGTTTCATGTCACCTTAAGAAAAAGGAACACATTTGAAAATTTAATTCGGAAAACGCGTAGAATTTTAAATAAATGCAATTAAGACTGCGGAGGATTTTTTTTTCTTCCCGATCAGGAACGTCACGAGTCATCTAAACATATGTTAACTTACAACTTCAAAATTGCGTCATTTTACGTGTAATTATAAAACTTTCAACGCACGTTAAATGACACTTGAAAAAAAAATTAAAAAATAAAATAAAATAAAATAAAACAGATAAAAGATTCATTGGCTGCGGTCTTCACTTGTCAAACACGAGCACTATCGAACTCCGCCTTGATCGACACTTTCTTACATACATATCCCGCTAATAAATTTCGTCATTTCGAATCTCCTTTGTCAACTTGTCACTACATCACGTGGAGTCATCATCTCCTTCAATTTCGCTGACGAATCCTCGGACCTACCGGCATCCGAGTCGAGCGGTATGTCATATCTTCGTACCTTTCGCACGATCATCGTGATGATCGCTCACATCGGAGTCACGTTTCTATTTATCTAACGCTACGACGACGAGGACGACGACGTGTCTGATCGACCGGCGAGCATGCTCGACGTAGACGGCCAGCCGGTCCCTCACTACGGCTTCCTCGACGCTCCTCTCGGACGAGGCGCGAGGCGAGACGCCGCCCCCAGTGGCGTTGAAGCGTGGGCGGTCGGAGGGCGCTTTGGGACGTTGAGGATTTTGGCGAATTAAAACGTGCGGCCTTGGCCAATTTAATCATCTGCAATTTAAATGGCCCTCATCGGGTTACGCAACCCGGGCTACGTCTTTATTCTCGAGAGCGACAGAGACAGAGGGAAAACAAGTTTCGCAATTTTAGTGACGGTCGATGCGAGCCAAGTTATTGGATGCTTTCTCACGTACTTCGAGAACGCTAAGGATGCGACTAAATATGAAATATCAAGATTCTCAGGTGATTAATTGATATCTGTTGCGCAACAGATAGTCGAGATTATTCGCGGATGTTATTCATTTCTGACTCTGCAAATTCAAATGGCTTTAATTAGCATAATTGTGCTCGGGCAAAGGCGATGGGAAGATAACGGGCGGGACTCCACGAGCGATCGCTTTCTAAGATTCGTGACGAAGTTAATTAAAATGTACTCGACAGACATAACACCCTCCTTCCAATTTCTCTTTTCATAAATTAACGCATTAATTAAATACATCGCAGGGGCCTCGATAGGTGCAAACGCGCCACTGCTCGTCTACTGTCCTGTCTTTGCGCCGGTCGACCCTATCGATCCCGCACGAGACCGACACGAGCGGGAAAGACGAAAAGCGGTCGTTAATCGAATGAAAGTCGGTCGCCTGTCACGAGTGCTGTTCCGCTCAGTCACGACGTGAGTAGCCTCGAGGCACCGTGACTAACGTGAACGAGCGATAACGCACGAACTCGGTGATCGAGAAAGAAAGAGAGAGAGAAAAAAAGAGGTCTCCTTCCGGCTCTTTCCCTCGCGCGATTTCTCAACGATTCCGCAAGGTCTGCCGCGTATTAGCAGAGAAAAATAGTCGCTATTTCTGATGCCGTCGTCATTCGGAATATAATTATACCTGCGGAGATACGTGGGTATACAGGTTTTCATGAGTGAGCTCGTTCATGTGTCTGCTTGCCTCATCTCCGCTCATTAATTTCAATCTTATGTCATCTCGCAGTTCGTCGAAGTCGAAAAGCTTCCGACCGAGTCGCTTCAGCAAACTATTTCTCTTTGTTTTCAACATTAAGGGGATTTTTACATCTCCACGACTGACTTCATCCGATTATCCGTTACCTTTGAAGAACAATGATAATTAAAATTCTTTACTCGTGTATTAATCTCTGAATTACTTCTCGTTTAATGCAGACAGGTAGATAGATTTTCATCACGAGAGCGCTCGTTCATGTGTCTGCTTACCTCATCTTCGCTCATTAATATCAATCTTGTGTCACTCGCAGTTTGTTGAAAGGCTTCGACCGAGTTACTTCATCAGAATATTTCTTTTTATGTTTTCAATATTAAATAAAAATCATACGTTCTTCGGGCTTTCTTCGTTCGATTATCGCAACCTTATCGTTACCTTTTGAAAAAGAGTGCTTTTAATTATCATTGTATTTTCAATATTAAAGAAATAAAAATCATACATTCTTCGGGCTTTTTTCGTTCGATTATCGCAACCTTATCGTTACCTTTTGAAAAACAATATATAATATTGTTATAAAAATATAATATATTGTTGCGATAATCGAACGAAGAAAGCCCGAAAAATGTATGATTTTTATTTCTTTAATATTAAAAGTACAATGATAATTAAAAGCACTCTTTATTCACGTATTTCTCTTAAGCTTTCTCGTTGATTGTAATTTTTTTCAAACCATACTGTATAAGAACAAAAAGATATTATTTTTGTTACATCGTGCTTTATCTTTCCGATAAATGACATCACATTTACAGGAATCAAAATGCAAAACTCGTATCCAAACAATTTTGACGTTGATAAATTCTCGAGGCAAGATCGCGTGATTAGAAATAGTTCTAATTCGTGATCATGCAATGAGCCGAATATCGAAGTGTTACGATCGAAAGTTTAATAGCGGATCCACTTGATGACTTCTCGTCGTTTGCTCATCAGCAATGCAAATTGCAGACCTTGTTTGAGACTCGGTTCCTAACATTAATTCCGTTCACGTGTCGACACTGCCGCACTCATACGCACAAAGATTAAATCTAATCTAAGACATCCACCAATTCGCCTATAACAATTTTAAGCCAACTCTCTCAATAAATTGCTCAATAATATTAATACAAGAAATACATGACACGTTAAATTATGATATCCTTTCAATTCACCTCCAATGAGATCACATATGAGTGTCCTTTCTTAGAAGAATGTTGTATGGCACGTTGTATTAAATAAAGATCCATGCCTTCTCTCTTCCAACAAGGCCACTAAAATTGTGTCATACAACATCCTCTCAGAAATGATTTCAATCACGGCCAAAATAATATGTGGTGACTCACCTGTAAGGAAATGTCTTCAGGATGTAGCAGTGCCAATTGCCTAATCCGTTCCTCGAGCAGGTTCACGAGGGTCGTATATCTCCGGTTCAGCGTATCTAGATCGCGAGCAACATTATCGACCGTAATAACGGAATCTCTTCGCGGCCTCTTCACCGATGCGTCCAACGACGGGCAGATATCTTCCAATTGTTCTTTGAACGCTCGGAGCCTTTGTCCGTAGATCTAGGGGTTTCCGGTTAGTCCGTTATGGTTAGTAAAATTATCGCTATGTGTGTGTGTACCAATTATACCGTTAGCCTCCGAAAGCGACAGCGAGAGATGAGGCGTTGAAATCACGAGGGTCTTTTGACAATTTTGGCAACCCAATGTGGTTCCAGTAAATAGATAGCGTAATAATGTAATAGCTGTATTCGAGGGTACGTTAAATTTGAAATATGCTTCTCGAATCATTTCAGGAACTATTTCAGGACAAGCACTTAATTAAATCGCGCTGCAATTAATATTGATAAAGGGAGCACAAGAAATACACTTAAAATGCGTGCCGAAATATAAACGTTATATCTTCGCGAACTATATATTAATCGATCAGGCTCCACCTTGCGCATGCTATAGGTCCAGAGTATTCGGGAAAGTGTCAATTATATTGTAAAGCACTTAAGCGATGTATGCGCTGTATCTAGGATTTATAAAAAAAAAATTGGCACTAAATCGCCGCTAAACACGAGATCGTGCAGCTCATTCAATCGTGCTTCTGATGTAATTGAGTTAACGAGGTTTCCTTCGTTAAAGTTAAAAAGGAGAGAAAGTCATCAGTGATATTATAAATGCGCGCTGCTTTAGATTGTATCGTCCCGTGTGTTACATAAGTGAGTACATTTACTTAATGAATGACAGTTAAAAGACGGTTTGCGGACCGTTTAGCGGTCCGGATTTACAAATAGAAAATTCTACCGTAGGTAGAAAATTAATGTGACATCGCCGGCGTGAAGAAGGCACCGAAAAAACAGCAGCAGATTCGACTGTAAAGGAACGATCATGTTTATACAGCAGATACAGCGCGTCTCAGTGCGTCTTGCAACTGCTCGCTCGATATCCTAGCCGCTAAAAGAAAAGCGGCCGCTCCGACGAGTTGCTAAATGAAGAAGAAGGTTCGTCGCGCACATAATTTCTGAAAATCTCGAAACCCGTAAAATAGTGGCTGTGACCTGTATGTATGTAAGACACACGCAGAACTCCATTCATGCAAGCCATTCACACCGTAAGCTAAGGCTACCTATAAGGCTTACTAGCACCGAATTATACATCACGATCCACTTGTTATTACCTTTCCTTCACGAATCAGTCTGCCACCCGTCATGTTCACCGCCTCGATTGCCGGCGCGCGATCCAATACTTTGCTCAGCAGATTCTGCACTCATAAAGATTCATCATTTCACAATCTCATTGATAATACACGAGAGAGAATGAACAAATAAATCGTCGGAGTCTATCGTCGGAATCTAACATTACCTTCGTATTCTCCAGCTCGAGCTTTCCATACGACTCATCGACAAAGTCCACCTCGTTCTGATACGAGTTTTGATATTGTTGTGCCAATCCATAAGCAGTTTCGGCACTTCGTAGTCTATCTACCAACTGTCCGCAGACGTTTGTCCATCGTGCGTTCAATTTGTTAACCTCAGCGTCCAATCTGTCCATGTCACCATGTGGACCACGGTGATTCGGTCTCGATTTTTCTACGAGACGCCTGGCATTATGCGCATCTTCGTTCAGTTGATCCACCGACACCTGCTGATGTGCGATAGCGTTTTGCAGAACCATAAGATCCTCCAATACGGATTGAAGACCCTTGATGTCCGAAGGTAGTTCGCCAAAAGAGGCTAATTTGATCTCAAAGTCGGAGATGGCTGTCGTATTTTCCTCGAGGCTGGACAGCACAATCTCGATGCATTTCAAACGTTCAATGTACAAGTTATGTAGGTTCCACAGGTGCTTCCATTTGGTTGTGATGTTATCGAGCTTGTTCCTCATCGCTGGAGTCTTCAAAGTAATTCCGCGGAACGTCTGCTGTATCTGTTCCACGTCTGGAGCTAGACATTGCAGGTTCTGCTCATAATCTTTATGCTGCAAGACAAGATATTCCAGACTGTCGAGATCTCGAGGTAAAGGCGCGGCTATGCGCGTGTTCAATACTCTCTCGGCCTCGTCGAGCGCCTGCTGAAGCGAAGACGCTTGTTCGTTGAAAATACGGCCTGCATTCTTTGATTCTTCTTCGGCCCTGGCGCGCTTCTCGAAATCGTCGAAAAGTCGGTTGACATCCGCCATTTCTCGTTTCAATCTTCTAAGTTGTGGATCTGCCGGGTCTCCCTCGGAAAGCAATTTATTCGCGTCCTCGTTCAGCGCATTTCTGATAACGGTACGTTGATCTTGTCCCATTGCTAAAAATTGTGGCAAGTCCCAACCCTTGACTACTTTGATAGTCGCAAATATCATGTTTTGTCGTAATCTCAATTCTTTTCGTTGCCAGAGAGCAATGCTTCTATCATATTGTCGTCTCAATCGTTCCGCGGCATCCAATGCGTCCTTATCAGGAGGCTGTAACGCAAAGCAGACACCCGGTACAGGAGATTCCACACCCTGCGAATTTTTCACGCGCCACTTTACCCTGCCAGAATTATCGTATAATGTGCATTGTTCTCCTTTCTCGATGGACATCTGGAAAAATTATACAAATTATATAAATAAAATTATATTCAAAGTCCACCGACTTTCGTGAATTAAAAAATACTGTAAATGATACTTACATTGACTTGTTTGTAATTACAGATACAAGTGACCTGTAACGGTCGCACAACAGGTTGCTTGCGTTGCTTCATGGGAACGATGTCCTTTGCTCTCTCCACAAGTCTTTGCACGTGAACGTGACAATTATTGAGTTCCTCGCGCAACTCTTGCATGCCTTTCAAGAGTCGTTCTCCCTCATCTAACGAGAAATCAGATTGCGAGTAAATGGTATTCAACGTTTCGTCATGTTTGGAAATCAATTGCTCGGTCTGTTGAATGTCTTTGAAGAATTGCTGGTTTTGTGCGGCGTGTCTCAAATGCACTTCGAGACACAGTGTGAGTTGCAGCAGCCAGGCCCATTGAGTTTGCATCGCGGACATGTAGGCTTCGATGGTTTTCGCCGCGGGATGATGCTGAAGAATCAGTGCCTCACCGCGATCTTGCACTGCCGAAAATTGTATCTCGCGTCTCTCCAAATCGCTCATTAGTGACTGCAAGCAAATAAAAATATATATTTCCAATTCATTTATATATAATGTTGAAAAATATAATTTATATTCAGAATAAATTAGCCGAATAAATTGGTAATTAAAAATTGATGGAAAATAATATCTAACATAATTAAAGAGTATAGATTAAAAAGCCAGATTAAAAAGTATAAGTGCATAATTTTTCAATATGCTTTACCTCTATGCCTGATCCATACGTTTGCTTTAGAAAGAAGAAAGTCTCCAATTTATTAATTCAATTTAACAAAACAAGAGATACTGTTAAATATGTGAAGATGACATAAATGCAACGACATTATATTATATTTCTTATATTTAAAGCATACAAAAATATTGCAAAATTGCATTTTTCAATTCATTTCTTTCATCATTTTTAAAAATAAAATTATTCTACAACCAACCTCATAATATTGCTCAATACTCTGTACATTAAGATTCTTGTCGCTCCAATCGCGCGTGACTTCGGTTTCTTCCTTAGCGTTCAACCAAACCAGCTCGCCAGTCGCCGATTGTATGAAATCATGTAGGGTGTCCAAATCAGAGAGTCTTTTAGTCGATACGGCAAGAAGTTCGTCATAAAGCTTCTGCAGAGTGCCAAGATGCTGGCTGTACAACGTGAGCTCTTCACCGTGAAAGTTATTCTTCGCCTGTTTGCACTTATCGACCTTTGTCTGGAACTGATCGATATTCTTGTGCTCCCTCTGATGTACGTCTAATTCATTTTGCACGCTAGGCAGATCCGACCCGTAGTCCGCTTCTTGCAGATGCTTCAGTTTGCCCTTACACCAATCTATACAATCATGCAACGCGCGGAAATGAGGATTGGTGTCGACCAATCGCGTCTCGTGGACCGTTGTGCGATGTTTTGTAACAACGCGTTCCTCAACAGGGAAGGAAACCACGGAGAGCGGTTGTACTAGACGCCTGTGCAAGAGTGATCGCAATACAACCCATCTTTGATGTAGCTTCTGGACTCTAAAAACCAGATGAACACATATTTATTATTAATAGCAAATATAAATTCATATTATTTTATCTATCATATTAATTATGATTATTTTAGCATATATTATATATTAGCTAAACATAAATCTAAAATATTAAAGAAATTTTATCAAATTTTCAAGAAAATATTTAAATAATATAAAAATTGTGGAAAGTGCACACAATATGGCTTGATTTTTGCGCTAATAAGTTTACTTAGAGATGTAGAACAATTTATTTTTTTTTTAATGAGAACAAATGTTGAAAAAGATATTTTTCTAAAAAAATTCATTAAAATTACATTCATAAAAAAATTAATTAAAAATATAAGACTAGTTTTTTCATTGTGATTAAATTAACATTTTTAAAAATTACAAACTGTGTTCCTATATCTCTTGTAAATATAATTTTTATATTTGTTTTTAAGGAATTTACCTAATTCAAAATATAAATAGTTATATAGTTATAAATATAGCCAATTGGAATGCGATTTACATTTAAAATAATGATTAGTTCAAATATATCATCTAAAAAATCAAAAATATTGAAAAATCTTGTAATAATAAAAATATAAGAATGTTAAATATCTAGAAAAAACTAAATTTTAAAGAAAAAATTGTATTTTATAAACAAAACATTTTCTTTCCTATTTACATCTCTAAGTTAATTCATTAGCGAAAGTAATGAGAGTGGAAATGACATAATTAGTTGAGTATAGTTGGGATGTGCATGTTATACATGGATGATGAATTTTAATTAGGTATTAATATTTCAGAGTGATCTTGATAATACGTGTGAAATAAATATATACATTAATGTTTTACCTTTTGTGAAGCTCGGGCGCCTGACTGTATCTACCCTCCGTAAGGGTGTGCACATCGGTGAATATATTCTGTATCTGGGTTTCCGTGCTCCGTATGTCTTGTTCCAGTAAGTCAACCGCGTGTTTCGCTTCCAAAGGATGAAGGCGATCGAGCTTGCGAGCCTCGTCCTCTACACGTCGCTCGAGCTCTTCCAGCCTATTGTCGGTCGTTTTCATCTCGCGATGCACCTTCTCAGCGAGTCGTTGCAGACGCTCAAGGCTGCCAATTAACACACATAATCAAGCACGCATCATACATTTATATATAATTAATATTACAATTTTACGTACCGTTTAATTTCGTCAATAATAGACTGTTCGCGTTCCTGATGTAGCATCATCAGGCGATTCCAATTCTTGTCTATGACATCAATATGCAGTTCCGGTTCCATGTCCACTTCACCCACCGCCTCGAAGTACTTTTGCAGGTCTCTGAAGATATATGTCAATCTCTGTTTGTCCCTGTATCGCGGCGGTACCTCCTCGTTCTTGAACTTGGTACTGTCCGCTGCCAGTTTCTTCATCTCGATCAGAGTAGGCGGGAAAGATCGCTCTTGCATAAGAGCCATTTTCTCGCGGATCCACATGTGTAGCGAGCTGGCGAGCTCGCGATACTCCGCGGATCGTCTTTGCGCCTCGGCGTCGTACAGGGGGTGAATGGCCGGCGGCTCCGGGAACACGTCGTAGAGCGAAGAGATGTACGTTATCAAGGACTTCTCATCCGGCTCGGGGGTATCAACATCTGTGTACAAGTGTTCGCATAATTAGAAGACAAACTTGATGAATTGTGATGAATTCTGATCAACATTTTCGGAAATTATTGTTAAATTCGAGACTCGTCCTTTCAGTTTTACAAGGATAAAACCGACACATTTAAAAGACCATTAAAGAGCAATAGATGTTATCTATCTACAGAATAAATGTCGTAGCCATAATGTTACGGAATAAATGTCGTAAGCCATATTTATAGATATACTATCTATCTGTGGATTCCGTTTCGCTTTTCCTTGCAACCTGACCAATGTCAGATACATATATGTAGAGAGTCAAGTATATAGAAAGCATAATTACGACGACTGCCGATGGCGCGACGTTACGGTATACGAGCCGAGACCGGAAGTGATTCTGGTCAGGTACCGTGACCAGAAAGAACGTGCACCACCACCACGTTCCGCGCGGAAACTATATCTCACGCATGCATACGTAGAGAAGATACGACAGGTGGGGCTGCATCGTGAAAGGTCTCTTCTTTGCGAGATGAAGCCGCAAATAGCCCAACGCGAAACGCGATCAAAAGGTCAGAGGACATTCCAACGAGCTTCTTTTTTCGCTTCAAGTTTACAGCCGAGTGACGTGCGACGATTTCGCGAAGATAACCGATAAGACAGCCTAGTCGGTCGTTACCTTCTGGATCGAGAAGCCTCGTAACGCCGTACTCGCGCTCGGCGACGTAGAAGACCCGATCGAGCCGCTCGCGCGGCTGGCTCGAGCGCGCGGTTCTCCAATCGACGAGATCCGGCCGATTCCGATGGAGAAGAGCACTGAAGGCCAAACCGTCGCGCCAGGAACCGGTGAAGTCGGTCACCCGGACGCCGGGGTATCGGGCGGTCGATCGTCGGGCCCATCTCAGAAGAGCCTCGCGCGCTGTCACGTTCGGTTCCTGACCGTGCACTATGTCGGATATCTGTAAACAGAAGAAAAGGACGTCGAAGATAAAATCTTAGTTCCTTGACATAATAAAACAATTAGTATAATATAGTAATTTTTGTATAATAATGTTTTTTTTTATTTTAATATCCTTATAATTCCTCAAGAAATAGATATTTTGCATCGATATGTTGATTCGTCTTCCGATATATCATTTTGTATTTTGCGATAAATAGAAAAATGTGATTAAAGTAAAAGTTTTTTTCAATCTCTCTTTCTCTCTCTAATATGATATTTTTAATAATGTAATATAATATTTTTAAAATTCTAATAAAATATTTTCTCTCTCTAATATAATATTTTTGAAAATTTAAATATTTAATTTCTTAAAAAATAGTAATCTTTAATATAATAATTTCTCAAAAATAATTATTTTGTATCGATATGTTGATTCATCCTTTGATATATCATTTTATTTTTGAGATAAATAGAAAATAATAAATTGAATAAAATATATGCTCTAAATATTTCGGAAATAAAATAAAGGTTCTTTTAAAAAATAGTAATCTCTAGAAATCTTTGATAAATATTCAATGGCCATTTAATATTGCATTAGAGAACGCGCTAGTGGTTTTGATTAAAAATTATCAAGCATGAAATCGTTATAAATGCTGTATGTATTCGTAATCTTCCATAATTACAATTTCGAGTTTGGTATTAATAGAAACTGAACGCTGCAACCTTTCAAGAACTATTGACATTTTGCTAGCGACTGGCGCCGAGGAAATTGGTCACGACTTTAATCGTACGATTTTAATTAAATGTAATTAAATTTTAATTTTATATTTATTTTAAATTTATTAAAATGTAAAAATTCATACATATATATGTATGTGTATGAAAATAATTTCAAAAAATGACTCTCGCGTGAATGCGTGAATTATTATGTGTATTAGAATAGTTCAGTTTCTCACGTCTTTCTTTATTTAACGTCAAGCGTTATCTTATCACATGCGTTACATTCTACCTATATACATCTCCTTCCTGTATTTTCTCGAGTTACATACTCATCGATTATCAGAAATTACGTATTATTATTATCTAAGGCGTATCTCTCGCTTGCGTTCATTGAACCAACGCTATTGTCTTGCTCACATTTTAGTGCACGTGAAAATAGAAAACGATAAAAACATTCATGGTATTCTCTCTTCGATGGAAGAATCAAATCTTTAAAACATGCGTTGTTTTAATAATAGCGCAACAAAATTTCTGTTCTCGGGATGTAAAACAGAGAAAAACAGGACAAGCTTTCTTCTATATCTTGCCATGTGTTTTTCATGTTTTATTCATGTTTCTTCAGCTCAGTCATAATATAATAAACAACCGGGCTTCTTGACAAGCACTTGAAAAATAAATAAATCATTCAACTAGAATTTAAAACATGTAAAAAATATTTAAAAATCTGATATAAATGTAAAAGAGCAAGAGAAAGAAAAAGAAAGAGAGAGATATGAATGAATGAATGACAAGGAATTTTTTCTCCTATTAAAGTTCTTGGAGATGATGAATAAATTTATAAATTAATCTGTATCAGATTCTTCTCATAAAATTCTCGGAAGATTTTTATTATGAACTTATTAAACGAAAGAGAAATGAAAGAGCACTTGACCGCCTGGCTGATTACCAAACTCGCTCAAGTAGTGAAATAATAGAGACAAATATCGTTGGCAATAGACTTGACATTGGTGGTAGCGACTGACTGAAATTAAGATCGCGTCCATTTGAGACTGTCGCTGCTATTGGCATTGATAAAGGTCGATGTTAGTATTCGGGTCATCGCAGTTTCTCGCGTTTGCGCGTGTGAGATATGCGTTATTCGAATGACCACAGCCGGCCTGTGCCATCTGTTTCCCCAACCTACGCAATTCGCAGCAACAGGTTGCAGAGGGATGCTGATGCAAACTCTTCGATCGTCGAGGTAATTTCATTTACGGGGTCTACTCGAATCTTGTGAAAAAATTCTCTGATTTTTCAGGTATTTTTGTTCAAAATCCCAGGTAAAGAGAATATTTTCAATATTTCTTTGGTGCAGCTACTTCTAAATAAATTTTTTTATCACGTTTTCCATTCCTTTCCCTTATCGAAAAAAATAGAATCTTTTAAGTGCTAAATTTGTGCTAAATTAAGCACTAAATTAAGTGCTAAATTAACGTACTAAAAAAAATTGAATAACTTTCGTAAGATAAATATTTTTCATCTGCATAACATTTTCATTTTTTTATCACTAAAAAAAATTACGAAGAATATGTATTGCATATTTGATATATTGAATATATTAATAATTTATAATAACAATTATTTATAATTTTAAACATTACAATTCATTGGCTTGTCGATTGCTTACAATATGAGAGGAAAATTATCAAAGAGAAATTTCTTTCAGAAATTTCCCGAGTCTCAATAAAATTCCATGACAATTCCCTGATTTCTCCAGGTGCACAAGAAATCCCTGAGAATTCCAAGGGATAGACACCCTGATTTATAGTATGTCGATTGCCATAAGAACACACTTTCAACGAATGTATCGGCTATCATGTCTTCTAAACTTGATCCTCGCGAATTTCGTTGAGTAAAAGCAGTTATCGACAAATAAGCAGAAACCGCATTTTCGCCGACTTTCATTGTTCATGCACCGCTTAACATCGCATTCGTCCAGATTGATTGAAGCAAGGAAAATAATGTATCTCTCGCCGAGTGTTAATTTCGCAGAAGCGAAATAACGGATTAAGAGCAGAACGGTAATAAAGCTAACGCGGTAAGCGCTCCAATCCTAATTAAGGCGACGTGTCCGTTACGAGAGAGAGTGTTTCTTTTGGGAGAGCGTTTAAGTCGGGCATTTTTACAAGACGAGTTCCTTTTCCCAGCTCTCTGCAACGTTCATGGAAAAATTATCACGCTTGCCTTACTTTCAGCTACGCTCACCAGATACAAGTACCAGATACTTGCTCAGAGAATATCTCTAATTACATCGAAATCGTCAATTGTTGATACCTTCTCGATCGAATACTATGTTCGATTTAAATGTATACACTCAGTTATTTTCTTTAAATAATAAAATTATAAAATGTATTTAAATAGAAGTTATTTTGTTTAAGATTTATATATTTATTATTTGATCATTTATTATTTTATCATTTATATTTTATTTTTTTAAGATTATAATATATGTGGATCTTAAACAAAAATTTTAAATTAATTTTAAATTATTTTTTTTATGTTTTCCACGACAGTTTTATTTTTTTAAGGGAATAATATACCTATTTATTGTAGCTTTATAAAATACTTTATAGCATATTCGATAATATGCAAAAGTAAAATTTTTAACAATCATGAAATATTGCACTTAAGTTATCTTGGCAATATTTTAAATAAAAATTAATAAATCCTTTTTTTATTGAAGATACTTTTTTCAACGTTCATATTTAAAAACCTGCAGTGAAATAGTTATTATTCCCTTGAAAAAATATAACTGTCATGAACAATTAAAAAAAATTTTCATGTAAATGGCATGTTAAGAATAGATTGATCTTCTTAAGGATGTTTTGTATGTACAGCAAAAAGGAACTGAAAATCAATATTGAATATATTCACTTTTGATATATTTTGAGTATGAAATTGTGTGGAATATTAGGAGATGTATTTTTTAATATTTATTGCATTTTTACTAAAATATTCCGAATTTTATTAATCGAAATGATTAACTTTTGACAGAGAATTTCGCCTTGCGACAGATACACACATGGCTAGCTTCATTGAATTATATTTAATATCTTTTTAACCAGTTAGTACTTGTATAATATTATTTGATCAAATATTTCCTCTGTATCTAAACTTTTGCAAATTTTCAACAAATTCTGAATATTATTTCCATGTGTTTCTGTCATTTTCCATAAGAACACATATTAATTCGGTGCAAATTAAAATCCTTATAACTTGTGAATCGATTTAAAAATTGTACTGAAAATTCTAAACATATGTAAAGACATTCTATATAATTTTCATTAAATTCTCAATATTTTGAAAATAGGTACAAAACATCCTTAAGCGAAATAACTTTTGTTCAAAATATTTTTTATACTAACTTCATTATTAAAAAAAAAAATAACTGAAGGTATACACTTAAATAAAACACGCTGCATCTAGTAAATATTAATAGAAGAACCTCTCGACAATTTTCCGCGATAATAATCGCTTACCCGGACAGTTTTCGGTTTCGTTGAAGCATGTCGAATTATGGCCGTCGTCGACAGACTGGCGGCTTCCTGGAGGTACCTCGGGTGAGCGCGTTTCGTCAGGTCCTCGGCGACGCTGCGCTCCTCGCCGCGCGTAAGAGTCGTCGTTTTACGAACGATGCGAGTGACGATGCGTTTTGTGCCATTCTCACCTCGTCTCGACGTCTTCGTCGATTCGATCGACGAACCTGCGAGCGAGCGAGAACGATCGTTCGAGAGACGAACCGTTGAGCCGAGCAACAGTTTCGCGCTCGATCGAGCTTGGAAGAGGATTCGTTTGACGATGCGCTGACTTTAAATGATCGCTGTCGAACATCGAGGCACAAATGTGCCTACAACTGCTTATTTTCCAATTTCCCTGACTTGTGTTCGCAGTATCATCAATATCTATTGGTAAGATTGCACGAGATACCAAGACAATGATTTTTAATTGATTGACGAGACAATATCAAGACTAGGATTACTGGTCTTGTCTCAAGATTACTGATTTTTTAAAAAAAGTTAATATTTATATTTGTAAATTAGAAATGAGGACAATCATTATATTTACGAATTTTAAAAAACTTATTAAATAGAATCATTTATATTAATAACAATTTATATAAAGACATTTATATAAATTGTTTGTAAAAAACAATTTTATTATTTAAATATAAAAATATTTATTACTTATTTAATTAAATGTATTTAATTAAAATAAATAATAAATCTCTCTCCATAAATTTATTTAATTTAACAAATTTAAAAGCAATTAATACAAAATAAATAATATAAAATAATATAAAATAAATAATATAATATTTTTTCACAATTATTTAGGAATACAAATCTTTGCATACAACACATGTATGCAATTCTCTAATTATGTGTGTGAACCGCATTTGCATTCTGGCATGGCATTTGTATGCAACTGTCTTTTCGTAAAGATAACGAATACATGTAGTGTTTTGTGTGAGAAACAAACGAATGACAAATAGTAGTAATTATCTTAAATTATTACATATTAAAGATTAGATTAAATATTTTAAACAATTGTTCAGTATTAGATAAAAATATTTAATGAAAAATTATTAATAAAATCGAAACAAGATAATGCAACGATTTTTATTTTTCCTGTAAAGTTTTATTCGAACACAAAACAAGATTTAAGTTTTCGAAAATGTTTAATAACAATATTATTACGAATATTGCCTTGAATCTTGTGCAATCTTACAGGTGTGTCTTGGTCTATCTTTATTCAGTAAGAAAATTATCTCCATTTAACTTCGCAAAATACGGTAAACAGCAATTGAATTTAGCCGAGGTAGACGTGCCTCTTTAAGTCACGATGATGTAATAGCTCATTACACCTCGTTGAGAAAAGATCCCACAGAAACATGGGAGAAAACCATTACACAAAGTATATCGATATATCGGACACTGTTGCAGTAATTTAAATCGGAAGTGCATAATTCCATTCAAAGTTTCATATATCACATTGCAATATTTTTATCCCCCTCCCTTCATTATATTTATTTATATACTCCTCTTCATTATAAATTCATTTTAATGCATATTTATTTTATTATATAAATAAATTTGCATCTTCTCATCGAAAAAAATAAACGGTCTTAATTGTGTCTGTACCCCTCTTCATAATTTCTCATTGTCTCGGTAAAGACCAATTAATCGAAGATAACGATCATTCTCAGAGAGATTACTTTTGAGCTAATTGCTAATTAGTACTCGCAAAATAGTCACGATTCCTCCGAGGAATCCGGTCGAGTCTCTCTCCTAGAGCGTTCCCGTCAGCGCGAATCGTCAACACGAATCCTTTCCCTGTTCCTCCTCGATTTCGACACTCTACCTAAGACCTCGGTAGACAATCGGCGCTTCGTGTGCACAGCTCGCAGATCGTCGGCGGAGCGCGATCCCGTTGGACTGGGTGAAACGCCAACGTCACGATTGTCGTCCTCCCTCGTGCCTTGCACGAACAGTCTGCCTCCCTTGCTGAATCGATAGATGGACATTTTTTTTTTTCGTCGATCACGAGACGAGTATCGCCCGCACGTGCTTATCTCTCTCCTCTTGCCCTTTCTCCTCGGACCGAGAGTCGTTCAAACCGCGACTCGTCCCCGAGCTACACAATTGCTTCATTTACATACGCGATACACAACACTATCGCTCGCACCAGGCTGCTCGCTGTTTGTATGTTCCTTTGAATACCATGTCGGGCCGCGTTTAATTAAATGGAACCGAGTATTTGCCAGGATTACGTTCAAACATCGTATAATAATATTTAGTGATGATAACAAAGTATCATTAATTCGCACTGAGAAAAATCGTTTGACTGTATCAACAAGACGTATATGATTGAAGGCATTTTGGTTAAATCAAACAAGAATTTTTTGTTATCATGATAAGACTCGATTTTTTATAACTAGAACGTTTAATAGATTTTACTTTAATTTCTAACAAACTGAATTTAAAATAATTTATTCAATAATCTGGATTGAATTTATCCAATAATCTTGCCGGAATTCAGAATATTAAACAGACTTTTGAGATTAGATGGACAAAATTTTAGACGACTTGGTGCTGGCAAGTTTAGTATTATTAAATAGAAAGTTTAGTATTATTAAATAGAAAATTTAACAGGAAGAAATTAATCAGATTCATCTGGCAATTCCTACAAGAATTCTGATTCGTCCATTTTCCAACAGACATACTGGTTGAATCTACCAGCATTCTAATTAATGCAACCAGATTTTTTCTCAGTGCGTATACTTTTTCATCACCTAAATATGATTTTCAACTTGTTTGCCAAATGTTGACGTAGAATAAAAATCAAAGAGCTACATTCTAATTCAAACATGCGCGGAGAAGATCAAAGATTATTTTTTGACGTTTGGAATCAAGGGAAAATCGACGCCTGGAACGAACCGAAGGATACGAGCTACAGTCAAGGTGATACCTTTCGCCTCTATGGCAATCTTCGGAGAGCATTTCGGAGCATTTTCGACAGTCATAAAAATGCAGCCACTCTTAATAGCACCTCGGCGGTGATCCCGGCAGAGTCGAGTAACTGTAGCTCGTTCGCGCCGGCACGTTAACCAGGCACCGGGCGTCGTAAAGCGGAACCGCACCGGTTAGAGACAGCGAAACAGCCTGGTGCGAATGTTATGACAGTTCAGCCTCTCTCTATCTTTCTCTCGAGCGACACAGACCCGCGAAAGATGGTCGGCGCGCACTCGTCATCGTCCCTGGTGAACCACCTAAACTGAAGCGAACACTGACACCTGACCACGCGCGACGCGACACCGCGAGCACTAACGAGGACGAAAAGGCAACGACGACGGCTACGACGATGATTGAAAATGATCTGACTGACGACGGACGAGCAGACTCTATGCGCGACGAGCCGGACGATCGCCGCGTAGCATCCGGCCGTCGTGGCGAGAGTAGGCCAACGAAATGCGCACAGGTGAGAGACGTCTCTCCCCCTCTCCTCGCCGCCGGCACCACTGCTCTCCCACCTTTTTGCCATCACCACCCACCCACCTGGCGTTACCTCGCGCTTCGCCGCACCTCGTCGCGTAGCGCAGCATGAGATGCCTTTATCGCCCTCCTGTCTCCCCCCCTTTATGTATGTCATTGATTGAAAATGAATTTATAATCATTGTTTTTTTTTCTTTTTATTTTGACCAGATTATTCTGATATTTAAGGATGTTTTGTACAATCCCAGCAAAAAGTAACTGAAAATCAATTTTGATGAATATATACACTTTTACTTTTGGTGTATTTTGAATATGAGAAATTGTGTGGAATATTAGAGATGTATTTTTTAAATATTTATTGCGTTTTTCATGAAATATTCCGAATTTTGTTAATCGAAATGATTTACTTTTGGCAGAGAATTTCGCCTTGTGACAGATGGCTAACTTTATTGAATGATATTTAATATCTTTTTAACCAGTACTTGTATAATATTATTTGACCAAATATTTTCTCTGTATCTAAACTTTTGCAAATTTTAAACAAATTCAGAATATTTACATGTGTTTTTGTCATTTAAATCGATGTGGTTATACGTTTTCCATAAGACACATGTTAATTCGGTGCAAATTAAAATCCTTATAATTGTGAATCGATTTAAAAATTCTACTGAAGATTCTAAACATATGTAAGGACATTCTGTACAATTTTCATTAAATTCTCAATATTTTGAAAATAAGTACAAAACATCCTTAAAAAAGTGAAAAGAATTGAGTGTCTACTCAAAATTTGTAAAAAATTCCTTGAAAATTCTCTAATGAATTCTCTTCCAGATCTTTTTTATTTAAAATTCTAGGTAAAGAAGTTTTTCTAGATTTTTTGCATGCAACTTTCTAAGCTAAGGCTTTTATTGTATACGTTCTCTAATGCTTTTCACTCATATGAAAAAAATAAAATGCCACTTAAGTTTCAAATTTGAAAATGTATTTAAAAAATTGAATAGATAGCTTCGTTAAGATAAACTTTTTTATTACTAAATATTTCAAAAAATATATTATATATTCTATATTTTTTAAGATATTAGTTATATAAACAGAGAGATAAATATATATTATATTTATAATATATATTTTGAACATTTTAATATTTAATTACTTTTATATAATTCACAATTTGGCCAATCGCCATTATTTTTAATATTATATGTAAACAAAATTATCAAAGAGAGAATTATTTTTAAAAAATTTTCCTAGATTCTAATAAAAATTCGTAAGAATTTCCTGATTTTTCTAAATATTAAAAAATCTCTGAAAATTCCAAGTTCTCATGTTTCTTATGGAACAGACATCCTGAAAAATCTTTTTAGAATTTGCACGTCTTCTTCCATCATTTTTCGCTATCGTTATATAATTATTTTCACATAATTATTTTGTCAATTCAAAAAAAATATCTTTCAACGATATTCCCTGAAATTTATTTTGTATTTTTCCAGCGAAAGAGAGATCATAGATTGCGTTATTAATGCACTCCGTTGTACATCGAGCCAATCTCTTCTGGATCGCGCATGCGTCCTCGATCGATCGACTTCACGTGCACCGGAGCTTCCTCCTTCTCCTCGTCGTCCGGACGTCATCGTCGCACACGTCCTTCCTCCTTTTCCTTTTCTAGAGATTTCGCGTTACACCGACGTGCAAACACGCGCGCGAGTTACATGTTACAATATTTTTCCGCGACCCACGACATTCCGTCAGGGTCTCGAACGGTACCGTGCATAATTCACGCGTGAGCGGTGGCGTTGGTTATCTCGATATCAAGGTCGAGCCGCGATCGGGAACGCGACCTTGATAAAGACCGAGATTCCTTCGCGACAGGCCTAAAAAGGAAGCGGAGCGAGCGATCCTTGCGTCTTGGTGACATCACGAGCCAAGAGAGCTCGAGTTCGGTGGACGTCTGATAAGCGCCGCGTTGATAAATATAATTATGATAACGATAAGAGTATGAAAATAGAGGACCATGAGAAACGCAATATACTTTACGATACTGTACGAAAACAATAATCGTTAGATATCTCTGTATTTGCTCTTTTCAAAAAAATGCAAGAATATTCCACAGATGAAGATATTTCAGAGATATTTTAAGACGTCTTTTAACGTGCGTTGTTTAAGATTTGCGAGAAAATAACACGTCGCAAAAACGTCTTATTACGTATAATTAACTCGACACAAAATATGCAGATACTCTAGATACTCTATGCGGAAACTTGAAGTATACTCCTGATGCAAATGTCATTTGCATCAGCTGATACGTAGGATTTTTAACGAGCAAACAATCTCGTCGTTTTTGGAAAGAGGCGTGGGTGGTCCCTTGTCTTGGGTCCCGCACATTCCGAATCGATTGTAAGTGCTTAGGAATGTAACGAGCAAAATCTTTATGCTAATAAATTGCGTGGCGAATTAAGATCAATAAATCGTAAATTAACATCGATACGCTTTTGATTCTGGACCAAACGCGGTAATGTTGATTCGAATGAGATAATTGCGACCCCCCCACCTCCTCCCTTTTATGCTCGAGGACGATTGAGATAATAGGATAATGGAAAATCGATGTCGTAATTGCTGGCAGTAAAAAAAAGAGACTTCCTCGGTAATTTACTTCTTCTCGTTAATTTTCCTCGATTTTTATCGTAACTGCGGAAGCCACTTTTAATCCCACGATCCAATTTTGCATCGCCAACTATTTCGTCTCGAGCTCAGAAACTAATTGCGATGGAGATATATCATCGTGTCGTTTTCTTTAAAATATCACAGAAATGTATCGAGTACGAACTACCTTTCTTTAGGAAGGAAAGGCAACCTACTTGTGCAGCTTTTTATTTTTTTCCTATCCTAAGGGGTGTGTCCTGCATCTATCGAACCAGGATATGCGACACACGCATGTATAAATTATTTGTAATAAAGTATCCTACAAGATTTATATCGCATGAAACGGGGACATGTCTCTATACATATATACATATATATATATATATAGAGAGAGAGAGAGAGAGAGGGGGGGAGGAAAGAGAAAAAAAAATCTTCTACATGATTAGATATTTCATTAATATTGGATTAATCCGACTAGTCAACTAAGATGATTAGAAACAAATGCGGAAGCGAGAATCAGAATTCTCAGACGCTGATGTACACGCGCCGATTCCGACCGATACGGCGCACAATCGAGCTTTCATTGCAAATTTATACGCGTGCCGGCACTTAGGAATACGGGGCAATGGCCCCTGGTGGGTCCTCGGAAAAAAAGGATCCCAGGGAAAAAATGACAAGTAGCAGCGAACGAGAAGGCTCGGTAAATAAATATAAAAGAATAAGTCAAAATTATAGCGATTGATTGGAAATTATTCGAATTAATTAATACTGGATGTATAATAAATTGCAGAATAATTTCCAATATTAAATTAATATTGGAAATTATTCTGCAATTTATTATACAGGATATGAAATCTATATATCAAAATTTCTTGTATATAAGAATCGATAAACTAAGAAAAATGTCTTTTGAAGATTTAGTCGATTTTATTTCGTTTCAAAAAAAATCGCAAAAAACAAACAGTTTTCAATAAGAAATATAAAATGATGTTAAAATTATTAGGTTTATAAAGGAAAATATCATAAACTGAAAATTGTAAAGTATAGAATTAAGAGAATAAAAATTAAAATTCTTCTAAAGTAAAATTAAAAGATTGTAAATAAATACGTGAAATTATTGTACTCTGTTTGTTTTAATTTAATTTGTTTATGTTTATACATTTATACATTTTGAATAATATCTTCATTAAGGAAATGACAATATGAATAAATAAATATGAATAATAAATAAATGAAAAAATAAAAATTTTTCTAATTTTCTCTAAAATGAAGCAAAAATGAGAAATCTCCAAAAGACTTTTTTTCTTAGTTCATCTATTAATTTCCCGAAATTTTGACATTTAAATTGAATACTTTCTATATTCTTGATAAAAGTGACACGTGTTTTGACGTGTTAATCTTAATCGAGAACATGCAAAGTGTCTCTCTTCAATCGGATATAAATATTTTGACAGACAATTAAATGAATGTTGTGATGCACTTTCTCACAAAATCATCGAATAATATTCGGCCATATCGAATTTTTGCACCAGTTGCAATATAAATATGATAATTGTAAAGCTTTATATTAATTCCAACGATCACAAGGCGGATATGAAGTCATCGCCCGAGGCCACTTGATTCGTTCCGTGGCTTCTGCCGTTATGGGTACACTAATTCGTTGCCTTTGGTGCAAAGATGGAATATACGAGTAATTCAGTCGCTATAATGTGCATCATGTACGTGCACCATGACTTACCACTTTTACACAATGAAATTAAGAATAAGAAAGTGACAACGGACGAATACAATGAACAATTTCTCCCCAACAATAATGACATCGGGAAAAGCTCATAAATAAGCAAACAAGGTATTTAAATTTAAATAATACAGCTATCGTGTATGTACGCTATCGAAATATGTAATATTAATACGAATTGTTTACGCATTACTAGAATATAACGTTAATATTAAATATGCAATGTGTGTAATCGGTCCAACTTTCACTCTCATTCGCTCGTTAAGATAAATGAAAGATTACACCATCGATCGATAGTCAAAAATTCTGAATACAGTCCCATGCAGTTACGATGTCTGTGTGAATGTCGACTCCTTGGAAATCAATGGCAACGATCCCAAACGACTTCCCTCGCGTAAAGAGAGCGAAACTCATAACCAACCGAAGAAACCTGTACTTACGGACCCTGAATGATTTCGCACACAGGTAAATGATGTCACTCGTAATAGCGTCATCATCGAAACATTCAGCGCGTATAAAGGTGTCATTTAAGAGAGCGCCATGAAACGAGACTCGCGAATATTTTTATATTCTTGAAAAAAATTAAAATAAAATAAAAAATCTGAGATATTAAAAATTCCCTATCAGATAATTATTAAACGGAAATTATAACGATCCAGAGGAAAATTCTTAATATTTCTCACTAAGAAGGAAGGAAATTCACAGGATAAAAGCGCGTAAAAAGTACAATTTTCGAAACATAGTAAAGGAAAAAAATGTGCATCTATAGCGAAATTATATTTATCGGAAATGACGAACCTCGAGGCGATGGATAAATTGCACAATCGATTAGCGAAGGCCTTCCACTGCATCTACCCTGCGGAACTTAATATTGCGCGCCTCGATGTTTTTTTTCCAACGATCGTTTTATTGCCAATTCCACCCACGCAAATTTATTGCCGAGCAAAACATCGCGCTTATACGCACTTGCGTACGACCAACAGCACGTAAGTACAACGTGTGTTGAAATTATCGCAACTCTCTTTCAAATCAGTTAAATGGATCGAGTTTTCCTCGTTGAAAAACCTTGAATAGCTCGATTCAGTCACAATCCTACTACATATATATATATACATAATTACGTTCACAATGAATCGTGTCGCTGCACAGATCGGAGGTCACAGCTTAGACAGCATGTGAAAATTAGCAAGGTGAGCTGTTAACATTCATGGCGCAAACTCTATCTCCGAGATCTTCGATAAAAAGGACATTGGCACCGAGCCAGGGAGAAAAACCGTCGGCATAATAAATCCTGCTTTTATTTTAACTGCAGAAATACCTCGCAACATCAGTCGACAGATAATGCAAGTATATAATGCTAGTCACGTTATACATTGCGTCTACTTTATCAGGAAAGATATTTATTATCTTATGTATATGTTTAAACAAGTAAATAATTCTACTCAATAGAAAATATTTTCTCAGATTACTACTTAAATGTTCTTCAAAGAAAGAATTTTTTTTTAATTCCCTGATTCCCAATAAAATTCCAGGACAATTTTTCCTAATTTTCCCAAATATAAAAGAAATTCTTGAAAATGCCAGATTTTCTAGGAGACACAGTATTTACATTCGAAAATTAAAAGTCCAATCTACTCTAGCAGCATGAAAAATTGATGATTTTTAGAATTTTTTGTAAATATTAAAAATTGATCTTTTTAGCACTTTACTATATTTCGTACGATATTTTTTAGGTATTGAACCTAATTAGAATTAAAAAATTAATATTTAATATTATATTTCTGTCATTCAAAAGAAATAAAAAAAATTTAAATAAAATTTAAATATCTATAATTTTTAAATAAAAAACTTCAAAAATATTAATTTCTTAAAAATCAATTTTTGCATATTATTAGGTTAGAGACTGGACTCTCAAATCTTCCAATTCCGAATATTGAAAGGATACATATAATTCAATAATTCATGAACACTGAGTAAAACAGAGATAATGAAACAATTTAAATATGCACGGGATATTAAAGGGATTTTCTTTATTCATGAATGAATCTGTATAAAACTTGATTGTGGTCATTCAAATGGAAAATGGAAAATGGAAAACTGAGAGTTCATTTATTCGCTCGATGTAATTCAAACGTAATTCTCTGTTAATATTTAATATTCTGATCTTCAAGAAATAAGAGAAAATTTCAGCAAAATTGAAAAATATCTAATTTTAAAATGAAAAACGTTGAAAGAATTTAGTTTCTAATATTTAGAAATTTTTAATTTCCAATATTCTTCAAAAGAATTCTAAAAATTTTTTCACATTAACTGGATCTTTAAATTAAATCTCTCAAGTATGAATATATATTTTTGGAAAAGAAATATATATTTCTCAATAATTCGTGAACTCTGAGTAAAATGGAGATAATGAAATGATATAAACAATTCAAGTTCGCACATATAAATAGGATTTTCTCCGTGAATGAGTCTGTACAAGGTGGGCATTCAGATGAGAACCAAGTGGAGAACCGAGAGCTCATTCATTCGCTCGCCGTAACTCAGGTGTAACTACCTGTACGAGCCATCTGTATTTAACGAAGCGATCGTCTTGGCAAGTATCGTCGGTAAAGCAGAAAATAACGCATAATTGTACGCGATTGCGTAGCCACTTTGGTTCCCAAACATCATCTACACATCTCAAGATGATGATCATTTAGGGGATGCAAATGATCGACTTACCTTGCGTCGCCATCTCTGCGGCGCAAAAGAAAAGAAAATTCACTATTAGAAGGGTGAACTATTTATGGCGTTAAGATTAAACATAAAACTACGTTTCTTACGATTCATTGTACATAATAAAATCGATAGATTCATTTACCCTGATATCGATAGCCATACAAAATTAAAGAGATTATATAATAATTTTTTCATATAATATATTCTCAAAAAATACGCTCCTCGAACATTAAAATCTTTTCTACACTTATTATGAAGCGCTCTGATTAACAAGGAAAGGAAAGCGTATATGTTTCGGATAAAATACAAACAATTATAAGAGACCTCGTTGTAAAATACTCTTCCTTTCAATTAGCACCAAATGCGACTAGTGAGGGAGATGCAGAAAGATGAGTAAAACGCAGGCAAAAAAAGCCACAAAAAAAGATACAAAAAACACAGAGATGCAAGCCATCATTTCTTGCATATTTCGAATTTATGTCTGGAATTTCTGAGTCTGTAATTTTCTTCCTGCACCGCAATTTTCTGCAGGCGCCATCGGGAAGAGCAAACACTAGTCGTCTTTATATCGCTCGCGTAACTCGGTTACTCGGTTCGCGCCTTCGCTCGACTTTTTTGCGGCTCCTTTAGAAAGAAACGCGGATGATCCCTCTCGTCGGCATAAATGAGCCTTCTGCATTTATCTGCGAACCGGTAGCGCGATTCGCCATCAAAAGAAATATTCATGAGCGAGCACAAGACGCCGCGCTTCGAGACTCGCGCGAGCGTTTCGAGATTTGCCGATATCGGGATGTATCGGGAGATCCGGACATTAACGCCTTTATTTAGTTATGCGTGTTCGTCTCTGTAGAAATTGTAACGGAAAAATTAAATCGATCGAGATCTACGAGATCGAGGGTCTGAGTATTTTTGAAAGGGAACGATTTTTGGATCTTAATTAATCGCGTTACACCTAGAATTAAGAGCCCAATCTATTCTAGCAATATGCAAAATTAATAATTTTTAGAAATTTTTTTTTCAGAATATTTTTTGACGTTTTATTGATATTTGAATAGTACATTAGTATTTTTAAATCTTTAATATGTAACTTTTTTTATTGAAAATATAAAAATATTCTGCGTATCATGTTTAAAAATTTATAGTTCAAAAGAGATTCGTTATATTAAATTCATTATATTTTTAGTTCATGCTATTCATTATACTATAATTGTGTGAAAAAATTCGATCTAATTTTATTTCGTAAGATATTTTAAAGATACTGAATCTAATTTCATCAGAAAAAATAGTGTCATTTTAAATTTAGATATTTTAATTTTGCTGAAATTCTTTATTTCTTGAAGATCAGAAAAATTAAATATTATTTCTTTAAATTCTAATTAGGTTTAACATCACAAATTATAATAAAACTAAACGAATTTTTTTCATTTCCGGATAATTACACGGGAAGCAAAATATATCATATACTGTCATTTTTTAACACACGCAAAAGTTATTATTGATCAAAAATGTTAAATAATAAAGAGAATAAAATATACAATTTAAACATCAATAAAAATGTATGTAAAATCAATTTAAAAAGATATATATATAAAATCAAGAAGATCAATATCTAATTATATTCTCTTTATTTCCAACTCTTAAAAATCATCAATTTTTCTCATATTACTAGAGAAGATTGGGTCCTTGAGCAATGTTTTTCTCGCTTTTCAAATCTATCATTATCAGTTTTACTTATCAATTCTGACTCACTGCTTCGATTTTACATAAACCTAATTACACTGTACAAAATTGATGTTTAATATATTATTTTCTTCATCTTGAAAATTAAAAGAAACGTCAGCAAAATATCTAATTACAAGATAAAAACGAAGAGATCAATTTTTAACATTCTTCGAGGAAAAATTCCCAATCATCAATTTTGTTCGTACTGCTAAGAATAAACTGGCAATGTTTTTCTCGCTTTTCAAATCTATCATTATCAGTTTTACTTATCAATTCTGACTTACTGCTTCGGTTTTACATAAACCTAATTACACTGTACAAAATTGATGTTTAATATATTATTTTTTTCATCTTGAAAATTAAAAAAAAAATATCAGCAAAATCGAAATCTCTATAATAATTACAAGATAAAAAACGTCGAAGAGATTAATTTGTAACATTCTTCGAGGAAAAATTTCCAAGAATCATCAATTTTGTTCATACTGCTAAGAATAAACTGGACTCTCAATGTGCACAAACTGCAAAAATAGACGTGTTTTCCTAGATTGAATTTATTTCATGCCGCGGCGTCGCGGGGATTCGGCCGAGCGCGACTTACTCTCGACCGCCGGGGTCCGGCGCGAGACGAGCGGCCGTCCTCGCTTTCGCTTTTCTTTGGCACAATGCACGTGAGCTATATACGTTCGTTTTACCGGCACCTACCGCAACGTTACATCGAAAGATACGGGCGATCTAAAAATAACGTTGGACGCACGGGAGATCTATCGCGAGGGTACGCGTGACGCTTGATTAGCGTGCACGCGTCAAGTCACGTCGCTTAAACATCGCCCTCCCGATTGATCGACACGCTTATCGCCGGTGGGACCCAACAGTCGGGCGTCCCAAGCCCCAAGTTAAAAAGATGAGAAACAAGAAGGGGCATCTCTTGGAAAAGAGATTGTGGGAAAAGTGGAAGTTCCGCGCGCATAATATATAAATATCACGTTGTTGAAGGCGAGAGAGAGAGAATAGGCGGAGTTCATCGACATGCTAATAGTCAACCTGTCAAGTTTTATGACACAGGCCAGTGGCCGGTGAGATACCAAGTGCAACAGACCGAGAAACGTTTTGCGCGCGCGTAAAATGCAACGGGATGAAATGTGCCTCGCTGGGGCAGCATCTAGTCTCGCTACGATGACACAAATTAGAGGTAGAAGACTGGAGAAAGAGAACTCTACGCGAAACCGATGACGAAATGCCGATAGCTAATTCTACGAATTATCTTCCGCTCGAATTATCTTTCCGCGATTTTCTAGGTTTCGAAATAGGAGAATGTATTGCGAGCAAAATTCTTTCGAGTACATGCTTTCACTCAAGATTGGCAAAATTTCACGTTTTTTGAATAAAATCCATGGCAGTAAACACCAGTTTCTTTCCGGAAAAAATCGGCATAAACTAGTCTTTTCTATTAAATTTATTATTTAATATATTATTTATGTTAAATAATTTAATATATTATTTATGTTAAAATAAATAGAAATTTTTATTGAAATTTATCTGTCAATTGAAAGAATGTTTTTTAAATTAAGGACAATATTATGCTTCATTCAAAACAAAATTTGCAATGAATAAATTAGTTTTTTGTTAGATGTTGAAAGGTAAATGCAAATCAGATCTATATATTAGTAATAGTAAAAATTTTAATTCTATTACTATTTTCTTGTATATATCAAATTAAAAATGAATATAAAATTTAGTAACATTTATATTTCCAAAGTTTTTGTTTCAAACATTTCACATATTTGAAAGACTTTATTATTATATCGATTTTATTTTTTAAACTACAGTGATTAGCATGATTCCTTAATTGAAAAGCCAAACATTTTTTGCATAAAATTGTATAAATATATTTTAATGTTACGTATTAGTTTTTGCCAATTTATTCCATTGAATAAAATCCAAAACAATAAAAATCGGAACTTTGCCATGACTTTTTTTTCATTCATTGAATTTTTCCGGCCAACTCTGAGCTCTGAGGCTTCACAATAATAACTCCTATTACTTTAGACCTTTGAACGATGTATCTGACGTTGCAGTTTGATTAAATTTGGAATAAATAAAACATCAAATCGATGAAAATGTCAAATTAAAAAAGCAGCTCGCATACTCGTAAAAAGCTTATTTTCCGCGGAAAGTGACCGAGCGTGGTTTATCATTTCCAATACGACGAAAGTGTTGCCGCACCTAGTAGAACCAACGTATTCCGTTAGTCCAACGGTACACGCACATGCGAGTACGCAAATGCAAAATACCTGTGACATTATTCCAGCCATATCGCGGCGTTTCATGATGCAAAAGACTATAATGAATATATTGGACGTTATTTTCGCGCAATCATCCAGAAAGAACATTATACAGGCTGTCTCACGAGTATATCATATTAAATTAAAAAAAAAATCTCATCCTTTCCTGAATAAAAATTCGATGTGTCTAACGTTTTCACGTGATACGGTGTAAAAATCTCGCTACATTTAATTCCAGACTTGTTAAAAATGAAAATGATTGACGGCGCGATTGTGAAAAACTGTTACGTTCTATCGGACACTCTGTATGCATTTCACTTTCTATCGAATTTCACGGCCGACTGGACGCATCATATATAGTCCAACGGACATTGCAGTAAATTACGATGGGCGGTTTCCATCATGCTGACATAGCAGCCGCCTCATTTGCATTATACAAGCTGTGCTCCAGATACTAGAAACTCAGGAGAATGACGATTATTTTTAATTATCAAGACATCAGTAATCTCATAATTGCTAAAGGATAATTAAAAATCAAATAAATCGTTTCAGCAAAAATTAAATTCTAAACTCAAAAGGATTTAAAACACTTTTGAATTCCTCGTTCGATTTTATGTAAAGAGAAAATCGAAATTTATACATAATACAAAAAAAAAATTAAAAGGATGTAGTACCGGTCAAAAATATATCACCTTTATGTTTTTTAAAGATAGAATGTTTTGTATGTACAATCCCAGCAAAAAGTAGCTGAAAATCAATATTGACGAATATATTCACTTTCGGTAAGAAATTGTTATAATATTTTGAGTAAGAAATTGTGTGGAATTTTTTAATATTTATTACGTTTTTACTGAAATATTCCGAATTTTGTTAATCGAAATGATTTACTTTTGGCAAAGAATTTCGCCTTGTGACAGATACATGGCTAACATTAAATTATATTTAATATCTTTTTAACCAGTTAGTATTTGTATAATATTATTTGACCAAATATTTCCTCTGTATCTAAATTTTTGACAAATTTTAAACAAATTCTGAATATTATTTCCATGTGTTTTTGTCATTTGAATCGACATGGTTATACGTTTCCCATAAGAACACATGTTAATTCGATGCAAATTAAAATCCTTATAACTTGTGAACGCTTTAGTGAATCGATTGAAAAATTGTACTGAAGATTCTAAACATATGTAAGGACATTCTGTACAATTTTCATTAAATTCTCAATATTTTGAAAATAGATACAAAACATCCTTAATTCAAAGTGCATATATTTCTACCTAGTCACACTTGTTTTAATAGTAGGTACACCGAAAAAAAAGTAATGTTGAATTAACAACATCAGTGTAATTAAAATGTATTTTATTAATTCAATAACATTACTAATCAAATCAATACATGGTGTATTGATTTGATTAAAAATGTTATTGAATTATTAAAATAATTCCAATTACACTGATGTTGTTAGTTCAACATTATCTTTTTCTTAATGTATATAAGATACTGTACAATAAACTTTTCATTCAATAATTGCAGCCTAAAAAAATTAATTAAATATATGCATTTTGAATTAGTTATCCTCAAAAAATATAAAAGTGATATACTTTTGGCCGGTACCGTAATAAATATGATAGTGGATATGAATGGTTCTCTGTTCAATTTTCTCAGGAGATTCTAAAAGATCGATAACTAGAAAGGAGCGCGAGCGATTCCGGGATGTTCCCGTGAATATCAGATAAACGTAAAACGCAGTTGTACGCGCTTGTACGAGCGCATAAAAATTTACGATGCCGCGATACTCGCGCGCTACTGGCAAATTCAGCATAAACCGGAATGCCGTTGTCCCGAGACGCATGGTCGATTCGAAAGGCGAACCATGCGTTAGCTTAGAATACGTCGTTATCGCGACCGTTAACTCGGAGAGGGTCGCACTTGTCCATACCTAACATTATCGTCGCGTCTCCTAACTGAAATACCCGCGGCACTTACCTGGAAGTGCAGAATGATGGTCCATATCAGGCCCAGGGTGAGCTTCGGGTTACCGTCCACGATGTCTTCCGCCCGTATGTTCACCAGCTTGATCTTCTTGTAGCGTAGAAAGTCGAGGGCCATTTGCACGTTTTGCAACATGTGGAAACGCATTCGGCCTCTCTCCCGTGGCTGAAAAGCACAATCGAATCATTAATTGCTTTCTATCGAGGACAATTGTCGTCCGCTTGATCCAATTGTCGATTACACAGACCTGCAAAAAAGGGGGTCAACATTTCTTTTTAAGATGCAATAGTGATTTTTGACGTAATTTTGTGCGCTGAATCCGAATCTGGCCACCGAATTTGCACGTCAGGTTTTTGAGTTATTTGTAGTTGAATAGCCCAGAAATCGCTATTTTGGCCAATTTCATGAATTTATTGCGAGTAAACCAAATTTTTTGAAATATTTCTGTCAATGGCATCGTATAGTACTCACCTTCATCTTTCGAATCCACTTTCGATTACCCCGCCGCACGATTTTTTTTCGCTCAGATATACAAGTCATAAGACTGGTCATGCATAGGGATCTAATAAGCCATTCTAAATCAACCGTGCCACTTCTTTATTTCACTACGAATCAAAATTAGGATAAAACTATACACTTTTAAACCTTCTTTCACCTTTTGAAATTAAAAATGGCGCATCCAATATGGCGAATAGAATCACAATAAAAAGGCATAAAATTTAGAAAAATTTATCAAAATGTGTAATAACTGTATTAGATATTTCTTTACAATACTTTTTTGGACAACCGAACCTGACACATGTCAGTCTTTTCAACTTTCAACATCATGGATCTACCATATTGATGTCTATATAAATTTTCTTTAACGTAAATTTTCTTACAACGTCATACTTATATATCTCAGCGAAGAAAAATCGTGCGGCGGTAATCGAAAGTGGATTTGAAAGGCGAAAGTAAGTATTTATACGATGCCTTTGGCAGAAATATTTCAAAAAATTTGGTTTTCTCGCAATAAATTCATGAAATTGGCCAAAATAGCGATTTTTGAGCCAATTACAAATTACTCAAAAACGTGATGTGCTACGCAAATTCAGCGGCCAGATTCGAATTCAGCTCACAAAATTACGTCGAAAATCACTATTGCATCTTAAAAAAAAAAAACCTCGCAAGCCTGTGTTACAGCTCGACTCAACTAGAGAATTCAATGTACCTTTATACTTCTCTTTCAAAGACCCATATTAAGCTGGCCCCCCCACCAACGCCAAATAAAATCTTATCTATTAAATAATTTAGTGCTAATTATGTGCTAATTTGTTGCCGTCATCCGGATTTTGTTGCTCAAACCGTTTAGCAGAAAATTACATTTAAAATGGGGGGGGGGACAGCTTGACATTAAGCTAGCCCGCCCATAATGAAAAAAATATATAAAATGGTCCAATTAAAAAATTAATTACACTAGAATTTGTTGCTATTTTGTTGCTTCAAAATAATGTAAAAACATTTTGTAAAAATTGTATTATTTAATTAAAACCAACATATCATAAGTACCGCCGAGCGATGCCACTCATTTGCACAAGAGAATATATAATAATAAGACTGAATTTGTTATATATATATATATATATATATATATATATATATAACAAATTCAGAGAGAGAGAGAGAGAGAGAGGGGGGGAGAGAGAGAGAGTTATTTTTGAATACATTAGCCGATTTATCAGTTTCCATATACTATTAAACAGATATCAATGTACTTAAACGTAATTTTCTGCTAAACGGTTTGAGCAACAAAATCCGGACTACGGCAACAAATTAGCATTAAATTATTTAATAGATAAGATTTTATTTGGCGTTGGTAGCGGAGCCAGCTTAATATGGGTCTTCCAAAGACGTGGAAGTAACTCGAATTTATAAAGCAAATGTCGCAAGAAACAAATTCGTGAAGGCATTTAATTTAAATGGAAGCGAAAAATGTGACTTATACAAGCTCGAATATTTTACAAATATCTTTTTCTACTTTTGAAAATGAAATTTTAAAAAATACTCACCAGATGTTCGGCAGAAAGCACTTCCAACAGGGAGATGAGATTGTGACCGTCGCGTAGATCCTCGAATAGATCGCCGACATGTCTGCTCGCCTGCAACAAATTCCAAAATTCCAAGTTAATTGCCGTTTACGAATCGAATGGCACATCTAGCGAGAAAAAGAAAAAAATATTGATACAACTGACACAGAGAAGGCAAACCGGAAAGCTAAATGGGAGGACGCATAAGGGAGAGAATCTATTGGCCATGTACTCGTCTAAGCAGTTGCCATAAATAGAAAATGAAAAATCGCAGGAATGTTGAGAATGTTTTGCGTATGTGTGTATAATATGTATGTATAATGCAAATAATGAAAGCGTGACTATGAGTTGAATGTGTACAGATATCTTCGACAACAAATCATAGTTCTATTCGCGCATGACGTAATAAAACATGCAACATTGGAAGACGAATATCCAAAACCTTTCAATTATATTGTAAATCATGTTATAATTTGAAGAATTTGCCATAAAACCTATAGATTAAGTCTATTCTAATAGTATGAAAAATTGATAAAAAATATTAGAAATTGATCTTTTGACGTTTTGCATATGTTTTATTGATGTAAACAGTAGGTCAATATTTTTAAATTTCATATTTAGCTTTTATTTTTTCAATATAAGCCTTTGCACATAGCATTTAAAAAGATAAATGTAAGATATGCTGCTTCTCATATAATTGTCTGAAATAAACAAACTCGGCATAATTTTATTGTAGAGAATATTTTTAAAATATTGAACTTAATTAGGATTTAAAAAATTAATAATTCGTATTTTTCTGATCTTTAAAAATGAAAAAAAAATCGGCAAAGGTAAAATATCTAATATTAAATTATTTTGTTCTTTTTTAATTTCTTTTTATTGAGAAGTTAAATTCAATATCCTTAAAATATAGAATAAAACTAGATCACATTTCTTCATTTCAGACATGAAGAGCAGCATCGAAGAGGCTCCTATTGAACAAAAAAGGCTAAATATCTAAAACTAAGGATCTAAAAACACTGACAGTCTATTTAAACATATGTAAAATATCAAAAAACAAAATTAATTTCTAATATTCGTCAAAAATTCCTGAAAATCATCAACGTTTTGTACAGACTGGATCCTTAAAGATGGGACTAATAAAATTATCGAATCGTTTGGAATCGGTGTTTCCCGATTCCAGACACTCGAATCGCGACTACGCACAAAAGCATAAACGCATGCAGATCTACAGACCGGTTTTGAAAATACGCATTAAGCCCGACGCATTCGCTACCATATCTGTTGACCAATGATCAACTCCAACGGTGCAAAGTGAGTGCGTCATCTCGGGCAGGTGTTTATTGGATAGTGGCGCGTTAATGACACTAGTTAATAACAAAACGCGTTTTGTTGCGAGAAGGGATCTTCAAAAGCGCGATGTATCGCGTTTTGCGCGTTTTACATACACTGAGAAAAATCGTGATTGTATCAACAAGACGTATATGATTGAAGGCATTTGGTTAAATTAAACAAGAATTTCTAGTTATCATAATAAGACTCGATTTTTTATAACTAGAATGTTTAATAGATTTTACTATAAGAATTTGATTAGTATTTTCTGGTTGGATCTATCAAATTTCTTGTTACATTAATTTCTTTGCTTGCTTCTTAACTTAACTCGTATTCAATATTTGCCATAAAATGTATATAAAGGACTAGTATTAATGTTAAATCCAAAGTATATTTTTTTTCTCTTACGAGCAATAGTGCCAGGAAGAGGATGCTAGCTCTCTGATTGTGTGTGTTTGAGCTGCATCCTCTTCTTGCATCACTGTTTATCAGTTTAATTTCTAACAAACTGAATTTAAAATAATTTATTCAATAATCTGAATTGAATTTATTCAATAATCTTGTCGGAATTCAGAATATTAAACAGACTTTTGAGATTAGATGGACAAAATTTTAGACGACTTGGTAGCGAGTTTAGTATTATTAACCAGAAAATTTGGTAAATTGAACAGGAAGAAATTAATCAGATTCATCTGGTAATTCCTACAAGAATTCTGGTTCGTCCATTTTCCAACAGACATACTGGTTGAATCTACTAGAATTCTAATTAATGCAACCGCAGATTTTTTTCTCAGTGTAATTTTTTAATTCGCAACATCGCGGCTCACACGAAAGCGGAATCTACCATGTAAACACAACGATAAATCATGCATGCGTGTCATCACGGCCGAGATAGCGAACGAAAATTATAAACTTACGGTGGGGGAACAGCATGGTTGGTTGTTCACAAGGACGCATACGTGTAGGCACGTGTAAGTCTGAAAAAGATAGCCATGAAAACCGTCACCGTGGGTTAGTAAAGAAAATTCGCGCAAACAGGAGCGATCTTTTGGAATCCGAAAGTGATCATTTTCAGCACAAACTCAAAATATATTTCGCTTTTGTTAAAAATTTTATTATTTATTTCTGTCAAAATGATCGATATTTTTAATCAAAATATTTATGTTCGTGATACAATTGAAAAAATGTATTTCGCTTTTATTAAAAATTTTATTATTTATTTCTGTCAAAATGATCGATATTTTTAATCAAAATATATATGTTCGTGATACAATTGAAATATTTTCATCTCAAGATATTACTCTCCAAAGTCAATATAATTAAATTTTATTAGATTTCATACATGGATCCACTCCTGAATGTGCGTCGAGTGTCTTGTACAGTGAGTATAAATGTCAAGCGATTGACAGCACGTGACCCGCCTTGACGTGAGCGAAGCTGAGTACTTGAAGACAATTTCTTTAATAATCAGAACTGTTTGTTTAAACTATCAAGAGCCAAAATCTAGCCAGTGGAAAAATAAAGGCAGAGCTCTTAACAATTTATAAATACACGCCAGCTTCACGCACATACATTCACTTTGTATCTTTCGTAACCGTGACTAATCGCAATAAGTCATGTCTGCGCATCTCAAAGGATGATCTCGCGATGATTGCGTTCCAGTTTTACGACATTGTGACATTCGTTTTTTTTATGTCGCGATTGTGAAGAGGATTAATCGTTTTATCACATCGATGAATATACATGCGAACTCTACAAATATTGACGCGATTCAACCACAAATGTCGCAATGCGTGCACCATATATCATAAAAATGGCAGTCAAGCGGAAACTTGGAAATCCCAAAAAAGAAAGGTTAAACCCAAATTATATACAAATTACATAGATCTTTTAAAACGTCGTAAAAATCACTTATTTAAAAACGTTTGATTATTATATAAATATTATTTAAATATCATATAATATATAAATTCAATTACTTTTATTTAAAAAAAAAAATATATATATATATAATTTTGACTAAATCATTTATTTTTTATTTCATTAATTATAGTAAAATTAAGCAAAGTTTTGAACGCAGTTCGCAAATATTTTCTACATATTAAAAATTTGATTAATAATAATTACATTATAATTTGCATATTTTTCCTACTAAGACGTGTGTAATAATTAAAACAGAAGCAAAGTTTTCCAAAACTGTTCGCCAACTGCTGGCAAGTTCTGTTTACGTTGAGATAATAAACAACAGATTCCGTCAGTTTTAAAGCCCTATAACTTGAAACGGAAGTATTTCCGGAGCAGAAACTCATAGGAACTTCTTTCGTCTTAAGGACCAATAAAACGTGCTTCTGATATTTACCAGATTTATTAGAGAGGAATCGCGTTTTGTATAAAATTCAAATATGTAACAGATTTATATTCAATAGTTATATTATTATTTATTACATATTCATTATTATTTATATATATTCATTATTAATATTTATTATATCTCATTATTCAAATTTATCGCGTTTAAAGGTGTGTGAAAAAAATGAAGGAAAATATTGTAGTCACTCTCTCTGCATATAAAGTACCTTTCAACGCTAAAATTGACTCTCATGAAATGACACGGCCTCGTGAATTGATGTTCAATTGCCTTAAACAATGTGATTGACTGGGAATTTCACGATTAGTCGCTTCGGGCAGCGCGAAAATTCGAAATCCTCGCACGTTCAAGTCACGAGTGATGGGTCGGGCATGCGGTGAAAAGGGCGAGAGCATTATTACGTAGGAATATATCGTCGACTGTCGCGTGACGTGCTTTTCTGACGTTTTGGCACGAATGCCAGTCTGTCATAAAGGCATTAGAGTCACGGGAGAATAAGACGCGACACATAACGGAACACGAATGCTTTTACGACACAGGAACGAAAGTAATTATTATTAATCCACCTGCGACCTACGTTCATAATTTTACGTGTATGTTATAAGGATAGTCTTTATAGAGAGAATTGCGGTTGTAACAACCGCGTCTAAAAAATGACACATTATTGTCATCATTATTGCGTTACAGTTCCTCGTTATTCCACATTTGTGGTCTGTGTGTTTCAACTAAAACAATTAAAATGTCGCATGGAGATATATTGCTTATTCTTAAAAAAAAATCATGTCTTCAATTAAATATAAATTAAATATAAATATATTTCATAAATATATTTATTAAATATATGTAATAAATATATTTCATAAATATATTTATTAAATATATGTCATAAATATATTTCATAAATATATTTATTAAATATATTTCATAAATATATTTCATAAATATATTTATTAAATATATTTCAATTAAATGTATCAATAATTCAATTAAATATACTATTCCATCCAAGTTTCCAATAATGGACTTGAATGCGTTTTCATTCACGTACATCGTAAAAGGAATAGTCAATAATCATGATACATACCTTGACGTATTTCCAATGCTGCGGGAAACAAAAAAATGCAACAAATCGATGTAAATACGATAATAATTTATATATAATTAGGTCGAACGCGTGGGAGAGCGCAGCGATTCACTCTTGGTCTTATCGTTATACGTTGACCGCAACATGTCATTATTATAATTATTGTTATGACAAACACGTTGATCACGCAACTTCGAGTAACGCCATTTCCAGATAATGCGCGCTTTACGCGAATGCAAATATCCCTCTTCGAGGGACCAGCGAAAAACAGCTTTCATCCTTACGCAACATTGGGGCTTGGTTCATTACTCTGTCCTCGGATCGCGCAGATCGTCCACTTCCTGTATTCGTGATTCCGCGAATGTGATATGTACAAGGTCTTATAAAATGTGAAGCACAAAATATTATCTGATATCTACGAAGAGCCATTCGCATAGTTTGTTATCTATCAGCTAGTTGAAATGAATATTCAAAAAAATACGTAGCTAAAAGATGTTAGGGGTGCATAGGTTTCAAAAATAAGCATCTCCCAGAATTTTTTGAAAGATATATCAGATATTTTGAAAAAAAGATAAAAGAGAAATAAATTTTTATTATGCAACTGAACAACAGATAAATGCACGATATTAATTATTATATAACAGAGCGTATACTTAAATTTTGTAAATAAATTCCTTGAGGATTCTATGATTTTCCAGGAATTTTTGTTCAAAATTTCAAATAGAATCAATTTATTTATTATGTATATGATTTTTTTAACATTTATTACAAAAGAGTAAATTTATTAAGTTTTAAGCTACTCGAAACATTCTTCAAAGTTTAAAAATTAAAGCTATTTCGATTCACATAATCTAACATAAATAAAAACAAAATTATCAAAATTGTTTAAAAAATTTCCGGAATCTTAATAAAAAATTCCTATTTTTCCTGAATCTTAATAAAAAATTCCTATTTTTCAAACTAGAACAAAACTTCTTGAGAATACCAGGTTTTCAAGATTTTTCTCGAGAAGAAAGAAGTTTATATACCCTGCATAAATTTTTATATCCTCTTATATTTATTCATCGATTAAACTTTTACAAATAACATGATCTATTTTTAATCATGGCATCAAGAGAGAAATCTCTAGAGTTTAGAACGTACCCTCTCTTCTTGAAATATACGACACGATGAACGAAGGTAGATAAGAAAAGAAGGTAGAAAAGCCGAGAATGTAGGGTGTCGTCGCATTGTGGTTACGTAAGCGCCGCAGGTTCGTGCGATATATCAAAGGTACACTCGCCCGCAGAGTGCGACCGCTAAAAACAGCTGTAAAAGGCTCTCTTTTCTCCCCCTTCAACGTTCCTTCCCGCTTGGGCTCGCTCGATTCCCCTCTCGACAAGCGGGGTGCCCCGAACAAACGCTACCTATCTACCTACCTACCTACCTACCTCACCTGCCCTACAGCCCCACCTCTGCGGTAAATCGGGAACGGCACTCTCGGAGAGGGTTTCCGAATAAGGTCAGACTCGCGAGACCAAACGTGGGCGCGCGAAACCGATCGTGGGTCGATGTCGGCAACCGGTATTCGCGCGACGCGTAAATATCGTCATTATTTTTATGGTACCTCCTGGGTGGCAAAGAGATTAACCCTCCATTTCAGGTGAACGTTCGACTCTGTTCGCTCTCGAAAAAAATGATGTGTTCTTCAATTTAATCATGGATTCTCTTTAATCAATTTAAAATCGATTTTTCCATCAATATTATTATATATAATTTGCGATTGAAAAAAATAGAAATAAATATCAATGAATAAATTATCGCACAGATCCTTAGATGGATCGAATTCGAGGCGGCTTGAACATACAATTGAATGCAAAAAAAGAGATTAACCCTCCATTTCAGGTGAACGTTCGACTCTATTCGCTCTCGAAAAACATGATATATTCTTCAATTTAATCATGGATTCTCTTTAGTCAATTTAAAATCAATTTTTCCATCAATATTATTATATATAATTTGCGATTGAAAGAAATAGAGATAAATATCAATGAATAAATTATCGCAAAGATCCTTAGATGGATCGAATTCGAGGCGGTTTGAACATACAATTGAACGCAAAAGAAGTTCACGAAACCTTAACCCTGTAATCGTATTCGTTGAGAAGAGTATTCAATGAGAAAGAGAGACCATCCGATCGCTGGTATCAACAATAGAACTTTATGTCGCGTTATAAAAGTGCACGTAATATAAAAGTCTGCGAGGAAGGTCACGATCATTAAAACGCCATTCACGCAATTCGCTCTTGATTCTCGCAGGTATTATTATTCGATTTAAAATACATTTATGCTTCTTTTATTTGTGTTCTCTCTCGATTTTGCCGACTTTTGTTAAAGACTCAGTCTGCTCTAACAATATAAAAAATTGATAATTTTTAAGAATTTTAAAAATAAGATATTAAAAATTGATCTTTTTAACGTTTTACATATGTTTTTATTGATGTTTATACGTTAGTATTTTTAAATCTTGGATATTTAATTGTTGAAAAATAGTTTAATGGTGTGGCTACTTCTCGTGTAATATTGATTGAAATAAAAAAATCGATCTAGTTTTATTCTATAGAATTATACGAATTGTTTGAATTTTAATTAAGTTCCCCAAAATTTCACGGAATAAATCTAGACCAAGTCTTGAGATACTGATTTCATTAGGAAAATTGGAAAATAGCAAAGTAGTATTATTTTAAAAAAAATAATACTTCAATTTTATTGAAATTTGTTAATTCCTTGAAAATCATTAAAATATTAAATATTAATCTTTTGAATTCTAATTAGATTCAGTATCCCAAAAATATCCCACGGAATATATAATTAGTTAGATAACTAGACCATTTGTTTTTTCACTTGAAACAATTCTTTAAAAAATTCATAACAGATCTTAATATTCTTCAAAAAAACATCCTAAAAAAATCATCAATTTTCCATATATTGCAGAGCAAAGACCTTAAGGGAAGATCTTAAAAGAAGTTATTAAATTAATAAAAAAAAAATCTACGAGAGCCGATTTATTGAATTCCAAGACGAGCAAAATCCCACCGCATACTTTTCAGGCAAGTGTCTCTCCTCTTCTCTCGCAAACTTGTATCTCGCATTTGGTCTACATCACTCTCAGCATCCGGCGATAAAGCGTATTAATCGGCGCGCTTGCTGCGAGCCGCATCCGCTATAATCCCGCTTTATCGGGGCGTCGCGCAAAGAAACACGCGGCGAGAGTGAGACGAGGAATGAGAAACGGTGGGCAGGAAACGGCACGATAGAAACGATGCCGGCTTACGATAATTATACGTCGACGGGACAACTCCACCCGTATACGGCTGTGATTCGCGAACCATTCCCGGTGCCGCCGACCCGGTCTTGCCTCGCGGCTCGACTCAGCTCAAGCCGACTCGACTCGACTCGGTTCGACTTCACCGTGACGGATGAATCATTGTCTGTATTAAGTCCTGACTGACATACGCGCGATGCATACTGCCGAACCGAGGCAGATACCGGCTCCTCTCCGTGTCGTGAATTTTCTCTCGCGTGTAATTGACGAGTTAATTAAACATTTATGTTTGCACGTATGTAAATTAATATGCAAACGACTTTATCGGGATTGCAGATTTCGCAGCGAAATGTTATCTCGTTCATATCCTCCTTTTAATGAGAAATTGATTACTATTTTTTTTAATTTCTCCTGTCTTGATTTAAAAATTCGAAATAATTAATGCTTCTTCGATATCAATCCTTCATTTATTTTTCTATAAAATGATAGGATTTCGTATAAATTTCTTGATTCTCCAAGTATTTTTGTTCAACATTCCAGAGATTTTTAAAGATTTTTTAATGCAACTTTTTCTCAAATAAAATTTCTTATTGTATTATATTTTTTATTTTAATGCTTCTCACTAATTGAGAAAAATAAATTAAGTTTCAAGCACTAGATTTGAAAATGTGGATCTGAAAAAATTGAACGGCTTTCGTGAGATAAATATTTTTCATCTTTTTGTTAAAATATTAAATATATGAACAGAAACAAATATCAAAAAAATTTATAATATATTTTAAATATATAATTCATCCTTCTCGACAAATTGTCGACCATATCAAAATAAAATAATTAAACAGAGAATTTGTTTAAACAAATTTCCATAGCCCGAATAAAATTCCATGAGAATTTCCTAATTTTTCTAGGTTGAAATTCCTGAGAATTTCAGGTTCTCTATATTTTTTCACGAAGTAGACACCCTGAGTGAAAAGTGACAATGATTGTTACCGATATCTTGAATGATCTCGCGATTAATATCGCATTATTTCATATACATAAAAGAGAGCCGAAACTAATAATTTCTCTTAAAACTTATCTCAAGATTTTATCCGATAAAGTGCCCACTATATTATTGAATCTTATCAGCAAAATGGCGGCAATTAATGATTCTAAAAATCCCTATCGATCGTATCTGCAACAATCGATTTAAAAATATTTATAACAAGAACTTTACATTTAGCGATGATTCAAACACGGATGACGTGATGCAAAATTACGAGAAATGCATAATGTATTTCATATTTTATTATCGCTCCGAGTGGATAAATTCTCTCTATCTTCGTCAGTACATGAAAGTACGCTATTGTTAACGTTTCTCGGTATTGTTCGTGGTATGCAAATATTCGGCGCAAAATCGCGACTGCGATAGCTGTCAAATGCTATTAATAAGCTGTCAAGCATCAGCTGTCAAGCATCAGCTGTCAAGAGTGCACGACGTACTTTCTTGTGGCGAAAAGTCCAGCTGTAGCTCGCGGTTATTCACGCTCAACCTCACCTCACGCTCGACATTCTCGAAGATATGCAATGCAACGCAACAGATATGCAGGACGGACATACCCTTATCGAGAAACGTTTGACCGCGTTCTCTTATCACGGATGTACGATGCAGCGTCCGCAGCAGATTCGATCAGATAGCGAAGATCAAAGCTCGTCCGCGCGATCGGTATCTGATTCTTGTCGAGAAAAATGATTGTATCAATCTTACAATTAAATATAATCCTTATCAAGCCAACAGCTTGTTTAACGTAAATGTGAAAGCGAAATTCACCCGTATTTATATATGATATTTGTCATGTGTAGAACAAGATTAATAGAATTCTACATTTTTTAGATAAGATACATGTCAGTAAGAACCGGTATTTCCCTAAAAAACCGGTCTTTTTTTATTAAAATTGTTAAAGAAAGTGGAAAATTATATTACCGATATTCATCAAGTGAAAGTGTTTTTTAATTTAAGCTTTATTCAAAAATCCGTAAATAAAATCCGATATAAATTCAAAAGCAACGAAGAAAATTAATTAATTTTTTTGTTAGACAAGATTTGACAAAATGTTGTATGGTAAACGCGAATTAAATTTTGGTAAAAATTGTTCTTTCTGTTACCATTACATTTTTCTCATTAAATGCAAGATTTTATTATGTAAAATTTAGTAGTATATATTTATATTTTTAAAAGTCTTTATTTTAAAAATATATTTCATATATATTAATTTGAATTAAAAAAGACTATCATTTTATTGATTTTGTATTTTTTAACTAGTTTCAACTAGTAATAAATATGATTTGTTAAGGCAAAAAACATTTTTGTATAAAATTACATAAATATATTTAAATGTTATATATTAATCACTTTTATAGTTTTTGCCAAATTATTCTATTGGATGAAATCAGTCAGTAAAAACCGGAATTTACTACCTGAATTTACTTTCCTTCCTGCTTATCAGATATTACCAATTAATCCTAGATAAAATAAATCACTAACTAATCACTATAATTTAAAAAATGAAATTAATATAATAACAAAATCTTTTTTAATTCAAATATGTAAAATTAAAAAAAAACTTTGAAAATATAAATGTTAGCAAATTTTATATTAATTTTTAGTTTAATAAGCAAAATGTGTGTAATAGTAACGGAATTAAAAATTGTTATCAATTTTATTCACACGTTTATTTTTCTCCTTCTAACAAAAAAATTAATTTATATAGTTTGTTAATTCCTAATCCATTATAAACTTTATTTTGGAAAAAGTTTAAATTAGGAAATCTCTCATTTGACGAATAAGAGAATTAATCGATAAGAGAAATTTTTCTACTTATGTTAATATGTTTAATAGAAAAACCAGTTTTTGATGTTTTTCTTCCAGAAATACCATTTTTATCGTGATTTTATCCACAAAAAATGTAGAATGTTATCAATCCTACACAGAAAAAAAAGAAGTGTCAAATCAAACATTAACTTATACGAATGCGTTCATTGTTTCGTATATACGCAACAATTTCTAATCTTCTTCGAAGAATTTAATAATTTTAAATTTCAACAATATTATCGTCTTATTTTAATATTGTAATTGTCACCTCAAGAATATATAATTATTTAATTCTATTCTAAGCAAATAAATCTTTGATTAAAAATGTTATCTTCTATCTAGCGTTGTTTCTTTTCCATTCGAGAAAATTAAATCTTAAATCATGAGGATATATTTTTCTCGATCGAACTATATAAAATTGCTTCATTCAAGTAAGCAATTATTCAAGCAATTATATATTTTTCTTAAATTAATGCGATATAATCTCATTTCAAAGATTTCTATGTTAAATATATTTTCAAAATAAGAACGTCCTTCTTTTCTGTGTAGAATAGACCGGCGAAATTTCGGCCGAACGAGTGCGAATCATCGATTTGTCGGATACTTTCCTCGATCGTGTATCGCCCGCTCGTCTTGCACGGTCCTTGCTGCCTTCTATAGTCGTATCTCCTCTCGCGGCCAGGTACTTTCGACCCACGTGTGTGCCACATACGCAACACGGGGGCCGCAATATCGGGACCGTCGTTACGCAATCGAGAGTTTACTTATTTTCGCGCGCGCACGCCTACTTGTACTTCTTGGCGACGAATGCGAAGAAAAGGCGCGACGTATCCTTTCGAAAGTCGGGAACAAAACGGCACGATCGGACCGCAAAACGACTCGCGTCGTCGTTTTGTCGCATTCAAGACGCCTTTCCCACTTTCAATGGTGACTTTGGCACTTTCGCGAGACTGTCATTTCGATTTGACAGCGCATTCACTGGTTTTACGCCGTGTTAACCCGACAATTTATTTTTTTTTCTTTCATTATCGTTCCTCCACAGCTATTTCCATTCAACGTCCAAATTTCTCTTTTTTTTTCTGATTGAATAAAAATCATTTCAACGGGAATAAATTCTCTCTTGTGTCACAGTTAATAAGATCGTAAATCCTTTCCTGAGAACGATTTATCACTTGAAATGACAATCCGCCTACGCGAGTAATTTCATCACATAGTTATAGGCTGTAGGATAAAGAATACGCAAATGGATGAAGCGAGTCTATTATGCGTCAGCACGCACAAATTTGAGATTTATTTACCGAAGACGAGGACCACGTAAAGAAAAAGAAAAAAAAAACGTGAATTTATAACGATAAGACCAAGAAAGCCACACCTTCCACAGATGAGTCTGACGTGTAATATGCCAGGAATTCAAGTTTTTAGCACCTATACAGGGTGTTAAAATTGTATTTTTCTTTCAACTGTGGATTCTAAAAAATGATTAAATTCTGTACTGAAAGTCTACTCAATTAAATTTCCTTCATTTATCGAAATAAAGTATTTATACAAACTATTAGAATCAAAATGCTTTTACGATATGCAAAATATCATTTTTTAGAAATGACTATAATTCATTCTTTAGGCTCGTCCATTTAATAATATTACTTCAACAAAATATACCTGATAATGTCATTAAGCTAATTAAACGATGACGTGAGAAAAGATTTGTGTGAATTACTCGCAAAATATCGGCAGTAATAATAGTATAAATATCCAAAAGCAGTCTCACCTTTTTCAAATGCTTGTTCACCCATTTCGTGAAGGTCTTCTTCTGTATAGCATCTCGTTCGTCTGCAACACACAAAAAAATTGTTAGAAAAATGAGAGGTCTCTTCAATGGCTATTTTGCGTTAAAATAGCAATTATATTGGGCAATAATACAACGCATTTTATTTGCGCTTTTATTCATAATAATAAATACAAATAATATCTCTTGTAATATTACCAACGATTCATGTTAATTCACACTATAATCGCTAGTACAATCATGTCACAAGCTCAGCCTTGTTCAAATGTTATACTGCGAATGTAGAATGCATGTATTATATAAATATCATGCATACACAGAGAAAAATATCATTCTACTACCAAGAAAAGCGATTACTCCATTTATTTTTCTTTTTTTAAGTAATAGTTTTTCTTCAACAAGGAATATATTCTTGATAATAATCTTCAAATATACTTATCACAAGTGTTGGAAAATCTCACTATCATGTACTCAAAAGAAGAATTTATTTTCTCTTCGAAAATATTGTAAAGTTGTATCAAAGAAAAATCAAACTTACTTCACGTCAACTCTTGTAGTAAGTAAACCAAATTTTTGTTTTGATTTCATATTCTCGACTAAAATACTGCATTTACTAAAATTCAGAATATATTCAATGAAATTTAATGCCTGTGGTAAACTTGTGATATATTTGCGGATATACAAACTTATGATATACTTAAAATAAATAATAATATTTAATATTATTAATAATATTTAATATTAATTATAATATTAATAATATTATAATATTAATATTATAATATTAATATTACAATATTAATTATATTATAATATTAATAATAATATTTACTTGCACGTCACGTATTCATCAACAGCTCGTCGTCAACAGCTACGATATAGATTACAGTGAAACTCCGATTTCGTCAAATTGATAAGTATAACTGTTATCGCGTAGGTCTAAGGTCTTGTTCTCAAGCATGACAACAGAACATGAGAACATGATGCAATGGCATCTGGAAATGGACCCTTTAAGGATGGTCGAGGTCAGTATATAACGAAACCAAAGTCGCAGGCAACCAGATCGGGTCACGTCAGATGAGGGTCAAGCAGGTAGACTGGTAGGCAAGCGAACCGACAGAAGGTCGGCCGCTTGGCAAAGCTGCTCGATCGGTTAGCATGCGAGGCAGAAAAATCCGGACAATGGGTCGTACGATAATAAAAGCGAAGCCTACTTTAGACGAGCTCTTTAAAAGTCCGGGATAGAATCTTAAAGATTATATCTATACTTTTTGCATCGAGGGTGTACATGATTTTCAGGAAAATTCGGATGCACTAAATGTCATGGGGGGTCGGTCGATTGTTTGCTTTCGAAATCATCATTGGAGATTTTTCGTTTTGTCGTCTTTATTTGTGACGTCTCTTATTTGAAATTTAAACGTCAACGTCAACGTCAAATCTAGCACGTATGTGAAAGGCTTCAATTTCTAACGAATTTAAGTTATTAGAGTTGCATAAGACTGAAGACAAGACAAAAATATTGTATTGATATTTAAAATTTTTTTAAAACTTATATCTTATTTTGGGTGAATCTTTTTTGCAGCAAAAATCTCCTATTGTCTTGTCTCGATTTTATCTAATATTGAACAATTGTTTAAAGTTAATACAATATTTATGATAGTAATTTATAGATAATAATTTAAGATAATTATTAGTATTTATGTCTGTATTATTTCGTTATTTTTTAGAAAACTGAATATATAAATATATGTTAAAATTTTATATTGTTCATTTTGTTTATTGCATTAATTGTTTCTAAATTTACCAATGTTTTTATTTATAAAATAAAATTTTTAAGTTCGCACATATAATTTTTGTCTCATCTAATTTACAAAAATACATACTTTAGCTGTTTTTAAAAATCAATATTCTTAACAAGACTATTAATCGTGGCAATTTTAGTCTTGGTATGTCTGAATTAACGAAAAGTCTTATCTTGTCAAATTTTGAGACAGGACAACGATATCAAGGCTATTTTTGTTATCTCGTGCAATTCTATTTGCATTCTTGAATTCGCGACAACTAATAAAAAATGAATAATAAATCAATGCATACATTGTTGAAATCAATTACGACACGATATATTTGATCGATTCGAGATGTCGAAACATATAAATCACAGCGGCATTAATTTTTGATCCTAGAATATTGAGAATGCGTTACATAATTATAATAAAGACCACAGATTATTATTATATCTTTATAATACGAAAAATGGCATGTATGTATTACATGAAATTATATATATATATATATATATATATATATATATATATATACATATATATAATTGAAATTAAATGAACGTATAAATCATCGATCTAAGCGATTAATTGAGGAGAGCTAGGATTAGTCGCGTGAAGATTTATCGGAGTCGTGATTCGATTTAGCTATGATTTATGGCGCGTACACTCGACACTTCATCATCACCGTATCCCGTGAAAAGTTAAGGCCACTCGAGCGACGGTATCATCGACCGGGTATGTTTAAACCCGGTCGACAAGCCGACGTAAGTGTCAGCCTAATATGCCGCCAGACGATACAAAATAAGAGGTAAGACGAGAGGTACACTCTCTCAGAGAAACACTTTTGGATTTAGAAATATCTCGAGTGGCCTGCTCTGCGAACGATCACATTTTCCGAGCGCCTGTCGCTCTCGCTGTGAGAGAATCGCCATGAAATATTTTAATGAACGACTGCTTGGTAGGAAACGTTACTGCGAAATAACACGTATTCGTCATCCGAGAGAAATATATTTAACAAAATATGTGAAATATATTTTGCACATAGAAAAAAAAGATATTGTTTTGAAAATACTTTTAATTTTAACATGGAAATTTTGAAATGAGATAGATTGTGTTAATTAAAGAAAAATATAATTGCTTGAATGAAGCCATTTTATGTAGTTCAATCAAGAAAAATATATATTCATATATTTATATTAAATATATATTATATTATATATATATTAAATATATATTTATATATTTATATATTCTATGATTTAAGATTTAATTTTCTTGAATGAAAAGGAAATAAAGTCAGGTAGCTGTGAGAGAATCGCCATCAAATATTTTAATGAACGACTGCTTGGTAGGAAACGTTAACGCGAAATAAAACGTATTCGTCATCCGGGAGAAATATATTTAACAAAATATGTGAAATATATTTTGCACATAGAAAAAAAAGATATTGTTTTGAAAATATTTGTAATTTTAACATGGAAATTTTGAAATGAGATATATTGTGTTAATTAAAGAAAAATATAATTGCTTGAATGAAGCCATTTTATATAGTTCAATCAAGAAAAATATATTCTATGATTTAAGATTTAATTTTCTTGAATGAAAAAAAAAACAATGTCAGGTAGAAAATAACATTTTTAATCAAAGATTTATTTTCTTAGAATAGAATTAAATAATTATATATTCTTCAGATGACAATTTATTGAAATAAGATTATAATATTGTCGAAATTTAAAATTATTAAATTCTTCTAAGATTATAAATTGTTGTATATATGAAAAAATGAACGCGTTAATTTAAGTACACAAGTTTTGATTTGGCACTTATTTTTTCTGTGCACCTGAGTGATTTATGTTAGCCACATTATATAAGCTTATTGGGAGGAAGCTTCGATTTCAAACACATTTTTTTCTGACAGGATGGCAAGCATTCAGATATCTCGCGTGACAAGTGTGTACTGGCAACTTTATTTAGTACGGAAAGAGTTTATTAATGCCTTATATGCACGCACGTACGCCTGGTTTAGCGAACTTTCCGGCTTAACTTGCGCTAAATCACATATTCCATTATCTGCGAACCGAGCATTTGTTCTTCGTAGATTATCTCACCTCGTTGCTGGGTCCAAGTTTGGCCCAGTTTTCACACTTTGTTAATAACACTGCATCGAATAACGCAGGTTTAACAGCATACAAGATATCTTAAATCGGGATTTTATTTTCCTCTCATGAAATTTGAATTTAAAACCTGCAGAGAAACTTAATCGCAATTCTTTTAAATAGAAGGAAGCGGAACACGTGATCATACGTTATGCTCTGTTAATTGTTAATCATACTACATTTTTAATATTCTCGCCCTAATAAAATATTTTCAAATTAAATTATGTCGATCAAGCAAGACACCTTATTTAAAAATTCTTCTCTAATGAAAAAATAAAAAAATATGAAGTCTCTCTCACGTGTTATATAATCAGCGAAGTTACTTCGAAGATATTGAATTTATTTTCGACGTGTTATATATATACTTCAATAATGTTTCTAACATTTTAAGCTTAATTGACATAGTTAAAGAGAGCATTGATTGAGAGACGATCTAATCTGTTATGTCTCGCTGGAAGAAATTCCAGCGTAATCAGTATTGACGTTAATGGGAGTAAACAAAGTTACGGTCAATTCAACGTTGATATCTTGACGTCTGAACGTTACTGACAGAGTTAGAATCTCTCTCTCTCCCTCTAAATTTGCCGAGAATGGCTTTCGATCTTTATCACATGCCGCAATGACCTAGTACCGATCACGAGGAGCTAACGTAATTTCAGAGAATCCAATTCTCTCAATGCTGTAACTAGAACGGAGATAGCTTTGCGTCAAATTGTCAGTCATTAATCGATCACGGTTCTAACAGCTGTTTTCGCCAATTTATGCCAAGACGGACAGTCACAGATTTAACGATCAAATCTAAGAATTGTGATTGACGAAAAATTACGACGCAAGATTAAATTATGTTTTTCAATTAAAATTAAAATTATATTAATAGATAAAAAAATGAAGTATTCAAATTCATTAAATTCTCCATATGATTTATAGAGATATCATTAATAATTCTTGATTATATTCATATTTAAATCATATAATTAATAATTTTAATAACATATATTTTTAATAGATTCTTTGGCAATAAAAATAAATACATTTAATGTATTTATTTTACATCTTTTAGTTATCTTATGCAAAAAGACGTAAGCGCATCGGCAGAAAGAGAGCCATGAACTAATCCCGAAGAAATGCGCTAATGCTTTCTTCAGTAAAGTCCTTGTTAGCGGATACGGATGCTGGAATGTGGAAGCTCTGATAACGGTAACTGACGTTACAGGGACTAAAGATAAACGTCAATGAACGTATTCATCAGTGTTTATTCTTTTCGAAAATTCTTGACACCAATTTACGCGATACCCTTTCGGCTTTTAGGCCAACATAAGATAATATTGTATAGTTTTATCAAATATTTCATGAATCCCAGAGTAATCCCAGAGATCATTCAGAAATATTTGCACGAAAAATTTAATTATAATTTTTATCTCTTAATTAAAAGAACTTTTAACGAGAGATTAAAGGCTTGTGTTTTCAGCAAATATTCGATGCATCCCAAGATTATTCGGAAATTTTTGAAAAGTTTTATTATACATATATAATCAAAATTAGCTTTAATAAGAAAAAAAAATTTTTATAAAATCAATTTTTATCGTTTAATAAAAAAAAATTAACGAAAAATTAAAGCTCCGCTTTTATCAAATATTCGATGATCCTCAAGAATAACGAGATTATTCAGACATATTTAAATAAAAAATTTTATTATACATGTATAATCAAAATTAGCTTTAATAAGAAAAAAAAATTTGTAAAATTAATGTTTACCTTTTAATTAAAATTTTTAATTGGACGACAAATTGGAGCACTGAATTTTAATTAATTTATGAATGTTCCCAAATTAATTTTATTTATCGCACTATTAATCTTTTAACCGTGCTTTGTTATCCAAGAGAGAGAGAATTCATACATCATTCCATTTATTGTACACGCAAATACTCATCAAGCGTACATCTCGTTGGAAGATACCTTTGAAAGAAACTATAAAAGAGAGCCGTCTCGTGCAAAATGCCATGATATCTTGACGTATCTTTGGTTCGTACATCAACGTAATATACGCGAGCAGCGTGCATTTTACGCTTCCGTTATTAATTGCCCCGCTCGGATGAGAGTCCCTCGATTTCATAATACGTCCTTCGCATCGCCGGCAAATCTCCGTCAAAAGGAGAGGCCGAGAAGCGAGCGACTGCGATAACGACGCGTCGACGTCACGAAACGAATTCACTCTCGACCGGATACGAGATGCCGAGGGTAATTACGATAAATTAGCGATCAATCTCCCGATGTAACGGCGCTGACGTCACTCGCGTACGAGCCTTCCGGCCATTTACTTTCGCGCTAAGTGAAAAGCAATGTTGGGCGTGTTCGGATACGCAATCTGCGAGTGGGCAGAGATTATGAAAAGCGACGGCCATTGTTTATTGTTTGTCCACCTGGCACCGTCAAGTGGGCTGCGCTAGAAACACCATAGGATCCGGCTACTTCACGAATGACACTTGGGATTCCGAAAATTCTTTCAGTGTTGGATGCACAGAGAAAAATATCATTCATACTGCCAAGAAAAGCGATTACTCCGTTTTTTTTTCTTTTTTTTTTAAGTAATAGTTTTCTTCAACAAAGAATATATTCTTGATAATAGTCTTCAAATATACTCATCACAAGTGTTAGAAAATCTCACTATCATGTACTCAAAAGAAGAATTTATTTTCTCTTCAAGAATATTGTAAAGTCGTATCAAAGAAAAGTCAAACTTACTTTACGTCAACTCTTGTAGGAAGCAAACCAAATTTTTGTTTTAATTTAATATTCTTGACTAAAATACTGCACTTACTAAAATTCAGAATATATTCAATGAAATTTAATGCTTGTGATGAACTCATGATATATTTGCGGATATACAAACTAATGATAAACTTAAAATAAATAATATTTCCTTGAATACAGTATACATTTTTCTCTGTGTGGAGAGAGACGATAAAAAGGTACCGGTCAGGTATTTAGGCGATAAAAGAGGATCGCCGTCTCTCGTTATCTGTCCACTTATTAAGTTATGTATACAGTGACAGTTTCGAGATATCCCGTCTATCTCTCTCTGCACCTCTCTTAAAATCTATGTATATCCGGCTGCTGAAAAGGCAAGGTGAGGAAAGCGACACTCGTAACTCAAACATTTATCAAACAAACGTCCCGAAAAAGCGCGACTCGGCTTGGATCTTTCGGCGCCTCTCGCGTGTTATAAGTGTCAATGGATCAATTTATCGCAAAGTTAATAAAACGCCGTGTGAGTAAATTTGCAATCTGCAAACTGCAAACAACACAGTAACACATTCAGAGACGTTTAGTACAGTTGAAAAAATATTTGTATGTTAAAACACCGCAATAATTCGTAATTAAACTTTATAATTAATTCTCCTAAAACGTTACAAACAACTCGTAATATATCATTTCAAGAGAAAAATACTACACTATTTATAAGAATTTGATTTGCATCATCATCAATATTGTATAGTATTATTTTTTTAATATATTTTGTATCATAAATATTAATTTCAATGTCGCAATAAATCGTACAAGTCCTTTATAATTTCAAGTAATTTCTAAATATTCCCGTTCTTAAACCGGGCAAGAATGTTGAAATTAGCATGTCGTGAAGGACAACCGCATGCTTGGAATAAAATTTCCAATGAATAGCTCCCGAAGACATTTATTTCACACGAAAAAAGGATAAATCATCTCTAGCGGATTTATATAAAAATAGCTATTAATAATCAAGGACAATTCAGATAGCAAAGTACTTTCTTGCACTGAGAAAAAATCTGGTTGCATTAATTAGAATTCTCATAGATTCAACCAGTATGTCTGTTGGAAAATGGACGAATCAGAATTCTTGTAGGAATTACCAGATGAATCTGATTAATTTCTTCCTGTTAAATTTATCAAATCTTCTGCTTAATAATATTAAATTCGCCAGCACCAAGTCGTCTTAAATTTTTTGCATCTAATCTCAAAAGTCTGTTTAATATTTTGAATTCCAACAAGATTATTGGATAAATCCAGATTATTGAATAAATTATTTTAAATTCAGTTTGTTAGAAATTAATACTGTAATTAAACTGATAAACAGTGATGCAAGAAGAGGATGCAGCTCAAACACACAATCAGAGAGCTAGCGTCAACTTTTTGGCACTACTGCTCGTAAGAGAAAAAATATATACTTTGGATTTAATGTTAATACTAGTTCTTTATATACATTTTATGGCAAATATTGAATACGAGTCAAGTTAAGAGTGGTTCACCGCCCAGCAGCAAGCAAAGAAATTAATGCAACAAGAAATTTTATAGAACCAACCAGATGATACTAACCAAATCCTATAAAATCTATTAAACGTTCTAGTTATAAAAAATCGAGTCTTATCATGATAAGAAATTCCTGTTTGATTTAACCAAAAGGCCTTCAATCATACACAGAGAAAAATATCATTCTGCCAAGAAAAGCGATTATTCCGTTTATTTTTCTTTTTTTAAGTAATAGTTTTCTTCAACAAAGAATATATTCTTGATAATAGTCTTAAAATATACTCATCACGAGTGTTAAAAAATCTCATTATCATGTACTCAAAAGAAGAATTTATTTTCTTCAAAAATATTGTAAAGTCGTATCGAAGAAAAATCAAACTTACTTTACGTCAACTCTTGTAGTAAGCAAACCAAATTTTTGTTTTAATTTAATATTCTTGACTAAAATACTGCACTTACTAAAATTCAGAATATATTCAATGAAATTTAATGCTTGTAGTAAACTTGTGATACATTTGCGGATGTACCAATTTATGATATACTTGAAAAATAAATATTTACTTGAATACAGTATACATTTTTCTCTGTGTATACGTCTTGTCGATACAATCAAACGATTTTTCTCAATATGCCTCAAAGTAGAAGAAAGCTACAAACTGCATAAATGATAAAATAAAAGTAAAAATTCTGACGCACACAAAAAAAGGGGAGAAAATTAATCCGGGGAAAACGGGGCGAGCTTCTCACAAGGAAAAATCCTTCAGCATCCGCATGCCAGCTGATCGCCTCCTCTTTCCACCTACCATGCGCCTCGATGAACATCGCCCAGCAGCCCCAGAAAGCCTGGGTGTTGCCGGCACGGTGTTCCCCGACCACGCCATCGCATCCCGGACTTTCCTCCGGGAACCCGTTCGCATTCTGACCTTTGAACTTGGAGAGCGACTCCTCGTAACCGTGCTGGGAGCGCTGCTCCCGCTGATGCTCGGCGACGGTGTCGGCGGGATCGAAGCCGAGCCGTTCCTTGTAGTACGCCTGGGTCGACATCCTGTCCTTCTCCGGGCCCCGGGCCGTCCCAGCGAAGTAGAGGGTGCAGGTTTCAACGTTCATGCCCGGCCGCGCGAACTGTCATGACACATTCACGGCACGAATCGGAGCACTCTGCTCTCCTGGGTCGATCACTCGCTCGAGACTTTATCCGTTCATGAAAAATCGCACTTTAGGACTGTTTAGGCTCGATTTGTTTTCCTTCTTTACATCCTCGCGAGTTAATCGTGCTCCCTCCCTCTCTCGAGACCCTCGAGTCAGAGGAGCTTCTAGTCCTTAGTCTTCGGGTCGATCGTTCGTGGAATAGTTTCACGTTTCTACTCGGAGCATTTAGAATGCTCGACGCATGAGTTTCGTCGATTATCCGCCGCTGTTTACACGAGATGTGCGCCAGGTTCGATCGGAACGCGATCGAATTCTCGAGCCGTCCCCCGTCGATCGTTCGGAGAATCGGCCAAGGATTCTCTTACCTTCGGATTCCAACCTGCCGCGCCGCGCATGCAAATCCGAACGTCGCCTTTATTCCTCCCCGACCTCGTATACGGTATGGCACTTTGTGAATTCTCGAAAAAAACTCCCGACTCGTCGCTCCTCGTGCACTCTTGTCAGCGACAACACGAAGATGGAAAACCTGTGCAACGACAATGCACAATATGCGAATGAGACGTTCAGTTGAGAGAAGTTTGATAAATGACTTTACGAAGAGAGGTCGACAATTTTTAAAAAATCATTAAAAAATCTTTTTACGATCTTTTTATGATTTTTAAATCTTTTTTCCAGTCGAATCGTCGCGAAAAAAATGCAGGAAACTGTCGAAAGGCAACGGAAACAAAGAGAAATGGGGCGACGTAGGAGTGGAAGGGATGATTAATCGATATATTCGTGTTAGATTAGAATTCAACGGCCTTGATGCACGCTTAAGAAACTTGGAAAGTCGATCATGGTTACACCCGACTATTAGGTACCATTATGATTCTACGCGCGTCCATCAAATTTGTAATCGATCCAGCATATTAAGTTAAAGACCAAAATAGGAATCAAACCACTAACCGCAACAATGGCGGCAAAACGTAACGCGATTAAGTATGATTAATTTGTGATTCATTTCATACCATCTCATTTATTCACTCGGATTTTAATAGCAAATTATAATTGCATAGTTTTATATAAGATCCAAGGAATAAATCAGAATTTATAAGAATGACAGATTTGGCGAAAAAAAGCGAGAAAAATGTGTATTGTTTAAGAGCCTAATCTACTTTAGCAGTCTGAAAAATAATTGATAATTCTTAGGAATTTTTTACAACATTTATTTTTATTGATATTTAAATAATATGTCAGTAGTTTTAAAACTTGGATATTTAATTTTTTTGTAGCAAGTTCAAAAATGACGATACTAATTGAAAATTAAAAAGATTAACATTTAATATTTTTGACTTTGAAGAAATGAAAAAGATTTAACAAAATTCAAATATTTAATTTTAAAACGACACAACACTGCTACTTTGTTATTTTGCAATTTGCTCTAATGAAATTAGAATTATACGAGAAGTAGCATGTTACATCATCTAATTATGCATTTCTGAACACGCTATGCGCAGAGATTTAATATTAAAAAAAATATATCCAAGAAATTTAAAAATATTGACATATTATTATTTTATAAACATCAATAAAAATATGTCAGATATCAAAAAGATTCAATATTCTTTCAAAAAAATTCTAAAAATCATCAATCTTCCTCGCCAATCATTCCCGATTTAAATGCTCGACTTTTATTGGATACGATATTGTTTTTTTTTTTTCGACTCGTTAGCACTAAAAATGCCGACACCGAACCTAGAAACCTACCGGTCGCAACTCGCGGGATCGAACGGAAGGCGAAATCGAACGGTCGGATCGGACGAACCTTACGAACTGACGTTTCGCGAGGCGCGTGGAGACTGAGCGCCGACGCACACGCCTGGCATCGGCTGGCTTAAGAGGACGATGGAAGCGCGCCTAACCGCGAGATCGAACTCTCCGCATATGGTAAACGGCGAACGGGTACGTGGGTGCCCCGCGTCGTGGTCGTTGCGTGTCAGAAAGGGTCGTCATGGACCAATTCGCCGGCTTCGCGAAGGCTGACTAGACGCGCTCGACCACCGTTCGGTAATAGACACGTCGCCATCTTTACGCTCTCTCTTTTCCCGCGAGGAAAAAATGTCAAGGAAAAAAACGAGAGAACAGAGAATTAAAAGAAAAATTAATAGAAAAACGGGCACGCGAAATACGAGTGGTGCATCGTCGCGATAACGATGCGAAAGATCGGCACGACGGTCGGTCGATCACTGCACTCGCGCTGCAGTCGTGGATGCATGTCGCCGCACTCGTGCAATCGAACCCACGTATATATACGCACGAGCAGGAGAGCCGGTCGTGTCTTGCTCTTGTCCCTTGCACGAAATTAGAAACGGAAAGAAAACAGAGCGACGCCACGCGCTTAGATGAGACCATTCTTTCGACACGTGGTCGTCGCACCGAAATACCGACTCCGCCAAAAAATCATCGATATCGTTAAATAACGAGCGTAAGGAAGCATCTTTAGGCAAACGAGTCTTTGGAAACTCGAGGCGAAAGCAATTATTCATCATTTATCATTTTTGCAAATGTGAAACTTGAGTTCATTTCTTCATTTCTGAATTTGAAGTCTAACCGAGTGTCTATTTGGATCATAAAAAAATTCCTCGATCCAGGTATTTTTAGTCAAAATTTTTAATAAGAAAATATTCGGAAAATCTAATCAAGGTATCTATTCGGATCTTGTTAAAAGATTCTTTGATCCAGGCATTTTTGTTTAAAATTTTAAATAAAGAAAACATCTTGAAAATTTTTTGATGCAACTTTGATGCGACTAAGGTAAAATTTTGACATGAGACATCTCTCATGAGATAAACACACACTTTTCATTTGCAAAACATTTTTACTTTTCTATTATTAAAAATTATAAATATATATTCAATATTTTACGTAAGTCATTGAATATATAATATTTATTATAGAGCCAGATATATATTTATAATATATTTTAAAGACAATTTACAACTTGGCTCATCAGTAGACTGCCAACTACTTACAATATAAAAGCAAAAAAATTATGAAAAAAAGAATTATTTTTTAAATTCCCCGAGTCCCAATAAAATTCCATGAGAATTCTCTGATTCCGTACTTTCCGAAGTACAAGAGAAATCCCTGAGAATTCCAGGCTTTTCCACGCTTTTCCCGGGAATAGACACCTTAATACCTAACGGTACTCTTCGTGTTCCGAATTCAATTTAAACTTAAAGCCTCGAAGCGAGGAGAATGCATCTTTCGCCGCTCGTTGACCCATGGACTTTAATTGATCCCGTACGCGTTGGGAGACACGCCTAATGGACGAGCCCTTGTTAATTCATTAAACGCCGAATGGCCGTACCAGCAACGACGACGGCTCTTAATGTCGCTGGGTGCTGAATCATGCGTTCTGAGAAAACGTCGCTCTCTCGCATCCTCGTGTGCCTTATATGAGCATAGCCTGCTTGCAGAACGCGCGTCATACATCGCGAGCGTATAAAAGGTATGCCGAAAACGCGGATGCATAAAGGCCGTAAAAAAATCCGTTAATATAAGAAGCACCATCACTGCATCGTACGCGAAAAATTCCGGTTCAAAGTCGAATGCAGCAGAACCAACACGAACGATCACAAATGAATGAATGTCAGTTAATAATATTTTTGTAATTTTTTATTTATTAATTATTAATTTTTTAATTTGTTTTAGATTTTTTTATATAAAATTCTGTATAAAATTCTATATAAAATTCTTTTATATAGAATTTTATACAAAAATATTTTTATACAGAATTTTATATATTTTTTTTGTATTTTTATATAAAGAAATACAAAAAAAATTATATAAAATTCTGTATAGAAATATTTTTATAAAATTATTAATTAAATAATGCTTCTATTACTGACATTTGTCGGTACTCACTTCGTGATTGTATTTGGATCTGTTTATTTGATCTCTACTTAAAGGGGCGCACATTAATATCTCCGATGTATCTTACGTCGCGTGCATAGTGTAAATATAACCGCGGGATATTAACGAGGAACGAACAACGAACCCGTTAAATGACGGAGCAAAACCGCAACGACATTGCAAAGGAATATTGGAATAACTAGAGAGATAACATCTCTTTCTTTCTCTCTCTTTCTCTCTTCGCATGTTCGATTCTTTGCAAATAAATTGTGACATTAACAGCTTCGCGATTAAATATCACAAGATGTATTAGAAATGATTTTCTGGCAAAATTCCTCATATTTCGGAAAATATTTCCGATATTTTCCAGGAAAAATCGACAAGGACTAGTCTTTTCTATTAAAAATTAAATTAAACTAAATAGAAAATTTTTTTATTGATTTTATTCATCAATAAAAAAATTGAAAATGTAATTTCTAATTTAAGTTACCCAAAATAAATTAGAAATCGATTAGCAAATAAATTAATTTTATTACAAGACATTGAATGATAAACGCAAAAAAATCAGGTGTATTATATATTGATAAAAATTTTTTTAATTATGTTACATTTTTCTTATTAAAAAAACCAGAAATTTTATTTTAAAAGTGCATTTCATATCAATTTAAATTAAAAAAGACTATTCCTATTTTTAAACTGTAGTAATTAATACGATTGTTTGTTAATCAAAATAAAATTCGTGTTGCATAATTATATAAATGTGCTTCAGTGTTATATAATACTTTTATCAATTTTATAATTTTTGCTAGTTTATTCTATCAAAAGTCCGAGACTTATAATTTTTCCTACTCGTTGGACTTTTCCGAATTAATTTTCGGCTTCATCGAAATCCTCCGGAGGGAAGGATCCGCGAACATCCTTGCGAGCGCAAGTAGGAGGCCGGCGAAAGAGAGGAAAAGGCACGCGCGGGTTCTACAGAGGCCGGCTCGGCGGCATTCTTGCGCCAAGTCGCATAACGGGTCCATAGTCGATCTCGGCCCACTACTCTCGGGGTCCTGCGAGGTGGGCTCCCGCGATCAACCTTGAAGGGGACCTCCTCTCCGAGGCCCGTCGCGGTTAATCGAGTCGCGCGCGTCTCGCGTCGATTACAAAAAGCGCGTAGTCTATCGTGAGACTTTGACATCTCTCGTATCGCGCATTTTCCCCTCACATGTGATCGCAACAATCCCGGGTATTTTTCGTAGCACGCTCGATTATGGCTACCTCGAAAGGGCGTTGGCTACTCGTGCCTCGTAAACGAGGGGTGTGTGAAGTTGGCATCCCTATGTCACGATACAATAGTTCTGTTAAGAGTTCTGAATTATTTAGAACAAAAGAGAGAGTTCTCGATCACTTTTAAAAATAGTTCTGTCCGTTATGATAATGAATTTCCGAAATATCGATTTTTTAAAATTAATAATTATAAGTATCTTTTATGAAAAATTTGAAAAATCACGAGTTCTGGCCACAAATGTTAGAGTTCTGAGCATTCGATAAGACAAGTATTCTCGCGCAAACCGCATGTTCCTATAGTTTCCGAGATATCGATTTTTTAAAATTAATTAACTTTTATGAAAAATCGATTTTTATGAAAAAGAATGATTTCGTGATTTTTCAAATTTTTCATAAAAGTTAGTTAATTTAAAAAAATCGATATTTCGGAAACTATAATAGCTAGAGGCATGCGATTTGCGCGAAAATATTTGGCTTAAGGAATATAATTTAGAACTTTAACGTTTACAATCAGAACTCGCGATTTCCAAAATATCACTGATATTCAAAGTATGTTTTTTTCAACTAAAAACTAAAAAATAGAGGTGCCAACTTCACACACTCGTAAACGAGGACGATTAAGGTAATGAGAAATCGAGGATCGATTTTAAAGCCAGGTAGGCGGAAGAGTGTCGGAGAATAACCACGTCGCTTCCTGATGATTTTTACGATGAAACGCGAATAAAGTTTCATTACCGTCATAAATCAAGGGGGACCGATTTCACTCCAATTGTCAGTTCGATTTAGAAATAGTCTCTAATGAGAAGAATGTGGAACAGTGTAGGGAAGACCTTCGATCGGCCCTTAAAAGGCCGTGCGAGCCGCGAGCTACGTGGGTTAACGCGAGATAACGATACCGAAGTGTTCGCACGGATGTCACGAGCTCTTACCAAGAGCAGGTTGCGAGTTTCCGCGGAGCCCGCGGAGGCGTAATTTACGTCGATATGAGTCGAACATGCACCTTGTTCGATTACAATGCAATCGCCGCCAACGTAAAGCAGCATGGGGAGACGGAATCACGTTTATTCCTACCCCGAGCTACCAGTAGACAAGTGTACAAAGAAAAGGTGACTGTAAAATATGAAAGAACGGATAGTATAATATTGATTGAAAATATATTGCCCTTAATCAAAATTAATATTTTTCTTTACACATTTCCAGACATTTTTTTCAGTGTAAAAAAATTCTATTCTTACACAGAAAAAAAAGAAGTGTCAAATCAAAATTTATACTATTAAACTAACGCGTTCATTGTTTCGTATATACGCAACAATTACTAATCTTCTTAGAAGAATTTAATAATTTTAAATTTCAACAATACTATCGTCTTATTTTAATATTGTAATTGTCACCTCAAGAATATATAATTATTTAATTCTATTCTAAGAAAATAAATCTTTGATTAAAAATGTTATTTTCTACCTGACATTGTTTTCTTTTCATTCAAGAAAATTAAATCTTAAATCATGAGAATATATTTTTCTCGATTGAACTATATAAAATGGCTTCATTCAAGTAAGCAATTATTCAAGCAATTAAATTTTTTTCTGTGTAAGGATGTTTTGTACGATCCCAGCAAAAAGTAATATTGACGAAAATTAATATTGACGAATATCTACTTTTGGTGTATTTTGAGTAAGAAATTGTGTGCAATATTAGAGATGTATTTTTTAATATTTATTGCGTTTTTACTGAAATATTCCGAATTTTGTTAATCGAAATGATTCACTTTTGGCAGAGAATTTCGCCTTGTGACAGATACATGGCTAACTTCATTGAATTATATTTAATATCTTCTGAACCAGTTAGTACTTGTATAATATTATTTGACCAAATATTTTCTCTGTATCTAAACATTTGCAAATTTTAAACAAATTCGGAATATTATTTCCATGTGTTTTTTTTCATTTGAATCGACGTGGTTATACGTTTCCCATAAGAACACATGTTCGGAGCAAATTAAAATCCTTATAACTTGTGAACGCTTTAGTGAATTGATTTAAAAATTGTACTGAAGATTCTAAACATATGTAAAGACATTCTGTACAATTTTCATTAAATTCTCAATATTTTAAAAATAGGTACAAAACATCCTTAACTTTTTTTTGTTTTTAGAGTACCAAGTGTATCAAGAAAATGAAAGAATAGTATCTTGTTGATAAAAAATATATTGCTTTTAATCGAAATTAATATTTATATTTACATATTTAAATTAATATCATTTTTTTTAAATATAAGAAAACTTTATTCTTAACCCATATTTTTGCATCTAACTCTCGACTTGTCGGTGAGATTCCTTAGACTCGCTTTCGCTGCCAAAACTGACGAGATTCTTATCTCATAATGAAAAGTGAATTCTACCTGCTGCCGCTACCAAGAATGGAAAACTCGTTTAGACTCGGCCGAATTTAGTTTCGAGAGAAAGGGACCGGTTCGAGGATACATATTATTCGGCCCAAAACGGAGCACAGATCCCACACGTATATTTGCTTAGACGAGTCCGCCCACAATCGAGTCGCACCTCTCGAAATGTTTACCAGTGATTTCGATCGCGCGAATTCGTCTCGGTAAATTAACCGTACAAGGACATTTAGCAGTCCAGATGCTGCGAATCGTCTTTCAGCGATGCTGTTCTTCACTGGAATATCGTTTATACGAGGGGACGATGAGTTCACGTTCACATGGCAAAGGGGAGCCGAGAAAACAACCGAGAATGATTTCATCTCGTCGAACACAATCGCTCACGAGAGTCATTTACGGTAATTTGCATTCGACTGAAAGCGTCGTGGCGCGATGAAAAAGTGATTTGGTTGCAGGTAGAATAACAAGTAGAAAGGAAAAGCGAATCGCTCAAAATACCGACGAAAGAGAATGCGGTTTAGCGATGAGTAATTCCATTACAAAAAAAATGAATAATACTGATAATTGCAAACGATTCCCTTATATGGTTTTGTGCCATATGTGTGTGTTAAGATACGAACAAATCTACAGAAAACGACTGTAATCTTATGTAAAGGAACGTCAAAATAAATTAATTAATCATTTCTCTTAAATATTCGTGCAAAAAATAAGTTACTAATCAATTGTATTAGCTTTTTTTTACCGTTAAATATGAAACAAATAATTTATATCCTTAGTTGTTGTATTATGTATGTTGTAAACTTTATTAATTACTTTTTTATCATATCAAGTGCCTCAAGCAGAGTGTCTATTCAAGTCTTGTAAAAGAATTTAAAAATATTTTAAGATTTTTTTATGAAATTACTTAAAACAAATTTTTTTATTGTACGCTTTTTTTAATACTCTTTATTCATACAAAAAAAGTATAAAGCTACTTAAGTTTCAAGCGCGATTTATCAAATGTACTGAAAAAAATCTGAAGAGTTTTTGTCAAGATAAAAATTTTTAACTTTCATAACATTTTTATTTTTATCATTAACAATTAAAATAAAGAATATGTTTTGCATATTCAATATTTTATTAAGACTTTGGAAATATATAAACAGAAATATACATAATTCACAAAATTTGGCTTATCAGCTGATTGCAATATACGAGCAAAAAAATTATCAGAGGAGATCTTTCAAAAATTCCCAAAGTCTCAATAAAATTCCTTGATTTTTTTCCAAGTACAAAAATAAGAATTCCAAGTTTTTTAATATTTTCTCAGGAAGTAGACACTCCGTCGAGCAATAACTTAATAAGAATCGCGCGAGAAAAATCCAGATTTTATTCATATACTTCGAGTAAATTTTTCGCGTAAATTAACGACAATTAATGACCCGAGCAGCGCCAATTCGAGTAAAAGTTTCGCGATCTAACCAAATTAAGAAGTCGTGACGACGCGTGTGCGTGAGTAAACGCACGTTATATCTGCGTCTCGACCAGTTTTGCCGTGCGACTTGACTTGTTGCTCCTCACTCTCGGTATCTATTACATAATCGGTGCTCGATAAAAACCACTTTCTTCTGTCACGCGCTATCTATTTTCGATACAATGATTTGTCGTCGGTTGAAAGCTCTAAAACAATGCGACTCGACGAAAATCTCTTGAACTAAAACAAAATAATAGCAAATGTTTTTGCCGATGACTAACAATAAGTATTCTCCTCGTGTTATCTACGAGCACCGTATTTGCATCATCATTAAGCAGACTAGGCAAATTACCTGTGTTTTTTTACTTTGTGCGGTATCGTATTTATCCGGCTTACGCGATATCGATAATAACAGATAAACATGCAGCGCTCAACTGATAGTCGACGATATATCATATGACGATGATTATTGAGTAATAATTTCGATTCTCCAGTAGTAATTTAGCAGAATTATATATCTGTGCACCTACACATTTAAAACGTTATTAAGTTTCCTGGCAAACTTGTAGAATCGGGATTTTTTAAATCATGCCTAAATAAAACTTGACAAATTTTTGTGAATAAAATTTCCACAAAAATAAAGTGTAATAAATTTAAAATTGTCAGATATAGAATTCTAGTGTGCGTTGCAAATTTAAAAAAAAATCCCTCACCTAAAAAAAAATAAATGTAAGGCATCACGTATAAAATGTACACAAAAATGCAAAAATGAAAAATCTACATCACGACTTGGATGTCAATGAAATATTCGATACCGATAACACAGATACATCGAACACGCGCGAGCGATAATGATAAACGAGCGAAAAGGACGCGAATAGGAGAGAAAGAAAGGGTGTAGCACCCATTAATATCAACATATCGATCGCGCAAGAGAGAGAGAAAAAGAGAGAAAAGGAGGGAAGAGAGTGTTGGAACTGCCGCGATTACGAGGCGTATGACTCAAACAGACGCCTGGCCGTTGTTCAGGATGCTTCGGATAAATATTTCGATAGCACAGCGTGTACCTCGCCAAGTATCGATAGATAAATTGGAGATTAAAATCGATCGAAGGTCTAATATCTCGGCAAATTTCAATTTCATCACACGAGAATTGCATCAGCGCCTTCACCAATATCACGAATAAATAACATCTCTCACGCTTAATCTCCCCGGAATTAATTTTGAAAGACTCTCGTAGTCGCGAGTCATCAGTTTCGCGAGCTCTCTTCGTAAACATCCATCGATATTCGTCGATTACGATCGGAATCCTCGCGCCTCGGGTAGCTCGCGAACGACCGAACGTCATGTTTGGCGCGATAAAAACATCGTGACATTCGCGGATCCCGCGAGAAACGGTGTCGCGAGGATCCCGTCGTGGCTCCGCAAGCCCGCGTATACCTATTAGACTAGAATAATGTCACTGACACCCGCGAACCAGCAGCACCGGGCCGAGGAAACGAGGCTGTCCTCCGGCGCGAGAGCACAGTTCACTACTCCTGGACACACGCGCGACGACCGGGCGCTGCTCCGAAACGTGGCACTGCGAATTCCTCTGTCGCCAACAACGTACACACGTATGTCTACATGTATATACATATATATATATATATATATATATATATATATATTGCCTCGCGAGGAAAACGGCGACAGCGGCGACTTGGTCGCCGAGTATCCGGAGCGGAGAGTCGCGAGCCAGGTGCTGGAGCGACAAGGAGGGACCGCGCTATCAGAAGAGGACGGATAAGAAAGAAGAGAGAGAGGCGGAGAGTCAGAGGCGCAAGGACGGAGGCGGCAGCGACGAGAGGAACGCAGAGAGAGAGGAGGCAGATCGCGGAACAGAGAGAGAGGGCGAGAGGACAGACAGACAGAGAGGAGAGCGCACTGAGAATCGGAGAGGACGCGGCGTGTCGCTCCGCGTGCAAGCCACGTCGCCTCGAAACGCAGACTGCCGACGCCTGGACAACTGCCGCCCACCCGGTTGGCTCTCTCCCCCGGTCGCGGGGGGAGAGAGAGAGAGGGACGGGGAGAGAAAGAGAGATCCAAGAAACGGGCCTCACACCCCACCACCTCACCTCCGTCGTATCTGAAACCTCCTCGCCCGCTCCCTCGGCGACCCATCGGTCGGCTCCCCGATCACGATCCTGCTTGCTCACTCCTGCGAAGGAACCCGGTTCGATGAAGAGAGGAGGGAGAAAAGCGAGAGAGGGTGGGGAGATGGAGAGTGCAAGACGGAGGGTGAGAAACGTGCGACGCCGAGGAGAATAGCTACACGTTGAAGGAGGCAGTAAGGCAGGTCACGGATCGGCAGGGGTTATATACGAGCGCGGAAGTCTCGCCGTCTCACGTATGTTCTTTCCTCCTCCTCCTCCAGGTCGGGAGGATGTTATTTTCGCCCGATTGAGAGAAAGCCAGGAACGTCCGGACGACCCCGCGACTTGGAATTGTAAAAATGTGCAATTTTACACCCGCACTGAAAAAATGGTTTTCTCGACTTAAGAATATGCCACTTATCTTTAGAATATATACTAAAGATAAGTGACATATTCTTATGTTGAGGATACCATTTTTTCAATGCGAGAATGCAATTAACTATTTCGTTTATCAACTGCAGCTTCAAAATACAGGTGACATTATTTAAGGATGTTTTGTACGATCCTAGCAAAAAGTAATATTGACGAAAATTAATATTGACGAATATCTACTTTTGGAGTAAGAAATTGTGTGCAATATTAGAGATGTATTTTTTAATATTTATTGCGTTTTTGCTGAAATATTCCGAATTTTGTTAATCGAAATGATTTGCTTTTGGCAGAGAATTTCGCCTTGACAGATACATGGCTAACTTCATTGAATTATATTTAATATCTTCTTAACCAGTTAGTATTTGTATAATATTATTTGACCAAATATTTCACCTGTATCTAAACTTTTGTAAATTTTAAACAAATTCTGAATATTATTTCCATGTGTTTTTGTCATTTGAATCGACGCGATTATACGTTTCCCATAAGAACACATGTTAATTCGATGCAAATTAAAATCCTTATAACTTGTGAACGCTTTAGTGAATCGATTGAAAAATTGTACTGAAGATTCTAAACATATGTAAAGACATTCTGTACAATTTTTATTAAATTCTCTCTCAATATTTTGAAAATAGAAACATCCTTAAATGCCATTTGCATTTTTAAAATTATATGAACGAAAAAGCGCAATACATCAAATGTCAATTCTATCCTTAATAAGGTGTAAAAAGCAGGGTTGGAAAAATGCTATACCTCTCAGATATAAAAACCGGTCAAAATCTTTTTTTATGAAAAATTTTAAAAAACCCCTTTATCAATATTCATCAATTGAGAAAATGTTTTCTAATTTAATTTATTAAAATAAAATTATAAATTGATTCGTACACAGAAAAAAAGAACATTCTTGTTTTGAAAAGATATTTAGTTTTAACATGGAAATCTTGAAATGAGATTATATTGCGTAAATTAAAGAAAAATATAATTGCTTGAATAATCGCTTACTTGAATGAAGCCATTTTATATAGTTCAATCAAAAGAAATATATTCTTATGATTTAAGATTTAATTTTCTTGAGTGGAAAAGAAAATTAGATAGAAAATTACATTTTTAAATCAAAGATTATAATCTTCTTAAAGTAGAATTAAATAATTATATATTCTTGAGATGACAATTACAATATTAAAATAAGATTGTAATATTGTTGAAATTTAAACTTATTAAATTCTCCTAAGAAGATTATAAATTGTTGCGTATATACGAAACAATGAACGCGTTAGTTTAAGTAAGTTTTGATTCGACACTTATTTTTTTTCTGTGTAGGAATCAATGATTAAATAAATTAGTTCTCCTGTTATAAGATAAGTACGAACCAGATCTATATTGATAAAAATTTTTAATTCTGTTTTTATTACACTTTTTCTCATTGAATTAAAACCTCAAGCGCAGTGGTTTCGCCTTCCTATCTTTATTTTATTTTGATTGTTATCCAACCACTTTGATTAATTTTAATTTTTTATTATTATTATATATATTATTATTATATTAACATATTATTATTATATTATATTATTATTATATTAACTGTAGCGATTAGTATGATTTATTAATTTTAAAAAATACCTTCTCGCATAAGTTATATAAATATATTTCCATATTAATCACTTTACAATTTATTTCATTGAATAAAGTTTGATCGAAACTGAATTTTGTCACGATTTTCACTTCTCGAACTTTTCTGATCAACCCTGTAGGAATTTACGAGCGACATCCCTCATAATCGCGCTTTCTCGAACGATATTTGTCAGGGGAGCCGTCATATTTGTATCATAACGGACGTCATCAACGAGGCATTCACGGCCCGATTATTTGGCTGCTAACGATGTTTCAGAATTCGATTCGGAGAAGCACTCGCCCTGTCAAGTGGAGGACACGCTGGTGTGAGAGCACCACTACTATTTAGAGCATCGGTCATCTTTCACGCACCCCACCCAGAAATGCGTGGCGGGACTGTTTTATGCACGTCTTTCTTTGGACCGAGAGAAAGACAGAGAGAGTATCGGTCAAATCTTCCCGGCGGGGTCACGCGTTATTTCTCGCAGCCACGTAATCCTCGACAGTATGCGTGTCCAGAGATACTTAATTTTCATCAGCTATTGGTACTTTTATCCAAGATGTATAATAATCATTGCGTGGCCGGAACATGAATTGCTATCAGAAACTCATAATGGTAATATTTGAAAGAGTATCTTCGGCCCCACCTTAATTTTAATTAATTAATCTCTATTTTAATTAAATGTTTTATCGTTCTTGTATGATTAATAAATGTATTTAAGTAAAATTTTTATCATTTTGTCGAGGAAATAGGCTACATTGTAAAAAAATGTAAAATTACACATATAATCAGTGTAACAATTACGCTATTTATAATAGAAATATACATATAAATTCATGTACTTTTACAAAAATTAGTTTTCTTACTCTTTATTGTATAAATATTCGTATTTGATAAGAAATTACAAGGTTAAAAGTGTAATTTTTGGATTTTATGTAAATGTACAATTTTTTGTAACATTTATATGAAATTTAAAAATTACTTTTAACCTTGTAATTTCTTATCAAATATAAACGAATCTTGACAATAAAGAGTAAAATATTAATTTTATAATAAAATACTAATTTTTGTAAAACTACATGAATTTATATATTTTTAAGGATCATTGAAATAATGTAATCGACCAAACTAGCCAAAAAATTTTGTTTATTAATACGATGATTCGACCATATAGTTGTGGTCCTTATCAAGTATATACTGGAATAAAGATTTATAATTAATTAATTAACGATTTGAATACATAGTACGCTCTCGAATTAAAGCGTGAACAATTTTAATACCGATCAGGAGACAAGCATAGACGATAATCTTGTAAACTGCACAAAATTTTCTGGCTAGTTTGGTCGATTATATTATTTCAATGATCCTTTAATTATTTGACTAGCGACATTAAAATATTTTATAACTTTTATATATTTTTATTTATATATTTATATATTTATATTTTCGTTATAAATAGCGTAATTGTTACATTAATTATGTATGTAATTTTAAATTAAATTTAATATGTGAAATTGTATAAATACATATACAAAACGTATTATTACATAAACATTTCTAGAAATCTACTTCTAACATGTAAATTTATTAGTACAAGATGCTTACGTACCATTTAAGATAATTTTATCTATGAAATGTAAATTTACTAATATGTATGTAAATGTACACCTTTAATAGTTGGTCTCAATATTACCCACTATAATAGTTGTAAATTTACACAAAAATTTTTTTACAGTGTAGAAAATGTTTTATTTTTTGGAAACTGTGAATTAAATTAAATTGCATTCGATATTCAAATAAGCTCGTTCAGTCTTTCGGTTCATCCTTAAATGTTCAATGTTCCCGATTTGCGCTTTTTTTTAATTTACTCGTGTTTTATGTAGCTGGCAGCAGGTTTAACTGGCATTCCTAACTGTACAGCGATGAGACCGTGATTACTCCAAATATATAAATACGCCGACTTTGCGTATAAAATCAGTCTACGGTTGTAGATGGACGACGATTATTTCCATGCTCCGTTGCAAATGTATTAATCGACGGCAAATTATATATTAATAGTTTTCAAAAATTGCGTACTAGTGATGTGTAATTTATAAGTGATTCTAAAATTTATTCAAGCGTTGAGAAACAAAGTATCGCGCAGATGCTAAACATTGCGAGATATCAATTATTTAATCAAGGAAATATGCGACACAAATTCAAAAATGTTCCACAAGGTAAGCTTCTACTAAATTATACGGTCTCTATTTCACATAAAATTTTATTACGGATTAAATAAATATGCAGATCTTGTATACTTCCACTTGAATAAATTTCTTCAATAAATTTGATCTTCAATATTTCTTCGAGGAAAAATGCATAATCGCATAATTCATAATCGCCAATCGGCTTAAGAAATAGGCAAATTCGTGCGAAATCGACTTTTGCGATATCAAAAGCGACGTGCGTATCTTAGGATACATTTGCACGAATCACCAAAGCGCTCTGTCAACTATGACACGTCATTCTCACACGTGTCTTATCATATATCACGAGTGAAGCAAATCTTGAAGGTCTGAATACACAGAAAAGATAAGGAGGGAAGACACAGATGAATGACAGATAATTTTCGTTCGCATCGACGTTATAGAAGCCTAAAATTTTCCACATTAATTTTTTCTAAAGCATTTTTATAGAATGATTTTAAAATAATTTGCATCTAAAAATTTATCAGTGATTGAAAATATCATCGACCACCATATGTTATGGTTGATATCGATGGGGGATGAATGTAAGGTTCTCATGATATACCAATATCTCCTGACGGTAAGGTAGAAAGAGTAAAGATATCTCGCGTTTTTTTATTATACACCCGGTATTTGTATACTATATAAATTATAATTACAAATTGAAACGTATATAATTTCAATTTATATATTACAATTTTTTTATCCTCGAATCAAATACAGAGTAACGATAATTGTGAATGGAATCTCACATCTGTAAAACAAATTAACTCGTCTGACCTTTGACTTCTAACGGTATTCTGAGCAAACTCTTTTCGTTACCTTGTATAATTTTAGATGTGTCATATTCACATATGTTCTTATATACATGTTAGAATAAGAGATCAGATTATTTTTCGGTATATTTATCAACGAATAATTTTGGAATAATCAATAAACTAAAATTTTAAAATACAAGACTGCTATTTGAAGAGAGATCTCTTATTTAATAAAAAGCAATGTGGTAAAAAGCTTTACTTTCCAGAGAAGCTTATCAAGTCGCTCGATATAATTCCGAGTTGCGACAATAATTATAACGTACGTGTCAACAAGTAAGTCAGGATGAGCACCCCGGTATCGTCAGGTATATGGTGGGTACATGGTATTTACATAGCAACCGACACCACAAAGGAACATGCAAGCCCCGAGTCGGACGAGCGGTATTCTAAAGTATCATTTACATCTCGAAAGTCGTCACAGAGAAAAAAAATACGTTCGAAAAGATGTTTCAAAATTTTTAATCGCCCGTACTTTTTGAAAATATATAAATAATTTAGCTGATGAAAATATGTAAATATTAAATTCTTATTAAATTCTTCTTACGTGCTAAAAAAGAGCGTTGTGTTTAATATTTATATATAAAATAAAATTTTAAATAATATATAATATATATTATATAATATATAATTACATATTACATAATTTATTGTATAATAAATATGATATACGTGATATACAACACACATAATATAATGTATATTTGCATCACATATTTATATTTATATTTAATTAATTCAATAATAATTTATTTTTCTGCAATTTATAATATCATCATAATGTGATACAAATATAAAGTGATACTTGTGAAATTTAAACTGTTATTTATAACACGAAGAAATTTGAAAAAACGTTCTCTCGAGCATAATATTATGATAGATCGTGGAAGAGAACAAGAAGCCCTTATACGAGCAATGAACTTAATTCGCATTGAATCAGTTACTTATATTTCTCCATTCAGCATTATATAAATTCGTAATGCGACTATGATCGCGAAATATTCTAATTCCGTGCTCCGAATTATGCGACAATTACATTACACATCAACTGAGCGTGGTACGTAATGCGATTTTTTCTTCTGATAAGAATGGACTTGACAGAACGCGACATCCGCGCGAGGTCTTTAGACCTCGAATTATGGAATTAATGCGAAAAACCGCACGACTCGAGGGAGAGAGGAGGGGGACCGATCATTGTTCGCGGTTTAAATTTACATTAGGACTTTGTGCTCGGGGAGAAACGTAAAAGCGTATACCGACGAATGAACGCCTCTCTCAACACGTACGTTTAGTCTACACGTCCCCAATGCGAGAAAGAGTCTCTATGAGTTCAAACAACCTACGTTTACGCGTTGACACATGGAGGAGTGCCTTATGCATACCCTCGTTTAATTTTACCCAGGGATATTGGAAAAGTAATCGAGAACCTGCTTTTAACCCGTCGGAAGTTCAATTGTGATATCCACAATTTTAAATCAAATATAATTATATAATTTAATTTTTTTAATTTTATTTATCAAATTTTTATATAATTACATAAATTATATAATTAATTATATATATAATTATTAAATTACTATATAATTATATAAATTATTATATAATTATATATTGTATAAATAAATTATTACATAATTCGTTATAATCGTAAAAAAAAATAAAATAAAATAATTAAGGCGCGCTTTATAATCATCGTGAAATAATCATCGTGATACTGTATCGCAAGACTCTAATCACAAAATGGCTTTTTACGCTCTCGTGGAGAAAGTCACCCAGCTGGCAATAATTAAAAGTGGAGGGCGCAACAAGCATCGCTAAGCATAGAACTTTATAGGCAGAGAGGCGAACGCGGAGAGGCGGCTGATGGCGTATATAGCCGGGCATCGAACCGTGACCCGAGCACCTGTTGCCGCCTCCACGGTCGTGGCTCAATGTGAACTGACCTAACCTGTCCCTACTTCCTACGGCAAAAGATGCAGCGATTCTACCCAGCCCGACCAGCAGACAAAAACGACGTTCCACTGTCGACAGTTTGACGAGTTAATCTATGAAAACCTAGCTTCAATATTATATTTTCGACACCCTATACACTTCTTGACTTGAAGATAAATTGATCGACCTTTACGCTCTTTTATGACAATAAAATATTGTCATATACATGTGGAATTGAATCTATACTGCTGGACAAAATTAACGCATAATTTTTGTTCACTTTTTCTTTAAAGTCTGAATTTTAACGAAAAAGTAAAATAAAAAATTATACGTTCATTTTGTCCAGGAGTATATTTAAAAATATAATATGTAATTGAAATAATTAAAATGTTTTTTTTTTATTTATCATTTATTAATAAAGAGGGAGAGAGGTTCATAAAAATTGTCTATATTTTCGAAAAGTTCCAAGTTGATCTAAGTAAATCAATTGGCATGAATGGAGCATGCGATTGAGAGGAATGAAATCCAATAAAAATTTCATAGATGACACGGTGGACACGTTATTATTCAATTACGCAACAATGACAGGTAGTTCCTGGATTACATCACCGTCGCGCAAATAAATGACTACGAAACGCGTTACTGCGAAACGCCACCTTATGACTAATAGCGCATAACAAACTTCAATTGCCACGGACCATTAATGCTTAACGAATAGATCCATACGTGATGTGTGGCATCTTGAAACTGATCCTAGCTCGACATCCTAGTTAACGCGCGTGTTGCCAAATACGAGTCAAATTATACGGATTCCCTTGAGAAGAAATCTAGCATGTATGCTTTGTGAGGAAATTTGAAGAAAAGAATATACACAGAGAAAAATATATTCAAGTAAATATTATTTATTTCAAGCATATCATGATATTATTAATTGATATTATTAATAAATTTAATATTAAATTTAATTGAATATATTCTGAATTTTAGTAAATGCAGTATTTTAGTCAAGAATATTAAATTAAAACCAAAATTTCGTTTGCTTGCTACAAGAGTTGACGTAAGTTTGATTTTTCTTTGATACGACTTTACAATATTCTTCAAGAGAAAATAAATTCTTTTGAATACATGATAATGAGATTTTTTAACACTTGTGATGAGCATATTTGAAGATTATTATCAAGAATATATTCTTTGTTGAAGAAAACTATTACTGAAAAAAAGAAAAATAAACTGAATAATCGCTTTTCTTGACAGTAGAATGATATTGTTCTCTGTGTATCTATTCGTTTCTTCTCTATGTAAATTTTATACTCATTCGACTTCTGCCCTCGGCTATTCAATTCTTACAAAAATGCCCATTTCCGTACATCCGGGAACCCTCGAATAATGAAGACCATTGACACCCACGCATCATGCGCGAGACAGATAATAATCCGAGGAGGTCTAAACTCGTTTGACCCGCCGATGAGAGAATCTCGGAGGAAAGAAAAGGAGTCTCTATGAAAAAAATTTATCGCGGTAAGACGATCTCTGACGCGCAACTCGATATTTACGGAATAATCTCGGGTTTCCGCTCTCGTCAGCAACCCTCGTTGAAGATCCCGGATGATGTCACGATGTACAAACGCGAAAGGAACTGCGCTAAATTTGAGCGCCATCGTAGAAATGATTGATCGCGCACGATCTTTAACAAATATACATCTTTTATTACTCGAGGGCATCTTGATACAAGAATTAATGGTTAATGAATTATCAAAAATGGTGGCTGAAACGGAAAAAGTAAAAAACTAATCTCAAGAAAAATTATTTCCAATTGTCTTTTAATTATTTTTTTTTAAATAAAAAATGGAAAGTTGTTTGTTTATCCGGCACCGCTTATTAAAGATCGTTCGTCTTGTAGTCGGAAATTAAAGTGATCGACAAAAACAGAGGTATCACGTTATTATGCTATTTTTTTGAGAGTCCGAAGGTAACGCCCAAAGCTTTTATCCATCATGTAGCCATCGAACATCGTGATCTTAGAGAATAGCGGACTATCAATTTCATTCATTATCCATTACTTTTGACGTGACCCCTCATCTGCAGGATACTGACAGCGAAGAAGCAGAGTCGTCAGAAAACAAATCGTACAATTGAATCCAAAGTGCTCGTTACTTCGAGTCTTACGAGGGTCATCGTTGATCGACACAATCATCGTCAATCAGAACAGTAACAGCGGAATAAATAACCGAAATAACGACTCTCCAACCAAGAATGATTTTCATATTAGTATTATTAAAAAAAACATATAATTCTGTAATTATTGTATAACATAATTCTGTTATTATTATATAATTCTATTATTATATTAAATAAAAATTGTATTCTATTATTATTATATTAAATAATTCTATTATTTAATATAATAATAATAGAATACAATTTTTATTTAATATAATAATTATTATTATATTAAATAATTCTATTATTATTATATTAAATAAAAATTTTATTCTATTATTCTAATATTAAATAAAAATTTTATAAATATGTATTTATTATATAATAATATATTATATTATACACATTTTATAGAGTATATTATTTAAATATTCAGACACAAAGTAAGCGTCTTACTTTGTGATGACGAATAAACGAGTAGTTTCTACGTCAAAAGAAAATAAGTTTCTTATCTCTGTCCATTTCTTTTGACAATAAATAACTCACAAAGGTTCAATGAATGATAATGTCAGCTACGAGCGATCCAATCTACAGGGTCAGGCGTATAAAACGCAACAAGCGAATATTTTTAGACATTATAATATGAAAAGAATCTTTAGATAAGTTTGTTCTAGATATTGTATATCTTTCAATATATATTTTTTTTATGTAAACTTGTTGAAAGGAATATTGAGATTGAAAATACAACTGTGTCTTCTCTCTAACTTTGTGATCTCGAATATTAAATTATTATATTTAAATTGTTATATTTGTTATATTAATTATTATATTTATATGTTATTATATGCTCATATTTATCTAGATATGAATTGTAATTGTTGACGTCTTTAGAAAAAAATAAATATATATATCGATCGAAATTAAAACTAACTTTTAATTTTGCTTAACATGATATCTTCTCAAATATCGCTAATATTAAAAAAAAATTATTTAATAAAAATATTCACTCGTCACGTTCTCATCTCGTAGAAAGACATCGCAGTATCGTGGGAGAAGAATTTATAAGCGAATGATACAGAGACGACGATCTCGGTCTACATCCCTCCCCAGTGTCAGATTACGTTGAGATGTATAATGAATTTAGAGTAGCACGTGCTAATTGAACCATCTTGTACAATGAGTTCTATTTATCTCTATGAGTTATATTTATCTCGGAAAAAATGGACCACGAATAAAAAAAATATATAATAAATTCTAATTTTTGCTATTTTTTTACAGTTTATATAAAAAAAAATATATTGTGTGAAACTAATGTACCATTTCGTAAAGTCTCAAATAATGAAAAATTTTGACTTTACTTTCAATGATTTTATAATTTTTGATAGATTAAACAAATAGTTTTGCAATTTCTTTGATTCAACAGCTCGAATAATTTGTTTAAATTAAGAAAACGCTATTGAAAATAAAGCGAGGACTTTTAATTATTTGAGTTGTCACGAATATTCCAACTACACACACACACACACATTATATAATTAATTAATTGAATTATTGATTAATTTTTAACTCATCGTTTTTCGAAATTTTAAGAAATTTCTTTGTTAATCAATGTTACGTTTTCGAACTGTAATAACGTCAACAACATTTAGACTTCAAATTTCGTTTGACCGGATAAAAGCCATGTGGATTCGACATTGATCATGATCAAAACATAATCGCGGATGTTTACAATAGTTTAAATTCAGTTGTCCGGTCGTCGTCCGGGAATAAAATACGCATTCGAACAATGCTTTGCACTTGCTGCTATATTTATCAGTGAAATGTAAATAACCATTAGTCAAAAATAACCGAGTCCACACGAACGAGACGGACATGTCAGTGTTGTTAACGTTATAAACCCTATGAATCGCACGCTACAACGAAAACGCAAACGCATTAAGTGAATCAGCACCATCGGGTAGTGTCTTTAGATTTTGCAAACTCACCGTGCATTTGCGCTACGTGAATAAGAAATCTGTAGAGAATCAAAATGAACGACAAAGAGCATCCTTTCTACGTGTTATTTCTGGGATATTAAGGAGGAAGCACTGCAATTATTGTGCTTTTGTATCGACCATCTGTAGATTTATCGCTTTAAAAAAATATAGGTATATTTATACGTCTATTTTCTGAACCGAATAGATTAAATTATAAAGTCACTTTAATGTAAAAAAAATTAATATAAATTCTCATTTATATATTCGCAGAAATTTTATATTCACTGGAATGACCTTGTCTTGTATCATCTCAAATAAATGTAAAAAGCAGAATTTTAAAAGGAATTCTAAAAAATGCAATAACATTCTTTCACACAAGATCGTATTTTCTCCAAACTTTGATACTTTTTAAAATGAAATCATGATGCTTGCTAAATTATAACTGCCAAAAAAAAACATTTATTTTATCTTTAGATGATTTCTGATACCATCACAGATTGACGCGAAATATTCTCAACATCCCAGGAAACATAAGAGGGAAAGAAGCTCATCTGCCGTGCGACGATAGTAAAAAGCGGAAAATCAATAAAATGCCTTTGAAGTACTCACCGGCGATTCGCAGCACGGCCCGGTCGGCAGGATCGAGCTGCAGGATGCTCAGCGGCTTGTCCTTCGCCCATTCCTTGAGGCTGCCGTCCAGCTCGAACTCCATGATCCCCGCAACCGTGCGATTCTTCTTCCTCCTTACACCATGCTCGGCAGCCGCTCTTCCTCGTCGTACGACGGCAATGTTCCTTCGCACTATCACTGCACCACAATGTCACGTGACGCGCGACCGTTCATCGACATTGTTTACACCGTTGCACGCGAAGCGACACCGATCCGCCGCCTGTCACCAGCGTCCGCGCGACACGTGCGTCCCGACCCACGTGCGTCTACTGCTGCGAGAAACGTAACACGTATATTCCTTTATCCCTCTCGCTCGCCCCCCCTCTCGTCTCTCTCTCTTTTTGCTTTTGCGCGGTCGCGCGAGTGTCGAACCTCGCGTTTGTTTACACGCATTGTGTACATTCGTACGGCGAAACACGAGGGAAAATAAATGGGGAAATGGAGGAAAACAACGCGGGTAATAACGGGATACTTCGCATTGTTCCTGCGGAGGAATATTATTTCCCGTCTTCGGTAGCGCTCGCGATTAGACTAGATTCCCTGTTGGATCGCGTGAAACTCTAGCCCTCTAGAGAAGGACGGAGGAAGGGGAATTCACGAGGGTTGTAGAGGTCACCAGTCGCGTCGCACCCCACTCGTTGAGGTCGTTTTGCGATGTTTTATTATACGGGGTGTTCGAATCGCTCGCTTCCGAGAATCCCGGCTGCCTAGGAGACGAGTTGAAAATACAAGCTACCTCGAGAACGTGACCTTGGCCTTGACGAATTAATAATTACATACGTACATATGTAGGAGCAACACAATTCTCATAACATTGTTATATCTATTATATGTATTTAGATAAATATAATAAAATATTAAATTAAATATTAATTTAACGTAATGTTAAATTATATATTAATTTTAGTAATATTATGTTATATTAAATATATATTATATTAAATTTAATATAAAATAATATATTATATTAAATTTAATATAATAAAATATTATATTAAATACAATAAGTTTAGATAAATATAATATATCGAATAGAAACTATTTTTCTTAAATGTTATATAAATCTTCTTTCCTTTAATAATAATTTCGTAGATCTTAATAGAGAATTATATTTCTCACCATTATTTCTTTGCAGCTATTAGAGACATTGTAGATTACACATAATGCGTGTGCGTTGTTTCCGCATATCATACACATTATGTGCAGGAATATTTTTGATACAGGATTGGCAAAAGTCCATATATTTTTGGATAGAATCCATGCCAGTGAAAATTGATATTTTCCGGAAAATATTGGTGAACATTTTTTATTCTTTTAATATCATTATAATTTTCTCGTTAAACTAAAAATATAAAATCTGTAACATTTTACACTTTAAAAAGTTTTCTATTTTAAAAATGTATTTCACATATTAATTTGAATTAAAATAGACTTTACAAATTATATTGATTTCATTCTTCTTTAAATCATAGTGATTATAGTATAATTTATTAATTAAAGCAAATATGTATATTTTGTACAAAGTTATAAAACGATATAAATATATTTACATTAATATATCTTCAATATATTTTGTGTTACATATTTTTTTTAATATACTTCGTTAATTTACCTCAGTTTTTAATTTACTCTTTGCTAGGTTTATTTCATCGGATAAAGTCCACGAGAATAAAAATCGGAATTCACCGCGGCTTCTTCCATCCACTATACTCCTTTCCTGCCAATCCTGCATACATAATATATACAGTAACGTCTTTGACGTGAAAACCGCTATGAAAACGTTGGCTATTCGTTCGTCCACTATCGCTATCTCCGTCCATTGACTTCTATTTGCGATTCGTATCCACGAATGTGGCCAAGCCCATCGAGCGATCGACTTTCATTCACGTTACCAAGCAATCGTATCGGGTTTCCGGAAGTGTCGAGTCGCCGGGTTCGCGCGGATACCGTTGAATATTTATTATCGCGAACAATCGGGAAGAGACGAACGTCGCTCTCCTTATCGTATCGAATGCGGGCGTTTATAACGTGGCCGTGGAAACAAAAGCGCGCTCGTTTAAGCCGTGTCAAATCGCAACGAGGCCGTCATTAAGGCCGCACATTCGTCTACGAGGAAATCGCTATGAATGGAAGAGGTAACGCACACACGAGAGGAACACCCGCAACACGTGTAATTAAGAAGTGGAACGCGGTAGCGCGCGCGGAAGCGAGTTCCTCGGGCTCTTTTCTCGTTTTTTTTTTCTTCCCTCCTCTACAACGCTTTCGACGACGCGATGCGGATATCCGTTCCACTTACGAGCTTCGAACGGCTTCGATTCGCGTGAAATAATGCCTGTTTGGACGTAATTGGGCGAGCGATTCGCAACGAGGCGCGTCAAGAGGCACGAAATGTCGCACGATGGAATTTTTCATAAAAAGGAATTAGCTCACTCTTTTATTCGATTATCGCAAAATTCCACATTTTTCAGATAAAATCCAGGGAGTAATTGGCGATATTTTTCGGAAAAACCGGCCAATTCTTTATTAAATATGTTTTAAAAAATAGAAAATCTTGCCGTTAATATTCGTTCATTGAGAGAATACTTTCTAACTTAAGCTTTATTCAAAATAAAATCCGTAGTTTTTTATTAGATGTTGAATGACAAGTGCGAATCAAATTTATTGATAAAGGATTTAAAAAGATACATATTTTTACTTTGATTAATAAATCATATCAATTATTATAATTTAGAGAAACGGAATCAATATAATAAAAAATCTTTTTTATACATTTAACGCATTTTTAAAATAAAAACTTTCTGGAGATGTGTTATTAAATTTTCGTATTAAAGATATAATATATGCGAAAATCGACAAAATTGGGTTGTATCAGAAAATAGATATTCGCGGTTTCCTCCGGTTCTTTAACAATATGCTGCCGGTTAATTTTAATGAAATTAGCGAGTCGTACGAAGTGACACACGTTCACGATAGTTTTGCTTAGAGAAACGAAACCACGCCTTTGGGATTTTATCGAGGGTCGAAAAATTCCACATTTTTTAGATAAAATCCAGGTAGTAATTGGCGATATTTTTCGGACAAACCGGCCATTTCTATTAAAAATGTTTTAAAAAATAGAAAATCTTTTCGTTGATATTCGTTCATTGAGAGAATACTTTCTAACTTAAGCTTTATTCAAAATAAAATCCGTAGTTTTTTATTAGATGTTGAATGACAAGTGCGAATCAAATTTATTGATAAAGGATTTTAATTCTAATTCTTAAAAAATTAAATTTATAAAATTTAATAACATCTCCAGAAAGTTTTTATTTTAAAAGTGCGTATAAATGTATAAAAAAGATTTTTTATTACATTGATTCCGTTTCTCTAAATTATAATAATTGGTATGATTTATTAATCAAAGTAAAAATATGTATCTTTTGCATAAGATTAATAATAATAAATATATAATGTTACATATATATCAGACATTTATCTGCCAATTTATTCCATTAAATAAATTACAAATCGGAATTTACCATGATTTTCTTTCATTCACTGACCGTGTTAAAGATATAATATATGCGAAAATCGACAAAATTGGGTTGTATCAGAAAATAGATATTCGCGGTTTTCCTCCGGTTCTTCAACAATATGCTGCCGGTTAATTTTAATGATATTAGCGAGTCGTACGAAGCGACACACGTTCACGATAGTTTTGCTTAGAGAAACGAAACGACGCCTTTAGGATCTGGTTTTACGAGGGCGACCATTAAGGAAGTCTCACGAGGGTGCTATACGTTTTATAACCGGTCGCCGACGAAAGCTCAGACATCTGCCGCGTTTCGCTTTGTGGAAGCCGGTCGTGGCTCTTTCTCTTTCTCTCTTTTTCCACGCTCGAGATAAAAAATTCAGCCTATGACACGTGTTCTTATGGATATATTACGACCGGTTGAATTTTAATTCTCGCATATCCTCGTCGCGTGATTGGCGACGAGCGCAGCCTCTTCTCCAACGCGATCTTTGCACGCCATGTAAATAAAATGATATCATGTTTACCCAAAAATGCGCGATAAACCGAGATAAAAGTACCGGGTCTATTTGCAATGTCAACATTTGCAATTTTGAACACGTTTAGCTTCGCACATACATTATACGTCTATTTTTATACAACCTATTTCACTGCTTTGAACAGGAGAATGTAACGAACGGAAATATAAGCTCACGTTGAGTCAGTTTAGATATGAATATTATTATGTCTCGTACTTTCCAGCAATATTTTCGTAACGCACTGTTGCCGTTTCGTATGAATATATTACAAAAATGAAACCAGTATAATACACAAAAAGTTGTCACTGAATTTTATTTGAATTTAAAAGATTGATTGAAAAATCGAGCGGAATAAAAATTAATATATTATCCGTTATATTATTTGCATTATTTTTCATTTTATTTTATTTTTTAATTTTTTCTTTTCTATAAATGCGCAAATTATCTTGAATATTAAATAATCTCGATATTCCAAGAAAGAAATATTTCTTTAAGAAACTCGGATGAGACATCACCTCGCAATCAGAATAAAAATCGTGACGTGTCAAAAAAAATTGTGCTGCTTTGAACAAGAAAATGTAACGAACGAAAATATAAGCTCACGTTGAGTCAGTTTAGATAAGAATATTATTATGACTCGCACTTTCCAGCAATATTTTCATAACGCACTGTTGCCGTTTCATATGAATATATTACAAAAATGAAACCAGTATAATACACAAAAAGTTGTCACTGAATTTTATTTGAATTTAAAAGATTGATTGAAAAATCGAGTGGAATAAAAATTAATATATTACCCCTTATATTATTTACATTATTTTTTCTTTTATTTTTTATCTAATTTTTTCTTTTCTATAAAATGCGCAAATTATCTTGAATATTAAATAATCTCGATATTCCAAGAAAGAAATATTTCTTTAATAAACTCGGATGAGACATCACCTCACAGAATAAAAATCGTGACGTGTCAAAAAAAAATTGTATAGGATTTTCAGAGAGAACTTTTCCAGAGAGGCCTCATTATTTTTTTTTTCTACGAAAACGAGAAGGTTAAATATACACATGGGAAAGTTAAGCCGCATTATTAAACCGCTTATCGATCGGACACAACACGCGTCTCCGAATTTTTCCGAAAGTCCCACTCTTCGGGCAGCACTTATGTAGGTCGAGGGTTGCGGTGGCGATAAATTCCGCGAGGTCGACGGAAATGCGAAACCGGGGAATCGATCGAAACTTTCGAGATCGCGGGATACTTGGGAGGCAGACACGCAAATTCCCCGTCGGAATAATCGATCGGAAATCGCGACAGGACGACCTTCCGAGGAGTCACCCCTCTGATCGTCAACACACTACGTACCTTATTTTCGTTGCGTTTATCGTCGCTATCTCGATTCTTTCACGCTCGATCAAGGCTCGATTGTAAAACTGATTGCGTAAAATTGATTACCCTTGCGTCTCTTTCACTGCACCAATTAAATACGAAAATAATGGAGACTCGCTGACACTTGGTGTCTACTTTTCCGCAATTGCGCGAATAAAACAGGATTAGTCATATCGATTTATCAGCGTTCCACATCTCTCGGTTGCCGTCTCGAACGTAATGCGTAGCGTAACATCGCGAAATGAAGAAATCAGCGAAAGCGAGAAATGTCGAGGAAACGTCATTCGCGATACCCGACCTTACGTCACTTGAATCAAGTATTTTCCACGCACTCGCTCACTCATCCCCGGCGCAAGAGTGCAACATGTGATCGCGACTCGGACTTCGACGCGTCGATCGAGCGAGGAGACCCACGGGAATCGAAAAATCCAGGAGTGACGGGACCGTCGTTCAACTGTCAAACGCAGCGCGTGCGATTCGCGATCGCGGCTGAGCTAACCTCGTAGCCGCTCGCCAAGTGTAACGAGGATTCTCACTTCCGGCGTTCTCATGCATCGCTCCCTCCCGCTGTCGGTCGTCGCCGCGACGCTCAGTTGGAGCCTCTACTAACTTCAGACGGCGGTGGAGCCACGCGACGACGTAATTCACGCGTGCCACGCGTAAAGAGGGAAGAGCGAGCGAGAAGGAGAGAGAGAGAGAGAGAGATAGACAGATAAAGAAACTTACGCTCTGAAAATAATCCTCGTCCTCGCCTCCTGGTGCACGCCTTCACCACGGCATCGTTCACGGCGACGCGAGGCGAAGACTCTCCCTCGTCCGGAGTCGCGCTCGCGAGGACGGAAAACAAGCGAAAATCGATGTTTCCCACCGGCACCCACGCACACACTCGTACACAACAGACAGAGACGGACGCGGCTCGGACGATCGGCCGGCGAGCCGTCTCGATGAGGGAAACGTGGCGGAGCAATAACAATAAACTATCGGTCACCGCCGAGTCGTGAGCGCGGAGCGCGCGCGCCGCGCATTATCGCCTTATCGCGCCACGATTTTCGCGTCACGAATGCCCGACCCCCGGCTGTACACGGACGACGCGTCTAGCAGACGACATTTTGCCCGCGGCCGAACACGCCCGAAGTGCGCCGGAGACGGCCGATCGCAGCGACGCGCCGCGGCGCGCCCGTCAGCTGCCGCGAATATTCGATTCAAATTTATGCCCGATCGCCCGAGATAAATCCGGGGTCAAGTGTGCGAGGCCCCGGCGTTTCGTGCCGTTGTCGCATATATAAATATGTGATATAATAAATACGTACATTATGAATAAATGTATATACAATAAATTTAATATGATATGTAGAAATATATATGTAATTTGTACCTTATTGAAGTACGTCGAATGTGAGTAATTTCGATATAAATATGTGATGTAATAAATATGTATATAATGAATAAATGTGTGTATAATACATTTAATATAATAAATATATATGTAATCTGTACCTTATTAAAGTACGTCAAATGCGAGTAATTTCGATAGAACTTGAACTTTATCATGATTATTATGACGAAACAAATTTTTAGAAAACAGCAGCAGCTCTTTCCCCATTTTTATTATCGATATAAAATAATAAATAGACTAATAAATGTATTCGATATAAAATACATAGACTAATAAAAAAATTATTTGATCAAACGAATTTTTAGAAAACACAGTAGTATTTCTTTTTCATTTTTTTCTCTGCATGAAATAATAGATGAAATGATAAAGTGCCTTATTAAAACGCGAGGAATTTCGATATCATTATATATAAAATAATATATAGACAAAATAATGAAATATAAATCATTTCGATATCATTGCTAATCGAATTCCGATCCCTTGCCATTCTTTATAATACGGTAATGACTGTTGATTATGGCTGTTGAAACGAATTTTTAGAAAACAGAGTAGTATCTCTTTTTTGTTATCGATATAAACTAATAGATAAAAGAGATATAAGAGAGAGAGGGAGAGAGAAAGAGAGAAATGATTATTTATTTACTTGCAAGCAAGGTGATAATTTCGTTTCTGATTTTCGGAACGAATCTTCGGCATTTCAGTTTCCTTCGCGATATCCTTGTGAATTCACTTGAAATTTCTTCGTCACGCATAACATTGTGCAAGAACTAGTTTCTTGAATTAATATGCGTGTCGCGTGTAACCGGCATGCGTCGTAACCAGCGCGGCAGTTAACCTTAACTAGGCGCTCACGGGCGATCACTTGTTCGCGTTTCTCTCTCTCTCTCTTTCTTTCTTCCTCTCCTCCCCCCTCTCTCTCTCGCTCGCGTGGCGTCACCAGTTTGGCTATCCTGTTTTAACTGCCGAAAGAACATTAATGTCGAGCCGTGCAATAAAAACCTAGCAATCTTTATTACGTTCGATGCTGTAATTTCTTTTCGTGATCAAGATTTAATTCTTTCGATGAGAATTTTAATGCGAATCTAAAATAGAAATTTTTAGTTAGAAATAATCTGTCTCTCTCTTCAAATTTTCAAGGATAAAAAGCGCCATTTTTTAAATGCAAGATATCATAATGAATACTATTCCTATATTTAATAATTAGAATATTAATTTAGTAATTAATTAAAAATAATTGCGGTTTGATTAGAAAATTCTGCGTATTATAATTATTTTTAATAATGAATCTTCGAAGTTTTAAAAGTTTTTGCAAGATCATGTGAGAGAGAGAGAGATCTCAGCTTTATTTATCCATCACATCATTTAAAAATTATATTTATATAACTATAATTATAGTAGTATATAGCTAATACAGCTGATCACAGACTGATGACGTGTATATATCTGATGATAGCACTTGCATTTTCGAGAAAATAATAAGAAATATGCGAGGATTGGAATAAAAAAACTCTAAAACGCAAGAGCGGATCGACGGAAATTGCGATATCGACAAATAACAGAGATTCTTATTACGATTTATTACGATGAACGAATGACCGGAACTGACGGAGACACTCGTGGTGATTTTTTGCACGCGAGACTCATTTCTAAGTAGAAAAAATTGCGAGAATGTTCGAAGAGAGATCCGGTATTGCGATTTTCGCAAGATATAATCAGTCACATTTGCTCGTTTTTATTTTGCATTTCATAACGTGAGACATTCATTTTTCTTTTAGAAAGAAGAAAAGGATAAAGATAAACGCAATTAAAACGAACAAATATTTTAACATTTCAGTCAGATTCGAATTATTGTAATAAATATTAAAAATTATATCTAAATAATGTAATAAGCAGTTGTTGCAAAAGACAGAAATTCATTTATCTAATAGAAAGTAAAGAAAGTAAGACACTTAATACTATAATATTGACAATTATGGAAATTCTAAATTATATATTAAAATATTATCTAAATAATTTCAGAAATGATTTACTAAACAAATCAATAATGCGTTGTATTATATAAAATGTTTTGAACAGCATGTTTTGAATGCAAATATATTAGAGCACAAGATCAAACCAATGTCCATAAATTGTTTGCATAAAACATTCTTCGAGAAAAAATCTGACAATTAGCAAAAACTGCTCATTACATGCAAGACGTAATAGAACGATTACGAACAATTTGCATGTTAATATTAATGCGATGTGAGATCATTCCTATATAAGTGAGGACGATTTTTCGCTCCCAACGTTAATTCCGTCGTCAAATGGCAACCTTCAAAACCTTTTGCTATGGTTGATGTCACCACTAAATAAAGACAGTGATACTATCGATAAATCTGTTGTTTCCTCTAAGTATTGAACGAGCAAACGCGCGTTTGAGTATATTTGACACGAGGCATGTCATTATCGTATTGAATACATTATCTTGATGATCGGTGCCGTTTTTATTTCGTGATGTAATGTTAAATCAATCTATCGATAGCTCTGATACACATATCTTAATACTGTACATGAATTTAAAAAGATGATGTAAAATAATAAATAGATGTTGTAAGCCATACATGTAATCATGTATATATAATCATGCGTAATAAATATTACAAAGATTATAAAGCGTATGATAATTATGCTACATTGTATTATACAATAACTAGTTTTCATTTGCAGGCAACGTGATTTTCACGATAATCAATATTAGGCCATGTAAAATTTACATTGGCAGTGACATTTCTACGGTATTTTTTTTTATATCGAATGAAATTCAACATTCATTTAATACCTTTATCATGGCCGATAGATTATATTTGTAAGTTTTACTAAACGTGCTGAATCTTCACGTGTTTCAGCGCTTCCTTATCTTTTTTATTGTCCACAGCAGCGGTCTTCCAAATGAGTTCCAAGTTTTCGCGAGTGGTGCTAATCTCTTTTTGTAATTGTCCGATTGTTTCCTCTTTTTGCCTTAGCAGATACTTAAGACGTTTCAATTCTTGATGATATTCATCTTTCATCCGATGCACTCCGAGTTGCTGCACTTTCATATTTTTTTCCGCCAATGCTAATTGTTGTTTAGCACCCTCGTGTACGATCTAACGATAATAAGGTAATTTATAAAATCGATAATAATGAAATAAACATACATATATATATATCAATAAATATATTTCATATACCTTTAATTGTTCTTTTAAATGACCTACTCGTTGCGTAATAGTATCACCGAGAAAATGAATACTTGCATTTTCATTTTCCGTTTCATGTAAAATTGTAATCAACTTATCTCGTTCGGCGACTGTTCTTTCATATTCACTGAACAATTCCTCGCAGTATGTTGTAGTCTTTCTCAGTTGTCTCTTGAAAGAGTCTCGAGATACTTGCATGGAATGTGCCATTTTTTGAAAATGCTCCAATTTTCGTTGCATTCGTCTAAAAGAGAAACATTCAAAATTTATATAAACACATATTTTCTCTTTCTAGAAAAATCAAATTTATGAAACAAGTATAACAAATATAACTATAACAAGTATACATTGACATGCTTACTTTAAACTTTTTTCGAAATTTCTATTCGACACTTTCAATTGATTTTTTTCTATTGTAACTACATCTAATTGCGTTTTATTTTGGCAGTGCAATTCTTCCAATTCTTTAATGCGAGTAGATCCTTTCTCTTTCTCAGTTTCATACTGATGTTTTAGTTTCTCAAATAGCTGCCTACATTCTTCAACGGCAGCATTATGAACATCGATGGACATTGTTTTCATATTGTCATTTTGTAACTTTTCGTGTTCCTTATAAAGAATGTCATATTTTCCTTGAAGATTACTCAATTCTGTCTTTGATGCAAGATATTCCTCATGAAGTCTGTTATTATCAAATGACATTGCCTCTACTTTCTGTTCGTACAATGAATGGATCTCATGTATCTTTTGCTTCTGATGAGCAGCCTGTTTTGTATAACACTCGTTCAATTCCTTGAGTAAGTCAGCATCCTCAGATATCATTTTGATTTCATCCGCATACCTGGTACACTAGAGAAAACTTTTACTACAATAATTTGTAAAGTGTATAATAAAATAAATAAATAAATAATTCTTATAACTAGAATACCTTCAATTTTAATTTTTCCATTTCATTTTGCATGCACTCATTCTCTACGACAACTTCTTTACATCTAGTACTAAAATTTGCAATATTCTCTTCATATTTATTTAAAAGTTCTTGCTTCTCTGACAGATTTTCCTGATAAGCATCTAAAAGCGGACCTAATACATGAGTATTTACAGAACCCCATGACTCTAATATTTTCTTCATATCATCTATTGGCCTCTTAGAATCTAACATGTTATTAGTATTTTTAGATAATGCACTTTGTCCCAATTCTCTCATTTTATCTTGATATTTTTCTAGTTCTGCATTTAAACAATATATCACATTTTTTAAAAGCAGTACATCTTCGCTTAGTTGAACATTTTCAGATTTGCATCTTTGATTAAATGTTAGAAGATTAGAATTGGTTTTCTCTATCTTTTGTAAAGCTTCGATAGATTCTTTGCAATAAGCATGCAGCTGATGATATTCTGTTTCACGTTCTGCCAAAATAGTATTTAATCTCTCACATTCTTGTTGAAGGCTGTCATGATTTTTTAACAATTTCTGATATTTATTGCAGATTTTTGACACTAAAGAATCCTTTTCTCTTAATTCTGCAATAGTCTCTAAAATTATATCATAATTAATAGTATAAAATTTTGCAATTATTCCTAGTTATTAAAATATTATTTATTGTAATAAATATACTTGTGAAAGAAATAATAAGAAAACTTGCCAGGATTCATCGCAGAACTTTCAAGTTTCATTGTCAATATCCGATTTTCTTCAGCTAATCTATCAATTTTCTTTTTAATACAATGTTTGCCATTTTTCTTGGGTAACGCAACACTGTCATGATTTCTACTTTTATCCATTACTTCTTCACAATCACCGTTAACTCTTGAATGACGTCTTGTTCTGTGAAACCGTTTATAACGTTGTAGTGGCTTGTGCACTGGTTCCAGTTCATTTTCAGTGACTGAAACTTTATGGCTGCTCTGCTGCAATTATAATAAAATTATGTTAGACAATAAAATAAACCATTATATTAAAAATTATTTCATGAAATAAAGATATACAAAAAATAGACACTCAAAATATTTATTTACCGGTTACCTTTTCTTTAAGACGCTTATCAGCACTATTATCACGATTTGGCATTGCCTACACTTGCTGCTAAAGTAACAAACAATAGCTTTTAAAATATCATTACTATTTTTTTCATTGCACATGCACTTCTAATATTATTAGAATGTCACATGATACTTGCGATTATATCAAGTTTAAATGAGTTTTTTTTTACATATAAAGTGCTATTAACCGATTTTATCTTTTATGATTCTTTTATACCAAACCTAAATGAGAGTTTTGGAAGGCTTAGGTTTGTTTGTGTTTTGAATACAGCTGATTCCATTACCATGACAACTATGATGACAAAGTACCAGTAAGTTGACTCAGATGTCACTAGTGCAAATTTATGGCTGCATAGAAGGACTTTAAATTTAAAAGTCTGGACTAAATTTAAAAGTCTTGGCGACCTTTTTAGTGATTAATTGAAAAATTTTAAAAACGAAAATGAATAAAAAGTTATATTTGACTTATTTAAAATATTTAATATGCAATAATATTAATAAACAGTAATTTTTTTTGTATATTTAAGAAATTTTTATTTTTTCAAATTTTCATAAGATTATAAATTTCTTTTTGCAGTAAAAATATTAATAAAAAGAAAACATTTATTCTAATATTTAATAGTAAATATTCTTTAAAATTTTTTATAAATACGCTTCTATTTTTCTTAAATAAACTAAACAAATTTCCAAGAAATACATTAAAGAAATTTTAAAAGATTCTTATTATTTGTATAAAATTGTATTCTTATTAATGTATAAAATTGTATTCTTATTAATTGTATAAAATAATTTTAATTATATAAATTTATGAAAATTATAAAAAAATACTTTATGTAATACTTATACTTTAAAATTTGTATAAATTAACAAATGAATTTAATAAAATAATAAACACAAAATTGCTTGAAAAATATTAATAATGGTAACAAATTCAGCCACTATTTTCTATCGAGTGCCCAAACTCTTTTATTAGAGCCTCTCTAGATACAAGATTCTATCCTGATAGTTTCCATACGGCCCATGGTCAGATGGCGATGAATGCAAATTCCACGATAGTTTCTCGCATACAATCAACTATAATGAAAACGACCGTCGCGCGAATCAATGAAAGGCGACATATGTAGAGAGAGACACACATGTACATGCGTATGACATTTCATTCAAGTTCATTCAACGTAGGGCCTGCTGGAGAGAGGCGAGAAGAAAGGGACAGAGAGGGAATTGCTATTTATAACAAAATTGCTCCAGCTCTACTTACGTTCAATTTATTCTCGTTAAAAACCGATTGCAAAAGCAATAATGCGTCAATTATTTTCGATAGAGTGTCGAAAATTTTAATTTACGGAAGTTTTAATTCATAACATTGGCAGAACAGATCTGTATTGAAAGCTCGACATGTTTCCGTACATGCGTCTGAACGATATACGATAACAACCGCAATGCAGTTCTTATTAAATGACTACCTATCCCCGAGTTGTACCGTTTTACACGATGATTTGCAAGTAAATTTGATTTCATCGATTGCTCAGAGAAATATTCCAGTAAATCCGCTTCTGCGATATTAAGGGAAGAGCGAAGTAGAGAAACTTATATGCATTTTAGGGAGACGTTATACGCATTTTAGTTATGTAATAATTTATTCTTGAAATACTCTTAGGCAATACTTGGCCACGACTAACACAATTATCATTATCATTTCCAAGGCAATTTTAACGCCGCCAACTATAAATAGGACGACCTTGATTAAAAAATTATATTCCGCGTTTCTGATTGATAATTATCGATGGCATAAATTGTATGTAACATAATAGTATTTTTTTCACATATTGCATATCTGTAACAATTAAGAAATAATTTGCAAGATATACATTCCACACGTGTAATTATTAATAATAAATTATATCTTTTTAGTTGGACTATTCGTGCTGAAGCTGTCCTTATGTTTCATAATGTCAAACGGTTTATTTCAAAATTGCAACTATTCCCAACATTTAAAACCTGGTAACATTTATTATGTGTACAATCCCGATTATCCTAATGTTTCCAAAGGCCGGCAATTCTGCAGGTGGACTGCGGAAAGTGACTATCGGATGAAATTAATATGCAATAATTTTAATATACCCTGGGTATGTGAAAGAGTCATTTGATTCATTAAAACAAAATTAGAATTATTTGTTACTAATTAAAATTCACAAATAAATCATACATTTTTTCACGATAATGCCCAGAATATTTTTCGCAGAATTTCAAATGTGCCCTCGACAAGCTAACTGTATACGTGAATCAATCCACGGCCCATTCCTATTGTGGAAACAAGACATTTAGCGTGGAATCGACGGGAAAAAGCATGGCCATTGAATTATCAACCACCTTCTGGTCATTGGGAGTTAAATTTCTATGCGAATTACAAACGATCGAAGAAGAACCATGGGATGATCGGAATTGTAGATGCGGATGGAAAAATCCAGTGCGTGAATCGAATAAAACGAAACAGTAAAAAAAATCGATACACATGCATGTCATTTTAATTTAAATTTATCGTAGACAAAAATAGTGGGAGGCATGGAAACTGGAGTGAACGAGTATCCCATGATGGCTGGTCTCGTCGATCCTTCTCAAAAAGACGTTTATTGCGGGGGAACCATCATATCGGAAAGATACATTTTGACAGCTGCACATTGCTTGGACAATAAAAATACAAGTAACGTGGGTATACTTGTGGGAGATCACGATCTTAGTACAGGTAAATAGCGTGTTTCTTTATCGAAGAGATATTTTCTAATAGAACATATACATTTTTCATTCAATTTTTTTTTATTAATCTCTACTATTTTAAATTTATGATAATTATAATTGATGTCAATTTTATTGTTAATGTATGTTAATTTAAAATCGCGTTAATTTAAAATAAATTTAAAATAATTTAAAATTAATTATAATGCTCAAAAATTCCTTAACTTCAGGTGCAGACACAAATGCCTCGCGCTTGTACACCGTATCCAGATTCGATATACATCCTCTTTACAACAACGAGTCTCTTGAAAATGACATAGCTATAATAACAACGAATTCGCCGATAAGCTTCAGCGAGAAAGTTGGACCGGCTTGTCTTCCGTTTCAACATCAGTCCGACTCCTTCGCAGGAAGTTACGTAGACTTGCTGGGTGAGCAAATATTCGCCAAGTCATCATGTTTTCAGAAATAATAAATTTTCGTTGTTTCACGTAAATTGCATAAACAATGAACAACGTTTGAGATGCATTTAATTTAATCGAAATACAGGTTGGGGAACGACAGAATTTGGCGGAATGAAATCGAAAACTTTACAGAAGGTCACGTTAAACGTAATCACAAATCGAGACTGTCGTCAATCGGATCCGAATTTATTATATAGCCAATTATGTACTTCTGGAGAAAAGAAGGATGCGTGTCAGGTAGCATCGTGTTTTCTTATCTTGCGCAAATTCTATAAAGTTATTCCAAAAAAGGATAGTTTCGTACATCCACAAATTTTACTACAGTTCGACAGCGGTGGTCCCGTCCTTTGGCAGAATCCTACGACGAAACGAGAGGTCCTCGTGGGTATTATCAGTTACGGAAACGGTTGTGGCAGTAATGAACCAGGAATCAATACACGTGTTGGCACTTACATAGATTGGATTCTTCATGTGACATCGGGTAAATATAAGAAATATATGAAATATACAATACGTCATCATCTTACGTTTCGTGCTTATTTATCCTCTTACAGGTACCAGTTACTGCAAGACTGAATAAAGAGGCACAAATAATTCTTTTTATTTAAATTACTATTTAATAATTATTTTTATTTAAATTATTATTTAATAATTATTTTTATTTAAATTATTATTTAATAATTCTTTTTATTTAAAGAAAAGATTACTTGTCATTTCAGAAATTATTTCGATATTGCTCATTATTTATATGTAGAATATTATTTATATACACTCATTTCTATGAAATATTCTAAAATTATGTGTGATTTATTTGATGTATGTATTTATGAGCTAAAATATATATGTCTGATTTATATCTTTAACATCAGTAAAATATATTTCATCTACTGCCTTAGTCATTGCGATCGATATTCGCAAACCTAGATTATGTACTTAATAAATCTCGAATAGAACTTGAATATTGATGTTATTACGTAGCGCATGTTTGATGCGTGTATTTACATAATTTAGGCAGAAGAGCTCTGAGCGAATATTTACTGTAATGTATCTCAACAAATATTAAGCTATACGATATTTCAAAATCATTGAATTTTATGTTTATTGTAATGAATTGTAGAGAGAAAACTGCATATAATAAATTATTCGAGTTGTGGGTATACGCTTATGAGACCTTATATTATTTTTAATAGCAATTTCCACGATGTAGAATGATCAACATTAACGGTTCGTAAACAATGTCCCATTATTAATAAGTTCCTGAATGAGGATGTGACGTTAAACCTTCTATAGGAGGGAATCTATGGTAAACGTCCACTTACAGCGACCAATGTAGTACCACATTAACTTATTTGTCATGGTGTGTATGCACCAAAGATTTATATCTGCTCTTTTACTGTGCTTACAGAGAGAAAGAGAAAAGGAAGAAAAATAAAATTATATAATATAAATAAATATAATAATATTGCAAATGTCAAGTCTTCGATTTATGATGGGTGATTTTCGATTTTTTATTATATTCGAAATTAATTTTTGTGAAAATTGCTCTATCTTTTATTTCGGTTCTTTATAAATAAAGAGAATATATATATAGTTATAAATAGTTATATAAATATATAAAAAATAAACTATGTATTAATATTATATCAAATGTTTTCGTGCAAAGTTCAATATTCTATGAACACGGATCAGTTAATGATAGTAGTTTCGTCCACGCCATACATTTATTAAATAAATTGATTTCTTCGATATGTATCGCGATAATATATCCTTGACATGGCTGTTGATCCAATAGTACGCAAATAGATCTCTTCCCATCGACAGAACTTTGTATAATATGAAAAGCTTTGCGCAAAAAAATATATATTTCTCTTGTGGAGAAATTTAAATATTCCATATAATTTTGTATCACGTAAATGAAATTATTAACAAAATTTAATTTTATCTTGAACTGATCGATTCTATTCGCTTAAAAAAAATTGAAAAATCGAGTATCATTCTTTTATGATGTGAATAATTATGTGTTTTATTTCTTATCAAAAATTCCAAGATGAAATTAAAATATATGATTCCCCAAGTGTCAAGCGAATATTCCGTGAGAATTTCAAACGAATAGACTCTACATGTTCCCTGTTTGTGGTCGGCATAATTCGCAGCTTTCTTCCCAAGGGACGCAGTGCCATTTGGAATAATAGTATAAAAATTCTTTAGAGCGACGCGCAGAAAGAAGTTGAATGAGCATTGTGAGAGGAGGCGATGGATTGTATAACGACATTCGTATGCGACATTGATGGATAAAACAGATACAAGCGCAGGTACCTGTTAACATTTTTTTTTTTATTATACGTATAGCGTAGGAAAGGTATAATAAAAAAATGAAGTCGCACGATCTCTGTCCATTGTGAATTTCGCTCCTGACATTTCTATATATTATGCAGCAGTGAAAATAAAATTGGCACTTTTTTCTAATAAAAAAAAAAAAAAATAAAAAACAGAACAACAAATATCCTGTGCGTCATTCGGAAACCACCATTGATTGTTCATCGCATTTAGCACGGTGCATTGTATAACAAGGACGCGGTTTAGTTATTGCGTGCACGTTATATTTTCGCGTTTCGATCTTTTTCTCTATTGGTTGAATTATCTATAACAATAGCGAGTACAGCATTGGATAATTTATACATATGTAACGTAATTACGGACATAAAAATCCAGAACGAATTATATTGCAAAGAAGGAACATTCACATCCTATTAGAACGACTTATAATTATCAAATTTAAAAATTAAAAAACATTCACAACACTTGTGTATCTTTATCTCTCATTTTGAAAGTTTCGTGTGTTTATTAAATAGATTTTTAAATCTTTTTTGCACATATGACTCAATTATATATAATGTTTTAATTGAAAATTCGCTCTTGTAGATACATTTCTATATTATTATTGTAAATGCTAGTAAAATTGTCGCAACTGATTTGTAAAATTACTTTCGGAAAATTACTTTCAAGATTTGCGCGATATTATGCAAGCGAAGCTCGCGCGATATACCAGGTAATCAACACAGGTAAGCAGAAAAGAAAGATAGCCAATGTATCGGATTTCCACAAGGCTAAACTCAATATTCGGTGGAACATAATTAAGCGAATTTTATGGGATACTTTTTCCAATTAAACATTCTTGTCATTGTTTACTGGGAGCGGTTTTAACGATTTACGTGCGTCCTGAGAGCAAACTTTGACTCGACACAGGCCAATCAACGTGAAACGTTATTTGAGAGAGCGTTCCTGTATCGTGCATCCGACACATCCACGCATGTTATTCGATGCAAATCAGGTAATCGGCGATATACAAAGTGGCGGATAGAATGAAGAACTCGAGAACGCAAGGTCGAAAGGTTACGCGACTGATTGCATAACATGATGAAGCTACTGACTGACTCGTTCTATGTTTATACGTTACATGTATGTATACAAATGAATTCTGCGAAGCATTATATATCTAGACATAGCGTCGGATGACATCACGGGGAATATCGACTCCCTTTAGCCAATGACGTCAAGAATTCGCCAATGACGTAAAAGGGATATAAGAAAAGAGAATGGAAGACAATAAAAAATGGAATGTGTGTGTGAGATAACATAAAATATTCCAAGTAGAAATAGCAAAAAGGGAGATTTATTTTGCTTTCGCTGTCTTCGATTCGCTTTAGGGTAGTTGAGCTTGGAATTTTGCTAAATAATCATCCCAACGAAAATCACTTTTTCCCCTCGACTGGCAAATAAAGCGAATGGGGGTCAAGACGCTGTCTATAAGCCGTCTCTAGGACAAGGGATGCTGGAGAATCTTTCGATCGAAGCGTTTATGGAGACGCTGACGCGTAAAAAGCTGCGCGGCCGCGTCTTTACTCCCTTCTTGTTGGAGAACAACAAAGTTCGATCGATGTTACGTCAGTTTGTCAGTTTAAACTATGCCACTTTCTTGCCAGCCCCGATAGGAGCGCGAAGTTTAAACGAGCCATATTAAAATGTGCGTCAAACAACAGAGTGAAAAACATTTTCATCCGTTCGGTGCTAAAAGGTCAATCGGAATACGCGTGCAAAACAATGATCGGGAGATTCCAATGACAAGTTATGACGCGGATAACAAATTTATCTGTAAATTTGCCAGCAATTTGTCGCATTCGTCAGCAATCCTCATTGAGAAAAGCTTGCGATAGGACGAGATTATCGACCTATGAACGACCGATGCAAATCAATCGCGTGGCGCTTGAGAATTTATATAAAAATCGCTCCGTCGATGTTGGCTCTCGCAATTACATTTCGGGCGACGTTGTTTACGGTAATCATTGAAAAATTGATCGAAAAATAATCATACGGCGACGTCTCGAATCATTTCCCTCCATTTCATTCAGTCTCTTCGTTACCCTTTCCGCTTTATAATACAATAACAACACTCGCTGTCCAGCTCTTCACCGTTTGAAAAGGGTCGGCCGGCTGGCGTATGCGCGTACATGCACAATTACCTCGGCCAATCGGGGGACCGGACCACCGGTAGAACGAACCTTCGTCGCGCTGAACACACGTCGATGTCGCTCCAGAGGTGCCCGTTCCGTAGGTTCGTTCCCTCGCGCACATCGTCGCGCACTAGCGTCGGCTCAGTCCGATATCGACGTCCGAACGAGGCGCATATCCATCGAGCCGCACGTTGCGAAATTTTACGCGGCCTTGGCCGTTCGCGCTTCTCGCATTTCTGCTGATGGGACACGGAGCAACGAAACACGTGGAGGAAACGGAGGCAGCTTCGGCGCAGTAATAGTGCAAGGAGTGGTATACATGGGTACCAAACGCCCTGGAAGTTTCGCTTTTCAACGATACACCCGCGCGCGCTGCGACGTCAATCTCACTCCGCAGACTATTCAGTTTAAATAATAATTCGCACCGGTAGCGCAAGGGCTCCCCCGATCGAGTATCGAATCTGAACCAGCCACGACGACGACGAGGGCAACGTCGACGACAACGTCTTCCTCGCGTGCAGAGCCAAGCCGAGGGAGACGAACTATGATGCTGAATTTGTGACTTCCAATTATATCCATCCGCAAACGGCAGCGACTTAAAGGAATCCGACCCACGAAATACGAAGATCGCTGATGTTGATTTTGGCTAATGCTGAAGAGGCACTGATTTAACGGCTGACGAGAAAGATCTTCTATTTTAGATTTCAAATATCTTACCGGCAGCTTCTCGAGGAGCCAGAAATTATAATCTCGCGTCTCTCTCATTCATCTATCTCTCTCTCTTACTCTTTCTCTTTCTATACCTCTCTCCAACTCCTTCCCTCATTTAGATATCTCGCTTCCGCGCGGAGGATCGATCGATATTTTGTCCTGACGGTGGCTATTAACGACACGCGTACTTTTCATTCGTTCCCTCCTACTCCGTTTTTCACGCTACGATTGCTTCCAAACGTAACGTAAGGTGTAACCCCCTCCGAACCCCCTATCCCCCCATCGTCGGTTCTTCCATCAATGTCAGGTAGCGCATGTTAGCCCCGCGTATCCTGCATCATCGGTGGTCGATATCCTTCGATAGCTCCGACTACAATAGCCGGTTCACTCCGATCGGAGGTCGCGGATTTCTTCGCGCCAGTCGATGCTCGATTTTTATCGGGTCACCCGCAAGAGCCACCCACTCTGTTTTCACCAGTTCCTAGTCTATCCTGTGACGTATCCTTTTCATCCTGTCGCGGTTGGAAGCACCTACGCGACCGCGTATGCGTCTGCAAACAGTCAATAGCAAGTACCAAAACGAGACGAACATAGCACAAATATAGAAACTGTGTTTCGGCGACAATTGTACATAAGGATATTGGAGAACGAATCGTTGTCGGTTGTTCCTCGGAGGGGAGAACCGACCTCAGTATTTTTACGGACTGCCGACACTATTACATAATTAAATCACAAAGATAACTACTGTTGTGCTATTACTGTTATTGTTATTAACATTATTGTTACCTCCGTTGTTGTTATACCATTCGCTGCGAAATCAGCGGCGATAGTGACAGTGACAACGGTCGCCGAAAATCGCGTGGGTCTACGTCAAGACACCCGCGTGTCTCTTGAAATCGTTAATTGAAGATTGACGGAGGAGAAGCAGGAAGAAGATACACGGGAGAGGAAATAAATAGAGGGCAGGAAGTGGAGAAGTGGCACGTGGGATCGCGATATATCTCTGGAGAGCAAACAACAAGGAGTGCGCCGAGAATCTCGATAAGGATACATCATCCGCGAGAAGAGGGTGATCGATTCTTGCGTATCCATCGGGAGAATGGTAGTCGAAACCGCGGCGAGAAATGGGCACGAGCTGGCACCTTTAAACGACCGTCGCCAACCCGCCCATAACGTGACGATCGTAACAACAGGAAGCCAAAATGCCACCGGTGGCCAGGAGACGAAGGAGGAGAACAGGGCGGCATGGAGTGGGAAAATGCAATTCTTTCTCAGTATTATCGGGTACAGCGTGGGTCTTGGCAATATCTGGAGGTTTCCTTATCTGTGCCAACAGAACGGAGGTGGTGAGTAACGTATCGCGGTTACAAGGATTATAGAACAATCCCGCGCCACACAACTGATACGAGCGAGGGTAAATAAAGCACTCGATGTATGACAGAAATTGTGGCTAATTAAAATTATTAAACATACAGCAGACGTAATATTATATTTTTTTAATACACGTATACACCGCCTATTGGCGTGTGTATGTGATATTGTTGATGGAAGCTGTATATTTTTTTTTATTTTTACGACCTTCGTGCAACAAATGACACCTCAAGATGTTCTTGAACCGTATATGAGTATCAGTGATTAGCTAGGTAAATCCCTAGTAAAGTTTCTTACATATATGAACACATAATGTATACATAAATTATTCCTTATCCATGTTAATATAGTGTCAAAATAGAAACACGTTTTTTCCTCATATGCAGCACAAAGTAACGCGCGATAATGTCTATACCTGGCAAAATCAATGCCAATTTTGTATCCCATATGTATCAAAGAAATTAAATAAATCGCGGAAAAAGTGATTTCGGGCAAACTTGCAAGACTCCAATCTCCAAGTTACAAGATTTCAACTGTTACGTAATATTGCACTTGTAAAAAAATAGAATCTCTTGAAATTTCTTTAAATTATTTCTTTTTATTTTCTCTCACTTGGGTCTTTCAGATATTTTTCAATGATTTGTGAAAAATATTTCATTTCGAAAAGCGCAATATATCTGATTATATCTCTATTATTTATATCGGACTGTTCTCGATATGTGACAAGTATTGACAGCGTGCATGCCATAAGTTGCCGCAAAAAATGTTGCATGCAATATTGCAAGTGACTCTCGCAACTTGCAGTCGGCGCCAGCCTCTACGGCGTCGGATGTAAAGCGAAGAAGAGCAGGGACAAGGTTGTACGATAGGAGGGCAGTGGAGCCGGTATAGCACACGGCTAACTATACTAGTCGACGACTATTTTCAGGTATCCCACGCCGACGTTAAATATAACTGCTACGAAATATTCCGTGCATTCGCGTTCTTAAAGGCACATGCGCTCTTATCGGCAGATTAATACAGTTGCTCGACACTTGCGATATTATAAAAAATCGTATATATAATCTTGATATATTTATTTTTTAATTTAGTGATAAAATAAATTTGTTCTCTCCTCTCTCGAGGGAGAAAGAATTAGACTTAATATGCTGATATAAATGAAAAATAAAATTTTTACTAGAATCGCGTTTTGATAATCAATATATTAAATCATGCTTGACAACTTTTTCTAATTAATGCGATGGCAACAAGTTTTTTGTTTCGCACGACTAATTCGATTTTTATTAACTCTGCAATTTCATTCGAATCTATTTAATTTTTTTCTGCTTTTAAAAATGTAAAAATAACTCTATATGTGTGTAACTTTGTTTCTATATACTTTTTTTTTAATTTTATGAACATTAATTTTTATTTTGATACAAAGAAAATGGATTTGAACTTGATTAAGATGAATTATTTTTCATTCATAATTAATAAAAAATAATAGACTAGTAAAGAAAGCAGTATAAATGTGGCACAGTATTTTTTGCGTGGAAAAATACCGAGTATATACCTGAAGGTACATTGCTATAATTTATAGGCTCTTGGCTTTATGAAGGTTAATAAATCTTTCCTTGGAAAACTAGTATACAATTATATCGTTCGTATTCTGAAAAATATCACCTAAATTGAAATCTGAATCTAAATATTTCCGGCGTCCCGTTTAAAAAAACCTTATCAATTAAACTATCGATGTTAAAATTATACTAATAAAAAAAAAGAAAAAAATATATATATATATATATTTAATTTAAATTATAATTTAAATTATTATTATTATATATTAATTACAAATAATTTAAATTCTTGCTGTAAATTATATTATATTAATTAAATTGTTATATTAATTAAAATTAAAAATTATTTAATTAAAATTAAAAATTATTATTAATTAAAAATAATTTAAATGATAATTTAAATTATAATTTAAATTATTTTTAATTAATTTATAATTTACAGCAAGAATACAATATCGCGATATTGCATTTGTGCAGATATCTTTCTTCTGTATTGATTTGACATTATTTCATTATATATATATAATGAAATAATACCAAATCAATATTGAAGAAAGACATCTGTTATTCATCGAGATAAAGATAGTTCAAGGTTGCACCTGATTTAATTCAACCTAACGGAAAAGGTCGACCAACCGCAAATACTAAAACACATACGCATTAGCAGCGTGGCATTTTGTTTTAGTACCGCATGAAATACGAGCACAAAACAGTCATGCAACATATATTATGATCTACACAGATTTTACGAGCATGCATTTTTTGCCTGAGAAACTAGCATTCGTTGATTAACAATAAGCTCTCGTTCTCGTACGTTGAATTATTTTAAGCTCGTTCCGCTGAGCGGGCTCTTCTTATCACAATCGCGAGAACGAAGCTATTTAACATACATCTACTTTCGCGAATGTGGGTAGGTAGATAGGTCATGAGAGGTGTTCGCGGGTGGCCCTCGCGTGATTATGACGTCGGAGTTTATATGCACACCGAAATCATATCGGTTACTATCCAGGCAACTGCGCAGAGCTCGAGCTTCCATTACTAAACTACTCAAACATCCCCCCTGTAGGCAAGGCAACACTTTCCTCTAAAAATCTATCGTCATCAAAATCACCAGGTATTCCACTTAGGAATGTATGAGAGAATTAAATAGCTATAATTTCGCTGGGGTAAATCTCTCGAGCAATTTAATAGGTTCAAGCGAAATTAAAATGTATATATTTCCGAAACTTTTTTAAGTATGAATTTAAAACGTGCTAGAAAAATAAGCTTTCATAAGTTAAATATTATTTTATATACATCAAATACAAGATAAAGTTTGCTGAATCTCGTATTAAAGTGGAAGGAATTCTCGAGTTTATCAAATTTCGCAGGATTAAAATTCTGGAGTAATATAATACTATCATATGAAAATTCTGGAGTAATATAATACTATCATATGAAATTAAAATATATATATTTTCGAATGAATTTTTAAATATGAATTTAAATATGAATTTAACACAAGATAGAAAAATAAACTTTTAATATAATAAGTTAAATATTATATATCAAGTAATACAAAATTCAATAAACTTTATATCTTGTTTTTAATATATTATACATTAAAAACATGATATAAAGTTTACTGAATCTCGTATTATTTCTAAGTAGGAGGAAATTTCGAATTTATCAGATTTCGCTCGATTAAAACTCTAAAGTAATATAATAGACAATCACGCAAACAATTAAAATATATACATTCCTAAATGAAATAATTTTGTATATCTGATTTTAGAACGAGATAGACAAATAAGCTTTTATAAGTTAAATATTATATATTAAATATACAAGATAAAGTTTATCGAATCTTGTATTTTTAAGTAGAAGAAATTCTCGAATTTATCAGATTTCGCTGGATTAAAAGCCTGGAACACACAATATAATAGAATCACACGAGATTAAAATATATATATATATTTTTTTTTTCCAAATGAAATATTTTTTTCCGCCTGAAACGAGATAGAAAAATAAGTTTTTATAAGCCAACATTATACAACCACAGAATACACAGAATAAAATTTGCTGAATCTCATTATTTTTAAGAAGAGACTCTTTTTGTGAGATTTTGGAATCACATGAAATTAAAATATATTTCCGAATGAATTTTTAAGTATGAATTTAACACAAAATAAAAAAATAAAGCTTTTATAAATTAAATATGATATATTAAAAACAAGATATAAACTTTACTGAATCTCGTATTATTTTTAAATAGAAGGAATGTTCGAATTATCAGATTTCGCTGGATTAAAACTCTGGAGCAATATAATAATAGAATTACACGAAAAAAATTAAAATGTACATACATATATTTTTTTCAAAAATGAAATATTTTTTTACGTCTGAATTTAAAACGATAGAAGGCTAAACTTGTATAAGTTAAAAATCGCACGTCAAAAAACGTATGAAAAAAAGTTTGCTGAATCTCGCGTTATTTTCGAGCAGGAGGAATTCTCGAAATTGTCGGATTGGCAAAATTGCAAACTGACCGGCTTCGGACTTTAGTAGCGAAAATTTTTGCGCCTAATTGCAAATCGTCGTCGACGATTGAATTGCGCGATACTTACTCACACTAGGGGAACACGTAAATCTTTTCTTCGAGTAAAAAGACCCGGCTTTCAATGGAAATTTCCTCGGTGCGTCGTATCGCGACCACGACCGCGTCGCCGAACGCCTATCGATCGATCCATACCACTGTGTGTAACGGAAAGCACGCGACGACCTAACATCTGCCGCTCTCTGTTTCGCAGCTCTCAAGTAATAGAGGAGTTTAAACGGAGAGTCTGCGTTACGAGCCATTGACATGTTAAACGCCAATGTATAACGTCGGATTACCGATTGACGTTGCCATCGAGGCCCGAAAGATCCGAGAGAACTCCATTCGAGAGATCGATATCTACTTCTGCACGTTTCAATTTCTTTCAGCACGTTTTCATTATTTCACCTCATCATCTCTTCTCGCTTCTACTTTTTTTATTATTCAGTAAATTGAAGATTAACGTATATTCAAATATTTAGGAAGTTATTCAGAATCAGGTTCAATTGATCAATCAGCTGGAGATATGTAGGTTGCTGGCTGTTTTCCTGTAGCTTTATGTGGACGCGTTAGTGTAGGAAAAGGCAGATTTTAATGTATCGCAGCTCGCAATTTTTTCTTTATAGCTCTAATTTGCATTTGTATGAATATCAAAAAGATCGCTCAAGTGGTGGAGCGGCTGAACGGGTTAGGACTTAGGTTGCTCGATCAATACAAGGCGCTCCAGCTACGACCGCGAAACTAGACATCTAGAGGCGAAGGGAGAGAGAGACGTGTTGCGAAGGGAAGATGCAAAAAAAAGCGGATAACCATGATTTTATAAAAATAGAAATTTAATTTAAAAGCACTTGACGTTAACTGCTGACAAGGTGAGAGAGGCACGTGATTTAAAAATTATAGTCTGGATAAAAAGAAATAGATCGATATGCTTAAAACCTTGCGTTTCTTAAATGCATTAAATACGCGATCGCGTCGAGGCTTTAATTCTAAAATTATATTGTATGCAATGTCTTTCTAGAGGTGATCTCTATTTGTCTTGCTCCGTGTTAACAATATAATCCACCGATTTGCAAATGTATTCGTGGATGTGAGAAGCATTATTATCTGTCTCGCAAATAAAACACATAATAAATCAGATATCAAGTTAATTTGTTTAGCATATCTTTTGATTACTTAGCGACCTTACGTACGAATTCTGTCACGCTCATATATATACTCGTATTCTTCGTATATTAACCGCTGAAATTGCAATTTAACTCTTTGAAGAAGAACGTTAAAATTGATAGATTAAGCAGGAAGAACACGATATGCATGATATGCCAAAAATATGCCAACATCAAAATTTTCTGTATACGTTTCAAGAACAAAATCAAATAATGAATAATCGTCGTCTAAAAATATTTGTCGTTGTCAACACGCGAAATATAAATATCTTTGTTTCGTAGTCGACCGTTTGCCTTTTCCTTTGTTAAATCGAGATCTCGACAGATCTAGATTTGCAAATGGAAATAAAAGTGGACATTTCACGCCCACTCTGCATTTCTCAGAAAGAGAATCTCTGTCAAAAGGGATCCTTCAGTGATTCTTCTATTTCATTCATCGCTTTTCCGCGAATATATAATAGCATTGTAATGTTCAACGTTAAAAATATCTGTGCAATGAAAATGACAGTCTTGCTAAAGCGTTATTTATGTGTATATTTTAGGTGCCTTCCTCATTCCTTTTTTCGTGATGCTCATCTTAGAGGGCGTACCCCTCTTCCTGATCGAGCTGGGTCTCGGACAACGTATGCGACAGGGTGCCCTGGGCGTCTGGAACACTATACATCCTTGGTTAGGAGGTATAGGAATCGCGTCGTGCATAGTTACGTTTTTCGTTGCGCTTTACTACAACGTAATTATTACTTGGTGCTTCTACTACCTCTTCAATTCGCTCGAGGTAAGCAAATCGATAAGCTTCGTAACGGAGATTAACGCCACCGGTAATCTGTGTCGAGACGTCTTAAGTATAATTCTCTCCCCTTCATTCTCTCTCCCAATTTAGACTCTTGAAAACTTATGTAACAGATCATTGCATGTCGCTCGTGTAAAAGTAAAATCTGCCAACATTTTTAATGAAAACAGTTCAATAATAAACTGTTAATAAAATAATAATAAACAGTTTAATAATAATACTGTTTTTATTAAAAATATAATGAAGGAGAGATTAAGTATAAGAAAAATAAGAAATTATTTTCATTGCAATCAATTGAAAAAATTGCAGTCTTGGATGCAAATAATATCATTTTAAATCAATTAAAGTACGATCCTCGATTGCAAATGGCGTTATTGTGGTATATTTTCCATATTTGCAAAATATTAATAACGCTTATGTTTTTTTCTTTTCATGTTTTAATTAGGCTGTCACGATCAAATTCGGTGTAAGTACCCTTTTCTTCTAAACAATGAACACCGTTTTGCCTAGCTATTGGCGTGATATTGAAAGAGTTGCATAAATTATAGCATGCATGCAAATTTCCTCAGATGTGACACTCTCAAAGTGCCGCTTTAGCTTTTACGTCGCAATAACGGTATGCTCGTTAAAGCGTATATTGATGATCTATTTGCATATTCTGACGCAACTAGGACCCACTGCCGTGGGCAAAATGTCCGGAATTGGACGGGAAACCGGTCGAGGAATGTGCCAGGAGTTCGGAGACCGCATATTTTTGGTACAGGACTACCTTAGACGCGGCGCCGTCGATCGAGGACGGTCAAGGTCTCAAATGGTGGATTGTCCTTTGCCTCTTGCTCAGCTGGGTCATCGTGTTCTTCATCGTCATGAAGGGCATACAGTCGTCCGGCAAAGTAAGATCGTGTCGCATTCAGATGTCGATTAATATACAGGGTGTATCTTAAAAAGCTCCCACTAAGCAAATAGCTAGTTATTCCTGATTAAAAACCGAGTCGAAAAGTTCTAAACCATTTTAATGCCAACAATTTTAAAGTCGCGCCAATAAAAAGACAAACTTCCTCGTTATCGACATATAAAGATTTGGATAAGCAAAAAAATAAACCGTTTTGTGTTAATTTTTAAACAATTCATCTCTTCAGAATTTTTTTTGATACTTAAATCTGATTAATTATTTAACGAATCTTGGAAAGAAAAATGGTTCAGGACTTTTCGACTCGGTTTTTAATCAGGAATAACGCTATTCGCTTAGTGGGAGCTTTTCAAGATACACCTGTATATTTTGTTGAAAAAATTGGCCTCGATACATTCTTCTAATATCATAAATACCGAATGTCATTTTCCCTTAACATCATTTTCTCTTCCAGGTGGTATACTTTACGTCCATGTTCCCGTATCTCGTACTGACCATCTTCTTCATCCGTGGGATAACGTTGAGAGGTGCGAGCGCCGGACTGGCGCACATGTACACACCAAAGGTGACGATCAATTCATTCCAGCTTTATCGAGGCGAGTGATAGAAAAGATCGCGAGTATTAGATATGACATTTACATTACTCGTTCAAGGTCGAGAAACTGTTGGAACCCACGGTCTGGCTTGACGCGGCGACCCAGGTCTTCTACAGCTTCGGGCTGGCGTTCGGTTCCCTGATCGCGTTCGGCAGCTACAACACTCCCAACAACAACTGCGTGAGGGACGTGATCCTGGTGAGCGTGTGCAACGCGTTTACTGCCATTTATGCGAGCGTTGTCATTTTCGCCATTTTGGGGTTCAAGGCAATGTCAAACGTGGACAAGTGCGTCGTCAGGTAATGCGACCGCAAGCGCGGCCATCGTTTCTAAAATCGCCATCGCGAAGAGAGTAGTGAAAATCGTCCACGGCTGCGGAGATGTATCTTTAAACGGCTGAATGATAACTGTTGCTGCTTGTTCAAGAGATGCGTCATCGCTCTTTTAACAGTGTTACGCTATTAATATATAACATAAGTTAGACGAACAGTTTTTTTTAATTAATTTAATTAGGTTGTAAAAACCAATCCCATTGTTAACGTATAACAATTCACGTTAATGATGCTACTGAATTAAATTGCACAAAATTAATCACACACACATACACACACATTATTATAATTATGCATGCGGATTTACATTCTCATCACGATTTAATTTAATTGTAAACGCCAAATGGTTGAGCATTTCCAAGCGGGAGGGAATGAATCATAATGGGACGGGATATGCTAATCGCTGATGTGACGAACAACAGGAGGGACACAAAAGATATGTTAAATCGCTCTTATTTTAGTGCGAAGAACACTCTGGTGGATAATAAGCTATTGAATGCTTCGGTCTCATTCAACCTCGAAGACTACGAACGCTTTATGAGCACCTTCAACTCTTCGGAAAGAAATTTCACGTTAAAAGCTTGCAGTCTCAGCAATGAGTTGGACAGTGTGAGTAATGCATGACAAATCTTATGAATGAATTTATTGAAAGCGTACGATTTAATTAATAAAAAAAAATAAATAAATGATCGCTTTCAGGCTGCCGAGGGTACTGGATTGGCTTTCATCGTGTTTACGCAGGCGATTGTGGAATTACCGGGTGCGCCGTTTTGGTCCTGTATTTTCTTCTTGATGCTTCTGGCCCTCGGTCTGGGCTCACAAATCGGGATACTCGAAGGCATGCTTTGCGTAATCTTTGACATAGATCTCTTCAAAAGAATAAAAAAGCAATATATGACAGGTGAGGGCAATTTTGTTCATCTGGTGTTTCATCATCCACCGGTATCGTTCGGAAAACAAATCTACAAAACTATCTGCTTTACTTGTCTAATTTGCGAATTTAGGTGTTGTCTGTGTCGTTTGCTTTTTCGTGGGACTCATTTTCTGTACTGGTGCTGGAGAATATTGGTTGAAAATGTTTGACAGCTTCGCCGGCACCATCGGTCTCGTTATGGTCGCCCTGATGGAAATGCTCTCCGTGATCTTCGTATATGGTCACGAAAAGTAAGTCACGAAATTCCCTCCCTTCTATTTTTCATCCGATTGATCGATTTAACAATCACGCCAACCCTGTACAGATTCACCAAGGACATCGAGGAGATGACAGGATACAGACCGGGAGTTTATTGGCAATTCACGTGGCGATTTCTCGCTCCCATAATAATGGTTTGCATTCTTATATCAAGCATCGCCTCCATGTTCATCAAGAAGCCGCAATACTCGGCGTGGAACGCGGCATTGGTAAGGGATCGTTAGATTCCAAAAAAGATGTAGAATTATATTAATCGTTAATGATATCTTTTTATATCTTATTTTTAGGGGGTGGCAGAACCCACGAATTATCCCAGCTGGGTACTGGGCATCGCGGCTGCCATCATTTTCGCGGGTATCGCGCCGATTCCGATCGTTTTCCTCCTGCGACGATTCCAATGCGTCAAACTCGACGTGGATATCCATCAAGGCAGTATTCGTCGTATCGACACCACCGTTTCCACCAAGGAAATGATGGGCGACGTTGACGTGAGTAGAGCTTCCCATAATTATTGCAATCGTGTGTCTTTACAAGTAGAAACCTAATGAGTTATGATCGTTGAAAATTGTATGGCAAAGGAAAAATGTGCGAGAAAAAAAGTTGTTTCCAGCAAAGCTAGCGTTTGTGGCTTGTGATGGAATGTCTATAAAAATTCGCGACAAACAGTCAACAATAACTGGACGCGAATCCAAGATAAGCGCACGTTTTCCATTTTCCCTTCGAGATCATTGTTTTGGACGCAAGTAGCGTTGCGTCTCCCCCTTTAAATAATTGTTCCGATCGAGTAGCGTTGTTTCCCTATCTCAGATAGTTGATCTATTAAATGGTGTAGCGGCTTAATTAGCGCACCACGGGCTGACGAGTATCTCATGCCTCATGTTTAATCGCAATACAGCCTTGCGCGGATGAAACGGACTCGTCAAAATGACGTGTCGCTCATATCGATCCCGTAATTTCTTATGATGCAAGATGTTTCTCATGGTGAGCCAATTAAGCGTCCCATGAAGGTAACTCACATTTGAACATACGATCTGCAGTTGTAGGTAAGCATCCATTCTCTGTCTGTGGTAACGTCGATTACTTGATATCCCCGTAGCTACGTTATACACGTGAGTTCGCAGTATTAACTTTTGAGAATGCATCCTCATGAATGTTACTTTTAGCGCATTCATCACGTACACGATGTTAGAGTGCATCGCAGACAGCGCAGAACATTAGGCTCTATTCTATCTTCTTGATCACGTGACAAGTCATTCATTTACCGAGCTTAACGGCGTGATTATAAATTAATTAATACTCTGCACGATCGAGTAATGAAAGGAAAACTATAATAAAATTAATGTAACACACTTCATGGCAAAATATCATCAGCATCGATAGAATGCATGATTAGTTTCCTCTTATAAGTGAACAATTAATGCAAAGAATGGTAACAGAAAGTATGAAAAATCTTTTTCAAACTATTTTATACGAGAAACGCCATGATATAAAATATTCTAAACTTAAATCACTTTAGCATCTATTTCTAAATTTATATATTTAAATTCTATTTTTATGACATTTTATAAATTCATACTCTAAATTTATATATTTATATATTTAAATTCTATTTTTCTACGACACGTTACAAATTCATGCTCTATCAGAATTCAAATCAATGGAACTTTTATAATCGGCATAGACTGCAAATTTGCAAATTGAAAATAATAAAATTATCGTATGATAAAATTTATATCAAATAGATAATCATAAAAAATTGTAAGATATATAAACTTATATAAATTCCATTAAGTCAGCATGCTTGCTTTTGGTAAGTATGTGTCGAGAAGTTTGACCTGATTTTAGCATGTCAAACATGAAAATCCACAACTCTCATCCATCATCAAGATTCACGTTATGCATTATCAGGAATGAAGGAACACTCATGCATAGAATAACATTGATCGGTTGAGGATTAAAAGTGGTCTGTCAATTGTCAAATCATCGCGCGATCGTTACAAGTTCTTGTTCAGCTGGGCTTCTCACGGCACGCAAAAATAAAAAATAACAAATAGCTGAAAAGCACCAGCTATTTATGAATCTTCGAGCATGAGCTAAAAATTTGCAACTTTTGAGAGACGAAGGTTCATAAATAGCTTGTGCGTAGAAATATGTGCTACGTGGCCGCGGACAGAAAGTGAACGGACGTTCATTTAAAATATAGATCACTTATGATGCTGAACCTTTCGATTTTTTTTTTCGAAGCTACGATCACTTTAATGATAGAAATTAACGTAATTCCTACTTTCAATGAGACAGTGCAGTTTGCAGAAATAAGTCTACGGACTATGATCGGAGAGTTATTTTGACTCTTTATTCTTGTTCCAAATGTCAAGACCGTGGCCTCGTCTACTTCACTTAGCTATAGCCTTAGCTCGCGCAATTCTATAAATACCTAATGTCATTAATTAATTTTCAGCTTGATGAATATCACGACCGGCTCGAGGACTTCCCGGAAGAGGACGAGGACATTAATAGCGACGACGATACAAACAATGTACCGGCCATGAGCAAACTCGCCAAGAAGGCAATGCAGGGTAGAGCTTTCAAGATGGAAGTAATGAACTTTTAAAGAGCGCAAATCGTACTGTTTTCGAGCCACTGCGGGTTGAAGATATCAACAATGATTATACACATATATAAAGACTAATTCTACATCATTTATGCTAAATAGTCAATATGTTTGAGAGATGAACTCACTTGATACAGTATCACATAAAGAAATAGAACACATCGACAATTAATTTGGGAATATTTCTGAGAAATCACATTTTAATAGAGAATCATCTGTTATAAGCGAGAGGAAATTTTTGACGGATGAAATTTATGACTCGAAACCTCTAACTTTGAAGATTTCGCAAGTTTGGTCTTTATATATACTACAGTCATTGGTGGGTCGAGCTGTCGGAGCCATGCGTCCTTAAGATGGAATGTATCGAGCAAACAAGCAACGAACAAACGCGTAGCGCGAATGCTCAACTTTACTTGAAGCTTTCTTTGATGTACCACGATGATGAGCGAATCCCACCAGATGCAAATAAACTAACGAGTTGTTGAATCCAATATGATTTACACATCTCGAAAAATTTCACGGCGCAGATTTCACGCTCGTCGTTGGTTTGCTCGAAGAGGTAGGGTGGTGTCGATCCCGATCTTTTCGTATATACGTAAACATTAGATGTAGGGTGAATTCGCTACAAATCGAGCTCAATCTAAGGGATCGAGGCGCCATTAGGAGCAATATGATAATACGAAGTAAGTTTTAGAAAGGTTGTAGAATGCGAGAGCGGCCAATTTGCCGTCGTTTCCGGGTAAAATCGCGAATCACCAGGTGGAATAGACGCATATAGTGGACAAGAAATAGCAACGAGAGAATAGAGCGTTCTGGCTTTTTAGTATCGCGTGATGCGTGGAGACGATCTGACGCGGGATCGTTGAATTCGTCCGAGTCAATTCGATTTTAATTGAACGGCGCGATTCTCTTTTTCTTTTCCTCTAGGACGTAGCAGTTTGATCTTTCCAACGAGAGAAACGTCGGAAAGACTAGACAATAAAATTGAACGTAGTCGAGTTGTTAGTTAAATGTAGACCATTTGTTTACCGCCCTCTCTCTACACGATCCCGGTGAAATGTGTAATGCTTTCGGCTCCTCCGAGGTTCTACCTTTCGCGTATCATTGCAGCCCGGACATGATCGACCTTATCAAAAATATTCCAAAAGAAAGAATTTCGTTAATCAATTAATTCTATTTTTTATCATTTTATTAATGAAATTTTTTATTTTATTTTACTAATAAAAGTACTTTTGCTTAAAATACCTTCGAGATACACTTTTTACGAAAAAGAAGGAAAACTAAAGAGATTAAATAATTATATATCATAAATATATGATACGTTTTAAAAAAGTTAATTAATTTAATATTTCATTGAAAGATTATTTTCGAAACACGATGAAAATGGTCGGTCAGCTCTGGATTCTTGTTCAGCAAACAAATTATATATATATATATTGCGAATAATATTATGTAAACAAATTACGTCACAAGTATGAGTAAGCAGTACTTTTAATTGGCAATTAGATTATGTTCCGCGAGAAGGTATTATGATTATCCGAACAAGCTCTAAAGTTGGCTCTTGGCAGTTGTTTTTCAATTTCACTCGTCGTCAGCTGTGACGGAGCTGTATCGTCGACGATTAAAGTTAACAAAAAAATTTAAAAATCATAACGTGATGCGTTCTCTTACGATTAATTTCGCCAGAAGAAGAATATTCGTGGCGTCACGCGGTGCCATTATACGACATTTCGATAAAACACAAATTATCGGTGCAGATATTACTATCGATAGACTAGACTGGTGTCGTGTTGTGTACGGGGTATCACGCGAATACCTCCGCTATCCTCGCAGATAGGTCTCTCTTTCGCGAAGTAGCCCCATCGCCGGGCATTGTTTGGCTGGTCCAGCTATTTTGGATACTTGGAAACGCGCATTGTCCGCGTTTAGGACATGATCGACATGCCAAGTGCCATCCCCCAAGTTGTCGTGAGACCGAATGTGAATTTCGAATAACCGTAATGTCAATATTAAAGAGTTCGCGATCCGCGTGGGAATCGCATTTGCTGTGCAAACTTGGCGAAATATCCTTTCGTGTACATGTACGTTACGATCTAAGCTCGGAAACGCCATTGTGATCATCCTCTGTCCTATTTATATATTGTACATACTTGAAACTGACAAGAGATCAATTAACCGAACAAAGCAATGAGAACAATATTGCGAACACTTGATCGAAAAGCGCTCGTATTGCGAGGAAAGTAACAACGGCATGTAAAATAGGAGCCCCAGGAGCGAGAGAGATTATATTATTATTATTATTATTATATTATTATTATTATATTAATGACATTACGATGAACAATTCGATGGAAACATAACGCGCGTGTGCCATTGTAAATAATAACTCGGCGTTTATGCCAACCGCATCTAAATTAATACCTCGTAAAGTACCTATTTTTTGAATCGCTTAGGAATAACGTGACAAAGTATCATACCTATTTACTTTCTTCCCTTTTTTCTACGTGTAAAAGCGTACGCCCTTTTACTTCGTGCATGAGGGACACAAAAAAAAAACTTTTAGAAGCTAGTCGTCTAAATGTGGACGTATGTAAGTAGACAATTGTGCGAAACGTTTCCCCTCGACATACGAGTTAAAGTAGTTACGATAAGCAATAGCCGTTTCGAACAAATTGACGAGATAACGTGTCGACTTAATGTAAAACATACGACAAGAGCACATTTTCTTTCTCCGAAGTCATTATTCCACCTACGCATTTACACATTTCTGTTTTATATTTAAAAGTCATACCGTGTCTAATTTTTACTACTTTTTACTGCACGTGAAATTTTAGACAGTTCTTTTAAAAATCGCTCACTAAGATAATGTTCTCCTTTCTTTGTCGAGAAGAAATTTGGAAGAGCTGCCGTATTTATTGTACGAGTATATCCCCCGTATGCACTTGAATCGATTTCAAATTGCAGAACGTGTTGCATCATAATCTATTATTTATATTTGTAATCTATTTACATTTATAATCTATTATATTTTACAGAATTTATCGCGCACTCTCTTCTGTCGACTGTTTACTTTTTCAAAATTGACACGCGAACTATTAAAATATACGAAAAGCAAACGATAATGCTGTAATCCAATTATAACACATTATCCAATTAAAACACATATATCGAGATAACAGTCACGTAATGTTTCACGAATATAAATTAAATATTCTATGATAATATTCTTTTTCTGCGTTAATATTTTGCAGCAGAAAACGAAGAGAAAGACTCGAAATATCTCCTTTTTAATTACGTGATTATTTATAAATTAATTCTGATACTGACACCTTTAGATGATTCTTCGATTTGACTTTCTCCTTTCTTTCATTAAATAAATTTTCATGAGAAAGATTTAAAGCTTTCTCTTATCGGAAATGAAAGAGAGAGAAATTCTCCAAATACTCTTGGGATTTTGTTCGAATCATAGGATCAAGAGACCATCAAAGATGTTGCATTATTAATATTAATATTAATATTAATTTCGATCACAACAACATCATCATTCAACTATTAAATTGTCATTCCGAATATCTTCAGAAATTAAAGTCAGATTAATATCAGCGTGTATTTAAAGAATTTTTATCTTGCAATATTGCCGTGACTTCGCTCTCGATAAATGTGATGGAATATTTTTTAATTCGGAAAAGCACGAACATTTGATTTTATACAATACGCATTACATACAAGAGAATGTATATAATTTTTAAAATTTTATCATGATCAAAAGAAAGCACAAATTATTTAGATTAATTTAAATAATTGAAGTATGATGTATTCATGAAATGTAATTTAATTATGGAATATAATTAATTATTGAAAAGATGATTAATTTTAACGCAAACAAATGAATATTATTAGAAAATAAACAAGTGCAAGAGAGAAGATGCTTCCTCGTAAAGAAAAGAACGAATTATCTCTCTTGAAAACTTTTTATTCTTTCTTTATGAAAAGAAATGTATTTTTACTGCTTCCAAAAATCGAGAGATTGCTTAATTTTGGAAAAATAAACAGTATTTTTAAAAACTCAAAGCTGTGACTTCAAATTAAAAAGATTGCATCTGTTAATAAATTTGTTAATTCTTAATAAATAATGTTAAACTCATGTTCATGTGTGGAGTCTCTCAGACCCCAGAATTCGAACTTTGCCTTTTAACTTTCGTTTATATAAAAAAAAAATAAATTATTTTTCTCTTCTTTTCTTCTCGTCTTCCTAGATATCTTAGAGATAATATAGATATATACCAATAAAAGAGCAATTATCACATTATATTTAAAAATAAATTATTTGAAGAAGAAATCTAAAAAAGCAAAAGATCTATATGTGTGACCTCCTTTTTTTCTTGTCGAATTTTTCTTCGTCACCGGATAAAAGCTGAAGAGATATCGTCTTCTGCGACATTCAATTTCAAATCGAGCTATATTTGTAATAAATTTGTCAAAGTCAACATTTAATAATTAAACAATTTGAATATAATTGAAGGTAGATCTTTTTGAAAAACAAAGAAAATTAAATGGCACCGTTGAGCACAAAGAGCACGCTTACTATCTTCATTTCAACTCTTCTATATTTGAGTTTCGCTTAAACGTTTGTGTGTCCGATGCGCTCGGTAATTCCTCGAAGTGATATGTAAATATAGTTATAAACGATATAATTAATGTTGGATAGTTCTATCTTAGACGCAGCTAAATTTCAATTCAGTCCCCTCGGGGGAAAAAATTTCTCTCCCGGGGGAAAGTTTCTTCGGTTATGCGTAAATATTAAAAAAATAAAAGCGAATACTATATTTTCATTCTTTAGATTTATACGATTCGTAATGATAATTATTTTAGTGCAGAGATCAATTTACGATAGCGAGCGAGTACTTCCGATTGTATTTTATTGCTCGACACAATAAGTACGTTTTTAATAGCGAGAATGTGTTCAAATCCTAAGCTGTCTTTGAATTTGAACATTGTCGCTGTACTTTTAGCGACTGAAACTTAGACATTTACTATGTACACAGTGTATACAAGATTCAAAGCGTTTAAATAAAAGCTTATTTATTGCCGACAAAAATGTGTTTTCTTCTAGTATTTAATAATATTTCTATAAATATTTTTCTTCTAGTATTTAATAATATTTCTATAAATACTTCTCATGAGATTTGCTATAAATTTTTGATTCGTACATATTATTGAAAAGTTTTACATATTTTATAAAAATTTTACCTGAAAAACAAATTACGAATTTGTAAAAAATATATTTTTATTTCGCTTAAAATCTTTAAATTTCAATTCTTTTAAATATATGTGCGCGTTTTCCATATTTATCAAATGTCTATTAAGGGCATAGCCACTTCAGCATAATCGACAAATATATTGCATTTATTTTGAATTCATATATATATTTTCGAATATATAACTTTAATATATAGATACACAAAGTTATCATTCATATCTTTTCATTAGACATGCGCAAACATTAATAATCTTTCCTAACTTAATCTTCGATAATCGCTACGATATCTATTCCGAATTGAGTCAATGAGATGTAATTTTACAGAAACGTTTTTAACAACATATTAAATTAATGCATTTCTAATATTTTTAGATATTGTTTTCTTTCGAGAATTAAATAATACCGTTTTTATGTAATTTTTAGAAAATTAAAGATCGAAACAATGCTCATCAGTGCTATCAATTGCATGATATTGGTAAAATTATTTATCGTTTTTCGTCTACTCAAATCTTTGAAAAAATTCCCTGCAAATTCTTTGATTTTTCAAGCATGTTTATTCAAAATTAAGTAAAGAGAATAATTCGAAGATTTTTTTGGTACATGTTTTCTCTTTTTAAAATAAATTTTTATTGCTAGCGTATTTTAATGTCTTTCAATCATATGGAGAAAAAAAGAGCTTTTTAAGTTTCAAGTGCTAGATTTATAAATGTACTAAAAAAATAAATAACTTTCGTAAGATAAACATTTTTCATTTGTATATAACATTTTCTTTTATTCATTCTTATTTATATATATTTATATTATATATATTTATAATATATTTCTAATTATATTCTATATTTCTGCATAATTCATTTAGCTTATCTATTTACAATATAAAAACAAAATTATTAGAGAAAAAAATTAAAAAAAAAATCTCCACATTTCCAGTAAAATTCCATGAAACATTCCTTCCAGATACAAAAAAAAATACCTGAGAATTTTTCATGTTTTTTACAAAAGCAAGCGTAGACTTATGTATACGACACATTGATAACGTTCATTTCTAGAACACTTCTATCTTGTATAGAAAAAAACATAGCAATTTTCGTTTATGATCCTAAAACGCGCAATTGAATAATAATAATCAATACCTGCAACTATCGTAGCATGTCAGAAAGAGCATGTGTTTACGAATCATGTGACGCTCAGCAAACTTATTAATCTTGCTTGATGACATCGACAATGCATGATGTACGCAATGACTACGAAATTAGTAATCAACAATCTGCGCAGGGAATCACACCCTTAAAAATCAAATTTGTTATCCACTATTACAACTATTTTTGTAACATCAATATAAATACACAAAGTTATTTTTCGAATTTACATATCAATATAAATACACAAAGTTATTTTTCGAATTTACGTATCTCTTTTTGACATAAATATATTGAGTATATTTTTGGAAATAAAAATAGTTTAAGAATTGTCGCGAAGAATCAGCTACAAAAGCTCGTGGCGCCTGCAAAAATTATCATCTAATTACTATGAATAATGTACATAGTCATTGTGAAATAAATGTATACGTGTAAAAAAAGTTTCAGAGCCTTTGATCTTTTTTTTATGTATGTGATCTTGCCCTGCTTTTTCTGAGGTTTCCGTTGCGCTCATGAACAATACCATATTCAGTACGACAGTGTTTCTAAAACGTAATGCGCTCATCGAGTTCTCCCACGCAACATTTACGGCAAAATCTTATCTATTATAATACATTACCAAGTCGCAAATGTTGTCTATTTAGTAGAATGTACTAGAGTGCACGGTACACAACAAGCTTCGTAGTTAGCTTTTTTTTTTTACAATTTTACAAATGAACGTTCGTCGAGATAAAAATTTCGATAGGACACTTCATTCAGAGAATTTGTGTGCGAATACATTCGACGTGAAGAATGTCAATATGATCTGCGCAAATAAAAAGGAAAATTATCATAATAATACAACGCGGAAGAAACCAGAATTTCACGTCACATATCGCGATCGCGTTTATAATATACAAAGTTTCTTAAAGTATCATCCGGGAGGAAAAAATAAGCTTGTACATTTCAAGGATCAAATCCTGGATGATAAATTAGCGAAATATCCTCATTCTAAATCTGCCTACTATCTTCTTGAGGAATTTGCTGTGCAACATCAAGAAAGATATAACGAGTGCGAAGTGAGTGATATGCAAATAAATATTGATATACATGAGAGATGGCATCCATGTGCGTATTATTAAAAGAAAGTGTTCTTTAAAATATCTTTATTTAAATTATCCTCATTTTAAAGAATATTCCTAATATATTTATGCAAATTAGATACATAATTTCGGAAAAAAAAAACAACTTTGTCCCAATAAAGAATTTTGCGTATATGTAACGTTAAAAAATAACTGCAATTAAAAAATACCACATATGAAAGACATTACAAGCATCGAAAATAAACTGACGTCCTTTGCATATTAATAATTTGTCTATAACGTGTCAGGTTTATCTAAAATGAAAATTAGCACACCCCTCTTTATAACAGTTATAAAACATTTTTTTTGTGACAATTTATCTTGATTTTACGATGCTTATCACAAACACCTACGCTTTATGTAATCATTCTTTTATGATATTTATTTATAGTAAATTATTTGAAGATTGATATACAAAAAAAAATGACGTTGGATGCCAAACAAATAAATAATGCGTCGAGAAAAAAACATTGTCGTTTATGAAATCGTGTTTTCATCTCAGGATTTAGTTAATTGGGATGCACCGATGTTGCGACAAGTGGGTTTTATGGGCGATCGATATTGGAAATGGGTGAACCTGCCAGTAAATAGGCCTATTCGATTTTTCCAATCCGACATTTTAGAATTACTATCGATCACACCGTGGTACATTATGCCGATCGTCTGGTTCCCCATAGCTATATATTTTCTTTACATGGGATGCGTTCCACATACTTCGACAAACATCGGTAATTAGCGTGTGTCGTGCATATGATTTGCATTTAAACTGAAACCTTCACGAAATAATGAGATTCTTATAGCAAGCAAAAAAAAACTGTTTGCGATCTACGACATAAAGTTACTGCATATTTTAGTCATTGCATTGCAAAGGATTTTACCGTCATTCGTTTTGGGGATATTTATCTGGACCATCATGGAATATTTCGTACATCGAAAGATATTTCATCTTAGACCATCGCATAATTCGAGATTACTGATCACTTTGCATTTCCTATTCCATGGGAATCATCATAAGGTACGATCCAGAATCTCAATTGATATTTCAAATTAAATGCATCTTAATTCGCCTTGAATGTTAATGCATGAGTAAAGAGAAGCTATATCAATAGGCACCGTTAGATGAACGAAGACTGGTGTTTCCACCGACACTCAGTTTAATCATAGCAGCGATTATTTGGCAAATTTATAAAGCCATATTTCCTTTGACAATAGTTAATTTTGTCGGCGCTGGTACTATAACGGGTACATTATTTATAAGTCTTATGTATCTTGTATATTTCGACATTAATTATTTTCATAAGCTAAATGTATTTTATACATATAATTGCAATTTTAACTTATAGGCTACTTATGTTACGATCTAATGCATTATTACTTGCATAATGGAGCACCGAAAGCCGAATCGTACTTTTATACAATGAAAAGAAGGCACAATTATCATCATTTTCTACATCATAATCAAGGTAACGAATGGGAATTACTTATCAGAGAGAAGATTGATAAAGGATTAATTATTTTATTATTTGCAGGATTTGGCGTAACCAGTGAATTGTGGGATCACTTAATGAAAACGGATCTAAATTTACGGAAATTAGACGAACCATTAGAATGGTAAAATACAGTGAAAAAGAAAGAAGTAGTAGCGTTTATATTTATTGATAGTAATCTATTTTAAAAATATTTTCATCGCATAAATAATAATACGTTATTAATATAATCACAATTATAATTACAATAAGTACAAATTGTACTCCTTGTAATAATTAAATATAAATTTAAATTTAACACATAATGTCAGTCCCATAAAAATTTAAGTACTTACGCGAGTTCTTAAAAGAGATTCAATTTTCTAGAATATATATATATATATATGTATATTAATGACTAAACAAGGATAAAATAACTCTTTCAAAAAATGACAATATAATGCGCCAACAAAGCAAAAAGAATTTGTATTTAGATAATCTTTCTTTTGCATTTCTTTTTTTTTGTGAATAAATATTAAGGATCTTTACACCGGTAAAGTTATTGATAACTTAAGTACATAATCCATGATTACATTCATGATTACAAGTCCATTTGCTCTTTCAAGCCTAATATCACAAATATGTCCAACAGAAAAGTACATACTGTGCCATAGATATATATTGTTATTGAGATCTCAAAGTATGTCTGTATCGTGACATTTAATCATTACGAAATAAATTAAACCTGAGTACAACATTCACATGAGCGACTTTCATATCGCAATCCTCTTGTGCTCATATAATTCCATCGCACCCTTAAACAAGCATCACTGTGCTTCCGCCTTGACAGTTTTCCTACCCATACTTAATTGCGGAAATGTACTTTTATTGGCAGGAGGATTCAACTTGGACGACAGATGCACAAACGCCTCGAATAAGCTAGACCTATCCATGACATTCACTTCATAATGTTTAACTTTCTCTCTAGCGCACCAGTTAGTCGCTTTGCTCGCAGTATTCTCCAAATTATTCAATACCGCATCGGTTTTCGTTCGATTACCGATCACAATCACAATAATTTCCTTCTTATCCTTATTCTTGTCAATATCCTTTTTCAGAGGAAATAAAACATCGAGAGATTCAGGCTTACCAGTATCGTAAACTAAGACATAGCCGTCAGCGAAACCGAGATAGTGTCGTGGAAGCTGCTGATTGTTTACATTACTCTGTAGAGATTCAAGTCCAGCTGTATCGTAGAATCGAACCTTCTCCTTTGTGCCCCGATCAGTCTCAATGTTGGCGACGTAAACGTCTTCGATTGTAGGATGAATTTCCTGTGAAATTGATTTATTACAGCCAATTTAACATCATGCATCGCGCGTGATTTATCTAGGGTAACCTAACCTAATAAACGCATACCGTCTTGGCGTCGATATTTCCGTATATGAGCTGCTCCAATAAAGCTGTCTTCCCGACTCCTTTCATCCCGCAAACGACTACCCTCGTGGTCTTCCCCATACTGCCTAGATCTAAGATCTAACGCCTTCGTTAGATGCAGGCCTCCTCGCGTACAGATGACATCGGAACTGTCAACTACTCGACTACGTCAGCACGTAACGTGACGCGCGTGGGAGCTATATATAGTCCTCATACGTCATCGAAAATAATATCCAGCGCTACATTTTTATGATTCAACAAACACTACATTTTTCCATAATTTATATAATATTTAAAAAGTGTAGCGCTCTTTCCATTTAAATTATTAATAAAATAATGTAAACTATATATATTTTTTTCATTTATATTTTCTTTCGCGCGTTTTTCGCACATCGAATACTGCAAAAAATTATATAACATAATAAATCTTAATTAAATTATTGTTCTTAGAGATTTTCGAAAATGTCTTAATATGTTAATAATAATAAATTTAATGTCAAATAATTTAAAATAATTTAATTCATATTTATATTTTTATTTTTAATTCATATTTATATTTTTATTTTTTACGATTTATATTTATTTCATAATTTATATCTTATACTTTCATTTTTTATATTTTAAATTAATATGTTAATAAATCAAATATTTTATGTAGCCGTTTCAATTGATGAGATGCTATTATATATTATTAAAAACACAATAGCAAAAGAATAAGCAATAGATAATTCGAGATTCGAATATTAATATAATACAAAGATGTAGTCGATTAACTCTTTTAACAAATTAATTTACGCATTAACTTTGGATTTATATTACAAATAAATCTATTATCCAAATCCTGATAACTTGTAGAATAAAAATTTTAATATTTATTATTTAACTGGTTATTTCTTTAAATTCAGATTTTATAAAAAAGAATTTAAAAAATTGAGAAGAGAGATAACTAAAGAAAAAGAAAGAGTGTAAGAGAGAGAGAGAGAGAGGAATATTTTGGTAGAGGATTAATATTTTACAAAGAAATAATTTCGGAAACTTTACGAACTTCATGTTTTATCATGTCAATATCGATAAATATTTATTTTAATCGCAAATATGAAGCAATGTAAAAGGTGAATGAGGAAGCAATCTGCTTGGCGTTCCCATAAATGTAGCAATACTCCTATTTAATCACAGGTGAGACCACGAAGATAGCGGGACCATATTACCAAACAATAGAAGTGCCATTTTACATGCTACTATTTGCGCCGTTTTTATTTTACATGCAGTGGATCTAAATGCTTTGTTAATTATAGTTGTTTCATTAATGAATAATGAAATAATGCAATTTTGTCAAAAGTTCTTAAGCATTTAAATTTAATCTAATAATGTAAATTTTGCATATATGATGTAAATTATACAAGTGTGTACGCACACACATTTCTGTAAGTTTATTAAATTAAGTAATTAAAATATGTCCCATGTATCAGAGAGAAGACTGAGAGGTGTTATGACCCGCTTTTAGGTGATCTTTGAAAGCGATATGCCCTCTGATAATCTAAAAAACGTAGACATGAACTACAAAGCCGAAGTCCACGAAAGTTCTCAAAGGATAACATATATGTGCACAATTTCTGATTCTGTTCTGTGCTATGTAAAAAATGCCTGTAGTACACGAAATGCCATCAATGCTGTATAGCAAAACGCATATGTATATAAATATAAATAAATTTTTAATTTTAATTATATATTATATTTATTTAAATAAATTTTGTGGTCCTCTCTCTCCCTCTCTCTCTCTCTCTCTCTCTCTCTACACATACACAAATAAACACACACACATATAATATATATATGTATATATAGTATGACGCTACAACTTTATTCTGAAATATTTGCGTTATGTTTAGAAATATATATATATATATATATATATATATATATATATATTCAATTTAAAACATTACATGAAATACACGCGCTGGAATTACATATATATATATATTCTATGTGTACATAAATACAGATATATTATCTCTTTTCGAAAGATATGTTAACATTGAAAAATTTAAATATAATATATATTTAATTAATTGATTCATATCTATTTATGTCGTATCACACAGTAAGAAGTTAAAATTTGACTTCAATCCCGAAAAATACTGTGATCTTCCAATGCAATGTTCAAAGATAAAATAAGTATTTTTCTATACATTTGATGTCATATTTATATATTTTTATTTACAAAAAAACAAAATGTCTGTTGTGGAATAAAAACCTTTTTAACCGTATTTCTATAAATCTTTTTAATTAGCAGTAAAATGATCTTTGATATTTATCAATCATTTTTTTTAATTATTTAAAAATGTAATTATTAATACATGTATAGAATTTGTTAAAGTAATCACTGATTCTTCTGAAGCTTTTATAATTAAGATTCGAAAAATATAGATGTTGCAAAATATTTTAAATATCTCTTCCTTTATATGAAATATAAAGAATTTATATGTTCTATTCTAATATAGTCAACATTATTTATATACTTTTATTATAATTTTCTTACCAGCATAATATTTTTATGCTTAATATTTTGTATAATATAATGTACTAAATTATAAAATTTAATAATTAATTTAATAATTAAATTACAAAATAGTATTATTATTAATAAATAGATTGCACACTGTCTTTAGTTTCTAATTATTTTCAGTTATTATGCATTTCTATCCAATATATTCTCTTCTTCAAGTTCTTGGATTATTATGGTTTATTGTATTCTTTTGTGTTAAAATTATAAAAATTATCATCATTTGTCATGCTTATTCCTTCCTATGGAGTCCATCGAAATACTTTCTATGGACATTTGTTCTTAGGTATAGGTATTCAAATCACTCAGATTCTTTAAAAGATACATAAAATCAGCTAAATTAATCAAATAATAGCCCTAACAATCCTCTACTTTTTGAAAGGAAAATTAAAAAATCTTAATGATCACCTAATAGCCCTAACAATCCTATTTCTCGATTAAGTGAACTTATTCGAGGAAAGCCTATCTCTAATCACGTATATTTTAATTACATGCCCTAATTACATTCTCTAACCGTATGCCCTAAGCGCGTGAATAAATGTCCGACATTACGTACTATTGTACGTAAAGCTTTTCTTCAGGCCAGTTGAACCTACTTTTCATTGATTCTGGCCACTTTCTCGCTCGATTTCTAACCAGAGATCGAAAAAGGAGATAAACATTCCTTCCTTTGCCGATTAATTACCGGCAAATGAGCGTAAATATTTCACGCTCATCGTAACGATCGCTCGATTTTACGATCGTTTCTTAAATATTTGAATATAACTTTATTTTAACTCAAATAAAGCCAAATTACTACAAATTTCTATATACTATATACTATATTTTCTAATAAAATATAAAATTCATTGTGTGTGTATAACTTTTATGATATTACAAATTATTTAATTAATTAATCGTTTGGCTTTATTTTAAGTTAAAGTAAAATTTAAAAACAATATCTACAAACAAATTTTACAATGGATGAGCTATGATATAAGAAATTAGAATAAAATAAGTGCGCGTTATAAGAATAAAGTAGTATCAAAAATTGATAAAATTGTTAAAATTATTAATGCGTGCTCTTGATTTAATAAACTAGTCAAGTCTTTACAAAAAAAATTTTCTTTTCTTGATTCTCTTTTTTAAATTAATACTTCAATATATTTTCGCAATAGATGCAAAGCATTTCGAAAGAATTTATTAAAAGTTATTTAATTTAATCTATCCTAGCTCATCCATTTTAAGGCAACGGACTTACTCTACAATTCACAATCTACAATCTACAATCTACAATCTACAATCTACAATCTACAATCTACATCTACAATCTCTACGAATCCGTTACCTTAAAGTTAAATAAAAGTTTTTCTCACTCACCGGCACTGATGCGCAACAGCGGAGTTGTTGTTATCGAAGCTAGTTGTCTGTAACATACAAATATAAAATTCATTTATATTAATGCTCACAAAATGCAATCAATATTTCAAAAAATTTTTATCGCGCGGAGTTTTATATCCGATGTGTAAAATAATAAGCAGAGATAAACACTTGTGGAAAAATTTTATAAAATTTTAAAACTGTTTTTTAAGAAAGTTTTTTAAAAAGTTTTATATAACATTTATAAAAATCTTTCTCTCTAATTTTCTCTTTAATTCATTTAAATAATAAGATCGAATTATTATGCGTACGATTTATAACACAACAATTGATATACAAATAATAAATATTCACCATCAGGTTGCTCCGCCGATGCAAGATGCCTCTCCCAGGCCTCCTCCTCCTCTCATGTTATTGATGCGCGATACTTTCAACGGCACTCCCACACTCACGAGCGATATTTTTATATCGCTATTTTCGTTATTTTACGCGCGATACTAAACGGCACTCCCGCACTAATTCGGTACGATTAAAAATTTTGTCGCGCGATGTATATATTTAATATATATGTATATACTTTGTCCGACACTCCCGGTTTCGGTACGAGCGAAAATCCCATTTCATTTCGCGAGAATCAAATTCGAGCCAACAGGTCGGGAATGCAACGATACAACGAGCAAAGATTAGGCCCGAACCGGAAAGAAGACGAAACGATTGACGGAATAGAGGAAAATAAAGTTCACCAGCTCTTTTTCGCGCATAATTATCCTATCTCGTATCGAACCTGGACCCGCTAAGCATGATTTCAGGTGCTTCGCCCGGAACACGAAGTTTCCCGCAATGCAGGATATGGCTACACCAGGCTGGTAGACGGCAAAAGAAGAAGATACCCACATTTTTTGAATGCTAACATTCAGCAATTTAAAAAATGGGGAGGCAACCCCTTTTACCGAGCGAAAATCATGCTTAGGGGAATCCACTCGACTCCTCGACAGGGTTAACACACGCAGTGCGTGTGGCTGTAGGGTAGACGAGCAAAGAGAAGGGACCCATTGACGACCATTCCGAGCAATCGATCGAGTTCTAACTAATTCGGGCCGAATCATTTGACGAAGTACGAAGCACGAAGCGCGAGTGTACGTTGCATAACAACGTGTGCAAACTCGAAACATCCCAGTTAGTTGGCATCGGAAGTAGAGACTCTAAATGACAATAAATGAAATTGGGATTTTATATGAAAAAGTCTAAAATTTCCGCGAAAACGCGACGACGCGAGAATACTACAACGCGAAAACGCGGTTACGAAGCGCAGCCGTCCGCGGCCGTTGACGGCACCGACGACGCGAAAGGGTACTTAGCTTCCCTTTCAGGTACAATAAGATTGATCGTAAATAGAAAAATTTAAAATAAATCTCAAGGCACCATCCAAGTACTAAGCCCTCCCACCACGACAAGGTGTACCCCATGGGAGGGTTATATTATATATAATTTTTTTTTATATATAATATAATATAATATAATAATTGTAATTAATAAGCTCTCTATAAAAAATAATTAAATGGAGTGAGAGTAAAAGCTCTCAAATCCTTTATTCTCATTCCATTTAATAATATAATAAATAATATATAATATAATATATATATAATTTAGAATTTATTTTGAAATATAGTATATAAATTTAAATTTGCATAATAAGATTTCGATTAAATTGTGTATTTAATTAACAAAAATTGAGAAAATTTAAAGCATTAGTTGAAATATATTTAATTCTAATATTATATTCTAATATTATATAGAAATATTATAATAAGCATCGATGATCGAAATATCAAAACATGATCTCTTATACTCTTTTATGCATAATCTGTTTCAATTTTTAATCGCAGTAATGAATGATTGCGATTCGATAAAAATTTATCGTTGCATTACAGTTTCATGGCGTTAATTAATTTTTAGTTAAGTAATTTTTATTAAAATTTATAGTAAATTATGTTTCTATACTAATTGTAATCATGTTTAGTAAAAAAATTACAATATGCAAAGCGTTCCTTACCACTACTTTATTACTCGAGAGTCACCGTACGAATGATGACAAGGCGGCACCGTATAGCGAGCTACTGTTTATATTTTATATTGCTAAAATCAAACATCATGTTATCGATAATTCGTTACCGAAATATTTTATATATTATAAAATATACATTAACGTAAAATATTAAATTATGAAAGTATTTAATTTATTGATTGAAATTGATTATTTATCAAACAATTCACGCAATCTTTTGTAATGCTTATTATTTGCACGTATATTTCGATTGTTTTACTTCGCGTTCTCTCATATCCCAAATTATATTTAAATTATCAAGTAGAACGATAAAGTAACGTATGAAATATATTTGTAATTCTAAATATTAAATTAATAATTATTGTCTGTAAAAATCGCATTATCGAAGTGATTATTTAATATTTTAAATCCCTATAATTTCATCGATTTTCGATTAAATTGTGTATTTAGAAAGATTGAGAAAACTTAAAGCATTGAATCAAAATATATTTAATTCTAATATTATAGAGAAATATTGTAATAAGTATCGATGATCGAAATATCACAACATAATCTTTTATTTTCTTTTACGTATATCCTATTTAAATTTTTAATCGCGGTAATCAATGATTGCGATTTGATAAAGATTTATCGTTGCGATACTGTTTCATGTCGATAATTAATTTTTAATTAATTAATTTTTATTAAAATTTATAGTAAATTATGTTTCTATACTAATTGTAATCATGTTTAGTAAAAAAATTACAATATGCAAAGCGTTTCTTACCACTACTTTATTACTCGAGAGTCACCGTACGAATGATGACAAAGCGGCACCGTATAGCGCGCTACTGTTTATATTTTATATTGCCAAAATCAAACATCGTGTTATCAATAATTCGTTACCGAAATATTTTATATATTATAAAATATACATTAACGTAAAATATTAAATTATGAAAGTATTTAATTTATTCATTGAAATTGATTATTTATCAAACAATTCACGCAGTCTTTTATAATGCTTATTATTTGCATGTATATTTCGATTGTTTTACTTCGCGTTCTCTCATATCCCAAATTATATTTAAATTATCAAGAAGAACGATAAAGTAACGTATGAAATATATTTGTAATTCTAAATATTAAAATAATAATTATTGTCCGTAAAAATCGCAATTATCGAAGTGATTATTTAATATTTTAAATCCCTATAAATTCATCGATTTTCGATTAAATTGTGTATTTAGAAAGATTGAGAAAACTTAAGCATTGAATCGAAATATATTATATTCTAATATTATATTCTAATATCATAAAGTAATGTTATAATAAGGATCGATGATCGAAATATCACAACATATTCTTTTATACTCTTTTATGTATAACCTGCTTCAATTTTTAATCGCGGTAATCAATAATTGCGACTTGATAAAGATTTCGATCGTTGCTTACTGTTTCATGTCGCTAATTAATTTTCAGTTAAGTAATTTTTATTAAAATTTATAGTAAATTATGTTTCTATACTAATTGTAATCATGTTTAGTAAAAAAATTACAATATGCAAAGCGTTTCTTACCACTACTTTATTACTCGAGAGTCACCGTACGAATGATGACAAAGCGGCACCGTATAGCGCGCTACTGTTTATATTTTATATTGCCAAAATCAAACATCGTGTTATCAATAATTCGTTACCGAAATATTTCATATATTATAAAATATACATTAACGTAAAATATTAAATTATGAAAGTATTTAATTTATTCATTGAAATTGATTATTTATCAAACAATTCACGCAGTCTTTTGTAATGCTTATTATTTGCATGTATATTTCGATTGTTTTACTTCGTGTTCTCTCATATCCCAAATTATATTTAAATTATCAAGTAGAACGATAAAGTAACGTATGAAATATATTTGTAATTCTAAATATTAAAATAATAATTATTGTCCGTAAAAATTACAATTATCGAAGTGATTATTTAATATTTTAAATCCCTATAATTTCATCGATTTTCGATTAAATTGTGTATTTAGAAAGACTGAGAAAACTTAAAGCTTTGAATCGAAATATATTTAATTCTAATATTATATTCTAATATTATAGAGAATTATTGTAATAAGGATCGATGATCGAAATATCACAACATAATCTTTTATTTTCTTTTATGTATATCCTATTTAAATTTTTAATCGCGGTAATCAATGATTGCGATTTGATAAAGATTTCGATCGTTGCTATACTGTTTCATATCGCTAATTAATTTTTAGTTAAGTAATTTTTATTAAAATTTATAGTAAATTATGTTTCCATACTAACTGTCATCAAGTTTAGTAAAAAAATTATAGTATACAAAACGTTTCTTACCACTACTTTATTACTCGAGAGTCACTGTGCGAATGATGACAAAGCGGTAACGTATAGAGCGCTACTGTTTATATTTTATATTGCCAAAATCGAACGCCGCGTTATCGATAATTTGCTGAAATATTTTATAAATTGTAAAATATACATTAACGCAGAATCTTAAGTTAATGAAGTATTTTAATTTATTGATTAAAATTGATTATTTATTAAACAATTTATCACCGAGTCTTTCGTTATGCTAATTATTTGTATCTATAATTCGATTGTTTTACTTCGCGTTCTCTCACATCCTAAATTATATTTAGATTATCAAGTAGAACGATAAAGTAACACGGACGAAATATATTTGTGATTCTAAATATTAAAATAATAATTATTGTCCGTAAAAATCGCATTTATAAAAGTGATTATTTTATATTTCAGATCCCTATAATTTAATCAATTTTCGATTAAATTGTATATTTAATTAACAATAATTGAGAAAATTTAAAGCATTGGTCGAAATATAGTTAATTCTAATATTATTAAAGAAATGTTACAATAAGCATCATTGATCGATATCATAACATAATTAATTATTTTATCCTCTTTTACGTATCCCGTGTTTCAATTCTTGTTCCCAGTAATGAATGATTGCGATACGATAAAGATTTATCGTTGCAATACAGTTTCATGTCGTTAATTAATTTTTAATTAATTAACATTTATTAATATTCATAGCAAATTATGTTTCAAGACTAATCATAATCGTGTTTAACAAGAAAAATTATAATATACGAAGCGTTTCTCACCATTACTTTATTACTGTAGAGTCACTGTCCTGATAACAAAGCGGTAACGTATAAAGCGCTACTGTTTATATTTTATATTGCCAAAGTCGAACGCTGTGTTATCGATAATTCATTGCCAAAATATTTTTATATTATAAAATATACATTAGCGTGGAATATTAAGTTATGAAAGTATTTTTATTTATTGATTAAAATTGATTATTTATCATACAATTCACAAAGCTTTTGTTATGCTAATTATTTGCATATTCTATAATTGCATTCTATATTTGAATTTCTATAATTCAATTTTTACTTTGTGTTCTCTCACAATCCCCCCTTCCCAAATTATATTTAGATTGTTAAGTAAAACGATAAAGTAAAACGGATCAAATATATCTGTGATTCTAAGTAATAAAATAATAATTATTGTCCGGAAAAATCGCAACAATCTAAGTGATGATTTAATATTTTGCATCATCATTCATTCGATTCTCGATTAAATTGTATATTGTTTATTTATAACAATAAGAATTAAGAAAATTTAAAGCATTAGTCGAAATATAGTTAATTCTAGTATTGTTAAAGAAATTTTATAATAATCAATGATGGATATCATAACATAATTAAATTTTTTATCCTCTTTTACGTAGCCCGTGTTTCAATTTTTATTTGCAGTAATAAATGATGCGATTCGATAAAGCTTTATCGTTGTGATACAGTTTTATGTCGTTAATTAGTTTTTAAATAATTAATTTTTGTTAATATTTATAGCAAATTATGTTTTAATATTAATCGTAATCGTGTTTATTAAAAAAATTATAGTATACGAAACGTTTCTTACCACTACTTTATTACTCGAAAGCCACCGTGCGAATGATGACAAAGCGGTAACGTACAGCGCGCTAATGTTTATATTTTATATTGCCAAAGTCGAACGCCGCGTTATCGATAATTTGTTGCTGAAATATTTTTATATTTTATATATTATAAAATATACATTAACGCGGAATATTAAATTATGGAAGTATTTTAATTTATTGATTAAAATTTATTATTTATTAAACAATTTATCGCGAATCTTTTCGTTATGTTAATTATTTGCCTCTATAATTCGATTGTTTTATTTCGTGTTCTCTCACAATCCAAATTATATTTAGATTGTCAAGATAAAGTGACACGGATGAAATATATTTGTGACTCTATGTATTAAAATAATAATTATTGTCCGTGAAGATCGCAATCATCAAAGTGATTATTTAATATCTTGGATTCCTATCTTGGATTCCTTGGATTCATTTAATCGATTCTCGATTAAATTGTATATTGTTTAATTAACAATGGGAAAATTTAAAGCATTGATCGAAATATATTTAATTCTAATATTGTTAAAGAAATAATATAATAAGTATCGATGATCGGAAGATTATATTTAATTCTCTTATCCCCTTTTATATATCCGCTTTCAATTTTTAATCGCGGTAGTGAATGATTACGATTCGATAAATATTTATCGTTGTGATACAGTTTCATGTCGTTAATTAATTTTTAATTAATTAATTTTTGTTAATATTTATAGCAAATTATATTTCGATACTAATCATAATCGTGTTTAGTAAAAAAATTATAGTATAGCGAAGCGTTCCTTACCACTACTTTATTACTCGAGAGCCACCGTGCGAATAATGACAAAGCGGTAACATATAGCGCGCTACTGTTTATATTTTACATTGCCAAAATCCAACATCGTGTTATCGATAATTCGTTACCAAAATATTTTATATATTATAAAATATACATTAACGTGAAATATTAAATTATAGAAGCATTTTAATTTATGGATTAAAATTGATTATTTATTAAACAATTTGTCACGGGGCCTTTCGTTATGCTAATTATTTGCATATATTATTTGATTGTTTTACTTCATGTTACTTCATTTTACTCCGTACGTTCCAAACATCCTTTCTTCTCTTACGTATCTTTCGTTATTTCTCTTTGTGGCATTCACTCACTCACGAAAACACGATTTAATTATAATTAATCAAATACGTGGCGCACTTTGCACGAGATTCTCAATAATCATACAAAATAATCATACGAAACTTATATATGCACTTAAATGATAAAAGAGCAACATGACCTTCACACGAGATTAAAATCATTCGTTACTTGCTACAGCAATGCACAGATTATATATATATATATATATATATATATATATATATATATATATAATCTGAATATAAATGATAAATATAAATGATAAATAATTTATAAACTATTTACCGGATAATGTTGCTTAGTACGTGGCCCAGTGCTTTTTAGACTTGCTTTTCCTCTCCTTCGCTATTTTTTCGTTGCACTCACTTTCACTCCTGAAAACAAGCTTAATTAAGATTAGTTAATTAATATTAGTATACGCAAAAATCGCGAGACATTTTGCACGACATTCCCGATCGCGTAGTAATTACAATTAAAAGTTTAGCAAGTACTAATTATAATTATCATAGCGAATTATGTTTTAATATTAGTCATAATTGTGTTTTATCGTTAGAGAAAAAATTTAATATTATACGAAGTATTTCGCACCTTACTCTTCGAATGCCGTGTGAATGATATCAAGGCCGTACATAAATACAGCGCGTCATACGCCGCCAAGGCCGACCGTGTTATTATCCATTCACTGCTGATATATTTTACGTACTTTAACATATACACGAAATGTTAAAGTGTCTAAAAGTTTTAGGTTACATGGATTAATTAAATAATATTTGTTAATTTGATGTATCGCAAAGCTTTTTATTATGTTAATTATTTCGATTTATGATTCGATTGTTTTGCTGTGCGTTTTGATTCTAAATTAAATAATTAAATTTTAAATAATTGAAAAATAGAACAAGATAAAGGGGGAATTATATTTTATTCTATAAATATCATTAAAGTAATAATTGTTCATAAACAATACGGACCACAAATGTTTATCAAAATATCTTCGTGTATCATCATTTGTGTGATAATAATTGTGTCGCGCGCGTATCTATTGATAGTTTTGATTATCATATTATAAAAATTATATGTATATTTCTCGTAATCGAATATTCCTATTATTATCGATTTATTTATTCGCGTTTTCTTGTGAATTTTAAATCGCGATTTATTTTGTAATTTAATTGTTGATTTACATTGAAGCTTATTTTGTTTTTTCGTATTTTGAATATTTCCTTTGATAATCTACACAAAATGCGCTAGTAATGCAAATATTTTCTTCTACAATCGAAGAAATGATCAATAATTTTATTAATGACTCTTTTAATCACGATTATATATATTTACGTTACATAAAACTTATTAAATTCTATTATCGCATATCAATTATTAATAATAAATGTTGCATAATTAATCATTGCTAATCGGGCTTGTCTGGACTATATAAAATTTTTTAGTAAATTTTATATTATACGTATATTTTAGAGACATTTTCGTGTATTAAATTATTCCATGTAATAAATAAAAATTATTTTGTATAAAGTTTCAAATTATATTTTACATTAACTACATACACGACATGTAAACACTAACGCGCTATAACACTTTACGCCGCTAAGATCGAGTACCATGTTATTGTCCATTAAATGCTAAAATATTTTACGCATTTTAAGGTGTATATACGCGAATATTAAAATATATATATAGAGAAATATTTTAGATTATATAAAATTAAATGATTGTTTATTAAAAGATTATATATAAAATATATAAAACATATATAAAATCTTTTAATATATGATTAAATCTTTTATAAATCCGAATTATATTTAAATAATAAAAAAATAGAATAATAAACATCACGGATGAATCATATTTGACTCTAACAAAACATTAAATAATTTCTGTTTATATCATAGATGGATTTCGAAACGATAATATATTATTTATTATTTTGTCCTTCTATTATTACAACTTTCACTTCACTATAAATATAATTATATATTATCCTAACAATTCTTATCGATCCTGACAGCCCTATCGGTCCTAGTAGCCCTATTGATCATAACAGACCTATCGATCCTAACAGGCCTATCAATCCTAACAGCCCTATCCACCTTAACAGCCTTACATTGATCCTAACAATCCTATAAATCTTAACAACCGATCTTAACAGCCCTACCGATCCTAAAAACTGTAGCAGTTTTATTTGCTGATTAGGCCAGCAAGAATCCGCGATTACTTAAGATTTAGAAAATGTGCCCTAAATACGATTCGCGAATTGATTTCTTTTTTGTCGCTACTTATTTTGCGCGTCTTGATTTATTTTTTAAATGTTAACGTGTTGATTTATTTTTAAATGTTAATGTTAACGTATTTTATGTCAGACCCGTTTAGTTTACGCGTTTATTTTGTTGCGTGCTATTGCACGTAGAAATGCATATGTATTTTTCGTTTATTTACTTTTGACCAACATTTTGCTCATCCTCTTCATCTTATTTAAAATAATTCGTCGGATCAGTTAAACCTACCTTTCACTGATCACGGCCGTATTTAATTTGGCTACTTTTAGCCAAACAGTACAGAGGCCTCTCTAAGGTCAATAAAGGAGAGCAACTCCTTTCGTTGCAAGTTATCTATTTTCGCATGAGCGTAATTTTACGCTCATTTATAGTTGTAATATGTAACGACGATTGTCATTTTAATATAACTTTGCTTTAACTAATATAATACTAAGTCATCCATCAAAATTGATTGATTGAAATTTTTATGTTATATGTATATATATAAAATATTTGTAACAAAATTTATAATAAATTTATAATAAAATAAAATTAATTGAACATACATTTTTATATTTTTCATTGTATTTTTTCTTTATATTTACTTACTTATTCATTAATTTTATAAATATTATATATGATTTACTTAATCAATAACTTAGATTTATAATAGTCAAAGCAAAGTTTCTGATATGCTACACTACATAAATAGATGGACTACGAAAAATTAAAACAAAATCAGCATGTTATAAAGAAACAAATTATTATATAAAATATTAATAAAAGAAACAAATTATTATATAAAATATTAATAAAATTAATAGCATGTTCTTTATTAAACAAAATAAATAATTGACTGTAATAAAGAATTGATAAAAAATTAAAATTTTTTTTCTATATTTATTTAATTTTAAATTTGCATTCCTGAGATGCTGTATTACTATATATTGAAAAAAGCTATTCAAGTTAATATACGTATTAAAGTTTATATATATATATATATATATATATATATATATATTAAATGTAATTTGTTTAATTTGTTGTAGCCCATTTATTTTAAGGTAACGGACCTATAATCTATATCTACAATCTACATCTACAAATTCCACAAATCCGTTACCTTAAAATTAAATAAAAGTTTTTGACTCACCGACACTGATGCGCAACAGCGGAGTCGATTTCGAAGCTGCGTTGTCTATAACATACAAATATAAAATTCAAATTAGCAGTGTTTAAAATGATTAATATTTTATTATATATATATATATATATATATATATATATATATATATATATATATATATTTTTATTATATTCAATTATTATTGTACGCAACAAATTTTATATTCGATACGAGCAATAATAAACAAATATATAAATATGGAATAATTTTATAAATTGTAAAAAACCTATTCTTTAAATCGAAACTTTTTTTATAGGATTTATATAAAATCTTTTTCTTTCTCAATCTCTCTTGTTTAAATCATTTGAATAAGTGAATCAAACTAATGCAATTTATAATAGGTAATATGCAAATAATAATACCATCAGGTTGTTCCGCTGGTGCAGGATGCCTCTCCTAGGCCTGCTCCTCCTCTCAGATCGTCAGGTTTGCTGCGTCGATCTATAACATATAAAGAGAAGATACAAATTGTAGCGGAGTTTAAAATAATTAATATTTCAAAAAATTATTATTGTATGCATTGAATTATATTCGATATAATATATATTATATATATATATATATATATATATATATATATATATGATATGTATATAATAATCAAATTAATAAAATAATTCTATAAAATAAAAAAAAAACAGAACATTTATTAATAATCCTCTATCTTCACTAATTTTATAAAAGCTTATATTTTTAAGATTATAGCTTTTATTTAAAAATCTTTATCTTTAATTCCCTCTTATTTAAATCATATAAATAAAAAATTAAATTACACGATTAATTGTTTAATTTAAATTATAATAAGTATATTTTATATTTAATATATAATTACAAATAAAGAAATTATTTACCAGAAGATTGCTCTGCCGGAGCCCGATGCCTCTCCTAGGCCTCCTCTCAGTCTTAAACGCGCGATACTTTTAGCGGCATTCTCGCACTCACGTGCGATATTTTTATATCGCTACTTCCGCACTTTTACGCGCGATACTGAACGGCACTCCCGCACTATTCGATACGATTAAAAATTTTCTGACGCCAAAAAACTAAACGCGAAAACGCGGTAACGAGATGCCGCCATCCGCGATACGTTGATAGCACCGACGACGCGAAAGGGTACTTAGCTTCCTCTTCAGGCTCCTTGAGATTTATTCTAAATTAAAAAATTTAATATAAACTTCAAGGCACCATCCAAGTACTAAGCCCTCCCACCGCGACAAGGTGTACCCCATGGGAGGGTTATATTATATATAATATTTTATATATAATATAATATATAATATATTTTGTAATATACTATATAAATTCTAATTCGCAAATAAACAATAAATAAAAATTGCTTTCCTCATAGCACTCATATTCACTCGCGAACAAACAATTATTATAATTATATTTAGTCATATACTATAGAAACGATTGTGAGACCTTTGCACGGCACTCCCGATCGCGGAATAATTACGAGAAATGCACATTAATATATTTTATAAGGGATAAAGAAGTACGATTCGCTCTACAATAGTCATAGCGAATTATATTTCAATACTAATCGCGATCGCGTTTAGGAAAAGAATTCAATAATACGAAGCGTATCACTACTTTGCCGTTGGAATGTCGTGTGAATAATACAAGATCGTCTATGTATTTATAATTTTTCCCTCTTTTGTTTCAATGTTTGTTTGGAATAACGAAGGATCCCGTTTCGATAGATGTATCATCGCCATATAATTTGATGTTATTCATTAAGAGTTAATTAATTGTTAATTGTAATAGTCGTAGCGAATTATATTTCGATATTAATCGCGATCGCACTGTTAGAAAAAGAATTCAATAATACGAAGTGTTCCGTATCACTACTTTACTACTCGAATGTCGCCGTGCGAATGATACAAGGTCTTCGCCTATGTAAACAATACAGCGCTACGTCATCAAGGCCGAACGTCATGTTATTGACCTCGCTGCCGAAGTATTTTGCGCGTACTATGACGTACATATACGAAAATTGAATTTATATACAAATATATTTTTAAAGTCACACACACATGTACACACAGATTAATTATTTATTAAACGATTAATATACATCACAAGGCTTTTCATTACGTTAATTATTCGATTTTGCCATTCGATCGACGAAATATTCTTAATTATAAATATTAAAAGAATAATAATTATTGTTCCTAAGGATTGCAACAAAATGATAATTTATAATTTTGATTCCGGTCACACACATCGATTCTTAATTGCATTCGATTCTTTTTAATTAAATGAACACATCACGCGAAATACGTGTTTCGAAATTATATTCTAATTATATTCCAATCGTATAATCGAGTATTTCGAATAATGCAAAGAGCAATGGTCAAATCAACTATTTATTAATAATAAAATTGTAACTTACGAATGTATTCCGTTTATCCCGTACGTTAACATCGTGGCAACAATGAATAAACTTTTAAAATAAATAATCAGTATATCGAAACAGTTTTACCGATTTAATTATATTGATATAAAAATACTGATATAAAAACCGATCAATTGACCAGTTGATGAAACTGTTTGAATATACTGGTTTTCTTAAAAGAATTTTGTTATATGACGAATTGATATATTATTTTTACACGCGTCACGCGTTCGAACTCAATTTTGACTTCTCGCGGGAAGACTCGAATCGTTCGTCGAGAATCGATCCTTCAAAACGCGATTGTTCTGTATAATTTTTACAATTAGTGATTATTAATTTGTACGATTTTTATTTACACAGCGAGTGGCGCGATTTGATTTTGATTTTGATTAATGTCGAGTGAGTCATAAATTTTTGAGATATATTGCATTATTATCACGTAGCAAAATGACAAAAGGCTTGGTGTAATGTCGCGAGTGTTGTACAAAGCGTAAATTGCTGTATGATCGTATGCTGATTAGTGCGTAATTACTTTTTTTGAATATCAAGTGAATATCATAAAGCAGAAAAAAATAAACGAGAAAAACGAAAAAAATAACTCATTAAACGCATCGTGCGATGGCGAAACAATTGTGAGTAATTTATAATTTATTTTATTTTATTATATTTATTATTTGTAAAATTAATTATTTGCTTTTATGTTTAATAATAATTTATTTCACCAATGTGAAATATTAAAATATTCTATATGTATAATTATTATAAATATATTCTATATGTATATATAAATTTTAAATTATATAAAATATTAAATGATATTAATATACATAAATATAAATAAATATATACATGTATATATGTATACATGTATACATATATACATGTATATATTTTATTTAATTATGTAAAATATTATGTAAAATTAATAATGATTAAAATAAAAAAATAGATTTTCGCTTATAGTATTCCATGAAAGTACATATATTTAAAAAAGAATTTAATTGCATGCAATAATTTTCCTAAATCTTAATTATTTGCTTTATTACCACTTTGTATATGACTTGAATTTATTTCTATTTAATTATATTTACTGAATATTATAATTCTACTATAATTGTTCCGCATTGTATCGATGAGAATTAATTTATTTTTATTTTATAAAAAATTTGAGTATCTTATCGTATTTTTATCGTTTATATATACATGTAATCATTTCTGCATAAATCCATTTAGTATCTCGGAGTAAATTTAAAATTTGATTTCCTCTTTAATAATAAATCTCCATTCTACGTGAATTGTGATTCGCGAATCTACCAATTTATCTGCTGTATTGATATTGGTTATATCAAACATAACACAAAAAATTCGTTTAGCTCTCATATCCAACAATTTCATATGTATACGATAAAAAAATATAATTATTGACTATCACGAAATATTTATAAATATCTAATTATAATTAAATATCTAATTATAATTATATTTATTTCTAATTATGATTATACTTTTTGTTTCTCTTTTTATCTTTAATTACTTTAATTTTAAAAAGAATAGATTTTTTTTTATATATCATTTTATATATTTTATATATATTTTTTATATATTTTTATATATATTTAAAACCATATTTTTCGCGTATCTTTTTCATTTAAGAAAATTATTGCGTGATTAAATAAAGTTATATTTCTATCTTTTACATAAGGTAAACAAATTGTGTTCCACAAATATACTAACTTATCTATTTTCCAACTACTCGTTTAACGGTCAAAGAAACAAATAAAAATTTCGAACATTTACGTTTGCTTGTGAAAAGAGGAACTAATTAACGTATATAAATTTCATATATAAATTTTTTATATAAATAATTTTATATAGTTATGATATATAAACTTTCTCCATCATCTTTGAGAGAGTTTATCGCGTTTTTCTAAATTTTTTTTTAAATCGAAAATGAAAAATTAATATTCAAATCTATAAATTTAATTCGACTTTTGATGTCTCGGTTAGTCTTCATTTATCTAATTTGGATAATTGCCAATTATATAAATCTACTGTCGAAAAAATGAAAAAATGATAAGCAATATATCTATTTCGAAAGTATGAAAATAATATATATAAATAATAAATAATTTTTATAAATTACTCACCACATATCTCTCTGGCTGTTTCAGGCTCTGTCACTGCTCTCTGGCTATCCAATACTTTTCCAGATGTCCTTCTCCTTTCTTTTTCATTCTTTGCTGTTTCCTCGTAGCACTGATATTCACTCGCGAACAAACAATTAATTATATTTAACCATGAACAGAAACGATTGCAAGACACTTTGCATAGCACTCCCGATCGCGGAATAATTACGAGAAACGCACTTTAATATATCGTATCTCATGTTGTTGGCGCGATACTTTGACGACACTCCCGCACTCGCGAGCGATATTTTTATATCTCTATTTTCGTTATTTCTACGCGCGATACTGGACGGCACTCCCGCACTTCTTCGATGCAATTAAAAATTTTATATTTGATCGCGCGATGTATATACTTAATATGTATATACCTTTAACGGCACTCCCTAATATGTATATACCTAACGCGACGTGTTCACGAAACGCTTGCCGTCCGCGGCACGTTGACGGCACCGACGAAAGGGTTCTTAGCTTCCCATTCAAGCACCTTAAGATTTATCATAAATTGAAAAATTTAAGATAAATCTTAAGGCACCATCCAGGTACTAAGCCCTCCCACCGCGACAAGGTGTACCCCATGGGAGGGTTATATTATATTATATATAATTTTATATATAATATAATATATAATTAATTTTGTAATATACTATATAAATTTTAATTCGCAAATATAAACGATAAATAAAAATATAAAAGATAAGAGAAAATCTATTATATAAAGCAATGTTCAAAATAATTGTTAGAGAAAGAATTTAATAATATATGGAACGTCTCACATCACTACCTCACTGTTCGAATTGGCCATTGAGGGAATGATCGTAGGTCAGAAACATTACCGCAATACTGTTTATATCGCCAAGGCCGACTTATATTATGTTATTGTTATAATTCGTCGTTGAAATATTCTATGAATGATTGCCGATTAAGAAAATTTAAAACATTGGTCGAAATTTATTTAATTCTAATAAGTATAAGTTAGATAAATTATTATAATAAGCAGCAATAATCGAAAGATCATAATAAAATTAATTTCTTTATCCCTTTTTATATTCCCTTTTTCAATTTTTATTCGCAGTAATTAATGATTGCGGTTCGATAAAGATTTATCGTTGCGATACATTTTCATGACGTTTATCATAAGTTAATTTATTTTTAATTATTAGTAATTATATCAAATTATGTTTTGATACTAATCGTAATCGTGTTTAGAAAAAAAATTCGACAATATGCGAAGCGTTTCGCATCACTACTTTATCGCTCAAGTGTCACCATGCGAATGATAATAAAGCCGTAACATATTTAACAATAGCGCGCTATTGTTTATATTGCCAAAGTCGAATGCCATGTCGATAATTCGTTGCCAAAATATTTTATAAATTATAAAATATACATTAACATGGAATATTAAATTATGGAAGTATTTTAATTTATTGATTAAAATTGATTATTTATTAAATAATTTATCACGGATCTAATTATTTGAATTTATTCGATTATTTTACCGCGCTCTTCCGAAGTCAAATTCTATAATATTTAGTTTTGCTTTTAGTTATATTTTAAAAGATTGACTTATAGCGAGCTAAATAAATAAATAAATAAATGATGTTGAAAAGAAAAAGAAGACACATAAATAAATAAATAAATAATAGTGTGGAAAGAGAGAACATACTAATATTTTTATATAATAAATTATTATTAATTAAATTATTTATATTTTTATTTATATTATTTATATTAGCAGAGAGACATATATGTTACCTTTTGAGAACATTCGTGGACGTTGACTTTGTAATTCATGTTCACGTTTTTAATGTCCACAGAGGGAGTATCGCTTCCAGGGATCAGCTAAAAGCGGGCCATGACATCTCAGTCTTCTCTCTGTATGTACTCATATAATACGTAATACGTCATCGAAGTCGAAAATAATATCCAGTGCTACATTTTTATAATTTATTTAATTGCAATAAACACTACATTTTTCTATTAATAATTTATATAATATTTAAAAAGTGTAGCGCTCTTTCCATTTAAATTATTAATAAAATAATGTAATTATTTCTTTCATTTACATCTTTTTTCGCGTGTTTTTCGCATATCAATCGAATACTGCATAAAATTATATAACATAATAAATCTTAATTAAATTATTGTTCTTAGAGATTTTCGAAAATGTCTTAATATGCTAATAATAATAAATTTAATGTAAAATAATTTAAAATAATTTAATTCATATTTATATTTTTATTTTTCATGATTTATATTTATTCCATAATTTATATCTTATACTTTTATTTTTTATATTTTAAATTAATATGTTAATAGAGAGGATTATTTTACATAAAAATAATTTCTGAAACTTTACGAACTTCATGTTTTATCATGTCAATATCGATAAATATTTATTTTAACCGCAAATATAAAGCAATGTAAAAGGTGAATGAGGAAGCAATCTGCTCGACGTTCCTATAAACGTAGCAATACACCTATTTAATCACAGGTGAGACCACGAAGATAGCGGGACCATATTACCAAACAATAGAAGTGCCATTTTATATGCTACTATTTGCGTTTTTATTTTGCATGCAGTGGGATCTAAATGCTTTGTGTTGATTATAGTTGTTTCATTAGTAAAATAAAATATTGCGATTTTGTCGAAAGATCTCAAGCATTTCAATTTAATCTAATGATGTAAATTTTGTGTATATGATGTAAATTATACAAATGCGTATGCACACACTTCTATAAGTTTATTAAAGTAAAATATGTGTCGCATGTACACGCATATATATATCAATTATTTAATGAAAATAATATAAATATGAAAATGTATGCATCTTGATTTCTGAATTTTCAATGAGATTCAATAATTTTAAATATTTTTATTTTTTGATAAATTAATATATCCTTTTAAAAATACATATGTGGTTTACTTAATAAATGCGGTTTAGTTAATAATAAAACGAGTCCCAAACTCCCCCTGCCTTCATCTCGAAAACCTGATATTTTGAGATATGATTTATTTTTTAAATTAACATAGTACATTCATTTTATCGTTATTTATTGTAACATTCTTGAAATACGTAGCACATTTGTTTTATTATATTTATTTTACTATATTTCTTTCAAGCAAAATGTCTATTGCGATGTTTTATGAGAATTTCAATCCACAGACGACATATCGTTCTATCCAATTATCTCCATTCTATATGTAGACAAGAGAGAAAGATCAAAAGGAGATATTTTATTAATTAAATAAAAGTCAACATCATATAATTTTCAGCGCAACGTAATCGCCGCATTTAATAAAGCTATGTCCTTTTCATATCAGAAACTTCAGAAACTTGGTGTTTAATGTCACCGTCTCGTTCCAATATATACACTTGCTAGACATCAATCACTTGGAAATTGCTTGCTGCAAACAATCAACATTTTAGCAACACATATGTACACACATATTCATATATACTTCAGATAAAGGATTTTCAACCATTATTGACATAGAAATCTTAAATACTGAAAAATATATTCTCTCTCAAGTGTGATTTTTAAGAGATATTTGAAAAACAGTGTCCAACTTTATTTTACTATGTTTTATATATATATATATGTATTTTGTTTTATTATATAATTCTTCTAATATTATATAATATAAAATAATATAAAAATTTCAGAAAAAAGTTTTATTTGCTTCAAGAATAATATAAAAGAAAAGTGCGCATATCACTTGCTGTTGAAATAATTCTTCCTTGAGAACTCGATTAAAATATAAATAAAATATAAAATATAAATATATCTCTTCATATCCACAATATTCCCAAGAATGTATATTTATATTATGAAACATTTTTTCTATATTCGTATATTTAGTTAGATGAGAATTATTTGCGGTACTATAAATATCTAGAGTGTAAACTATGAAATTGTTTATGCATTAATATGCATAAACGTGTGCAAATGTCAGTGAAAAACATATTCTTGAAGATAAAAAGAAAGTTATATTTTTGAATAAACAAAACAACATAAATTTGTAAATTATTGTTTACATTTTACATGTTGGATGTTTCAGAATATAAGAAGACAGAGGCACAGAGTTCGTTATTTGATATTTAATGTTTAATTCTTTTATTATATTTTTCATATATTTTAAAATTTTTAAAGTAATAATAACAAGATCTTTTTAAATTCATTTCCCTTGATAACGTTTTTACATAATTAGGCGATACAATAAACATTATATATATATATATATATATATATATATATATATATATATTTATCGATTATTGAGATATTAACATTATTTTTATAGGCAAAAGGATAATAAATCCTTTCCGTTTTCCTTTTTAAAAAAGAAAAATATAAAAGATTTTATTAATATCAATATCTCGTACAATTAACTTTCTATTTACATTATTTGTTGATGACAATCTGATATAAATTAACGTAAATGAATAAATAAATAAATAAATAAATAGATAATGACTTAGTGACAAATATCACGATCGATGATCATATTATCGGATTATATATCGGTGACTCTTTTCTTAAAATCTTGATTTACAATTAGAATAACGAAAATTTTTAGAATAAGTGTAAAGAGAAATATTGTAAAGAGGCACAAAACTTCCCTCTTTTAAATTCATCATGAATGTTTATAATATCTGTAGGCGTATCGTTTTAATTCCTCTTTCTTAGAATTTCTCACAATTTTTTTCAAGCTTGCATACTTTGTATTAAATGCAAATAATACGAAAATGTATCTAAAAAGAATGGATCTTATCTATAAATTTTTTCTATTGAAATAATCCAATTATTAAGGTGCTTTTTTTTAATCGCTCGAAATGAGAGATGCACCGTGTCCATAAGTGATACTCGTAAAGCTGATCTTAGATTATTAATTATGATTATCCATATTAATAATGATTAATAAATTTCGAGAAACTATCTCTCTCTGTATTGAAATGGCATTAGATTTAGTATACAATTAATGTTTTAATTTGTAATAATTATAATTTACGCATAGATCAAATCTGATCGACTGATTATTTAAGGACATTTGCGATTGACAATCCATATCTGAATTGTAAGTGATCACATTTCGTTGCGTGGTTTTTTTCTGTATCTTCTAATGTATGTATTTTAATATTTTTGTATAAAAATTAATTTCAATTTAATCATAAATTATCCTAATTTTGAGCAATTAAAGATTTGCCTCTAAAAAGTGACTTTTGATGTATCGTGATTTTAAAGATATATTTGTAATAAATATTTATGAGCAAAATATATTCTTTAAACTTCTGTGCATTTAATGAAGCTAATAATTTGCGCAAAGTAGCTAATTTCGCTTTGAAAACAAAATTTGTAATCTTGAAAACGAATTTCGCAAATTTATCGTTTATTATCGTTTTCGATTCGGTTCGAAAATAACAAAAGAATTATATATACAATTAAATATATAATTAAATTCTTGGAGATTGTATATCAAACGTGATTATTTGTGAAATTCGTGATTTGGCGAGTATAATTATATACAAATTATCGGATATATCCCGTTTGAAATTACTATCAAAATTCCTGTATATTTCGATAAGACTATCTTTGAGTCTGTTTTTTACTCGCCAGTTTTTGTAATCGTGCCTTTAACCCGTGAGGATTTAATTTAACTCTCACGACATCGGATTTATTTTCAAGTTTCTTGCGAGCTTCTTCCATCCGTTCCTTTCGTATTCGCTGCTGTTCCTTTTTCCAGATATCCTGTAAAACCCGATCTGTCATAATTGACTTACTCGTGTATTTCACAAACGCTGCAAAATATACCTTGAAATCCCGACAGAAAGTAAGCCATAGGTTGAAGAAATCGTAAGGTTCCGCGGTTTCCATTGTGGCGCCTTTGGGAACGAACTGATAAAATCGCATTACGGCCTTAAATCTGTTTTTAGCCTCGAGTAACTCTTCTTTTTCGTTTGCCAGTTCGATATTCGCCCTCGCCACAAACGAATCCACTTTCTTCTTGAATACCTTGGATGTAGTTGGATCCTCTTCCACGACAGTGTTACACTTTTTCGCGCATGCTAACAAATTCAAACAAATTAATTTCACTTATATCAGAATATTTTTACATATATATTATGTAACTGTACGAAATATAGAATCGTATCAAGACATACATTTTTTTATCGAGATGTAGATAACGTATATATATATATATATATTATATATATATATATATATTTTATGTTAAAATTTTTAAGTGACGTTATTATGCCACATATTTGATATTTTAAATTAATATCACTTACTCTGTAATTCCTTTTCCAATCTGTCAAGTTCCTTGGCAATATCATCAAACTTGATCGTAGATGCGGCCTCGACGTCTGCAGGTTCAGGGACGGGTAGAGGTAATGGCTCGTCAAAGCTGTGTCCTTTATCCTGAGATAGTTTTGCATTGACAACATAGTGCAACAAGGTGATCCCGGGTACGTTTGACTTTACGTCTTTCAGTTTGCCAAGGATCTCCAGACCGAAGCCATCTGCCTGACCGCGCATCATGTTACCACCGTTCATATAATTACCCAAAGTCAGTATGATGGCTATGACTTTCCTCAAAGACTCGGACTGCATCAAAAAATCGCAGGTAGTTCGTACGTTGTTTAATTTATACGAGACCGATGAGATCGCGTCTTGGAACTCCGACTGAAGCATCAAGCAAGTTATCCTTTCGGAGAAGTGCTTTATACCGGATAACCGTTTGAGAAATAATTCCGGTTGATCGATAGGAATATCCGGATACTCTGCTTCGTGAGCAGTGATCTCTGCTATCTCCTTTTCTGTAGGTTTCTACAAATTAAGAAACGTCAAGATAGATGCTTGTAGATTTTGAATAGAAATTAAGGCTGTTTTGTACCTATTTTCAAAATATTGAGAATTTAAAAATTGTAAAGAATGTCCTTACATATGTTTAGAATCTTCAGTACAATTGTTAAATTGATTCACTGAAGCGTTCACAAGTTATAAGGATTTTAATTTGCATCGAATTAACATTGTGTTCTTATAAAACGTATAACCACGTCGATTCAAATGACAAAAACACATGGAAATATTCAGAATTTGTTGAAAATTTGCAAAAGTTTAGATACAGAGGAAATTTGGTCAAATAATATTATACTAACTGATTAAAACGATATTAAATATAATTCAATGAAGTTAGCCATGTATCTGTCACAAGGCGAAATTTTCTGCCAAAAATTAATTATTTCGATTAACAAAATTCGGAATATTTCAGTAAAAACGCAATAAATATTAAAAAATACATCTCTGCACTGTAGCTAAGATCAAATTATAATATTCCACACAATTTCTTACTCAAAATACATCAAAAGTGGATATATTCGTCAATATTAATTTTCAGCTACTTTTTGCTGGGATTGTACATACAAAACATCCTTAATTGTGTTAAGAAAAGAAAAAAAAATTAACTATATATGCTGAATAGATAGATTTTTTTTAGATTTTTAATCATACTGTTTACTCACGATTTCGTAGATCTGTTGCAGCGTTTCCAAGCTGATTACACTCGTGTCTAAATTATAAGCCGCGTTCTCGATCTCGCTGAAATCAATATGCAGACTCTTTTCAAGAATTCCCACCATTTTGGAACGTTTCGAGTCCAATATCTTTGCTGGTTGGATCTTAGAGCCTTTATTGGAAGTCTCCTCGCTCTTTTTGGCCGGATTCTTTTGTCTCACCTGCCGCGAAAATAAATCGGCAAACTCATTCATATTTATACTTTTTTCCTCCGCAAGTTCTAACCACAAAGGCACCTAGATGAGACAATATAAAATCAATCACGCATTCAAATAACTATTTACATCAACTCTGTAAATTTTATCACGTAGTCTCTGTCTTTCATCTACCTGAGTTGGCGATTCTGAAGCAGCGGAAGTTTGACTAGTCGCAGTAACTGGTACTAAAATTCTTGTCCAGTAGAGTGGCTTCATAGGCACATTAGGGTTCAAAGGTTGTTTTCTCATAACTATAAAGGTAAAACACTGTGTTACGCGGTGCAAATATCGGAATCCCTCGACGGGAAGATTGTACCGTATACTCTCGATTCTTTCGATTATTTCTTGATCTTAACGAGAAGAAGAGAGTCGAGAGTACACTGTACTTTTGTAATTTCGACACCTACTTGCTCTGCTAGGCGGATTCCACCCTCCGACTGGTGGAGCGGGTAAAGGACAGGGTGCTGTCATCCCCGGAGGGGGCGGTGGCGCCATGGGCGGCGGTAACGGGGGACCTGCACCTGATCCCCCGATCGGAGGTGGCGGCGGGGGAGGTATACCGTTTAGCATTGGCATCCCTGACAGCGGTGGAGGCGGTGGAGGCGGTGGACCACTCGCAGAACCTTGCGCTCCAATTACCCCGCACGTGTTCAGCATCGGGGTGGGCGGCGGCGGCGGAGGAGGAGGTATCCCGCTCAGGGTGCTCTTCATAAATGCGGAGATTTCACCCTGAGGAGGCGGCGGTGGCGGCGGGGGAGGTATACCACTCTCGAGTCTCTGCACTGGCATGGACGGAGGCGCGGGCGGAGGCGGCGGCGGAGGCACCGCGTTCTGCAGAGGAGACGGCGGGGATATCGCACTTATGATAGTTTGCATAGGTGGCGGCGGAGGGGGAGGTATAGTGCTCGTCGTGCTCGACATCGGCGTAGGCGGGGGCGGAGGTGGCGGAGGAGGTGGTGGTGGAAATGTACTTATGATACTCTGCGACGGCATGGGCGGAGGCGGCGGTGACGGTATCCTTGAAATATCCGTCAGTTTCATCACCGATGTCGGGACCGTCCTCTCGCTACCTCGCACCGACTCGGTCGCGAGCGCGTACGGAGACGGCGGAGGCGGAGGTGGCGGGATGAAGGATTGCAACGACGTCGTTGATACCGAGATGGATGTGGATCTGCTCTTGCAAAATGACTCGGGTAATGGAGGTGGCGACGGTACCGGATATAGCGCCAAGTCTTCATTCGACGCGTTCACCTGACGCGATAAGCACGACGGATTGGCGACCTTGTCGGTCGATGCAGCGGAGTGCACGCGAGTCGCCTTGGCTTCCTCGAGATCCGAATTCCTGATCAGTGATTCTCTGCTCGAGTTATTTGTTTTTTCAGCGCCTTCATCGACAGGTGACGAGCTTCTCGGCGACGTCTGAGTAGACTGGCCTTTAGTTCTTGTCTGTCGATTTATTGATATCTCACGGCGCAATCGTTTGATCTCATCTCTCAGTCTCTTCACCTCTTCCTCATATCTATGTATATCTTCAGACATGGATCGCTCACTGTACGTTTGGCTCGATTTACTTTGAACTGAAAGAAACTCATCCGCCAGCACGCAGGTATCTGTCCGATCTATCTGCTTCAAACGGAATGTTATAAAAATAAATACTCACGATGGATTAATCATTATCAATTTAATAAACAGATCAAGATTTTACCACGGGCGTCATAGCTTTCTTCACACCTTTGTCTGGTAATGCGGAGACCTTGGATGACGGTGAAGATTCTTGTTCTGGAAAACCCATTATTATTATTATGATTATTATAAGATAGTTTGTTTTTATTGCACAAAAAACTGAGTAAATATTGTTTTTGACCTCTTCACATCGTTTGGCAAATTTTAAAAGCTTTCGAATGAGCAACTGTTTTGTCTCAAGTTAAATCTTATTCGTAAGGTTAATGACACTGGTTCCTCTAGGAACACACAATCAATCCTAATTAATAATGCATGTTCTGGGAACAAGGCAACTCTTTATCATTGTATACTCTCTTATCTCGTTTTATCTCTAGCTCAACAGAGACGAGGAATCCTTCTAGCTGTATCTTATCTCCTAATCATTTCATCATTAATGAGGCTTCTAAGAGAATATTATGTAAAAATAGTAAATACATAAATAAAAATATGCGAAATGTATCCAAAATTCTGAATTTTTCTGCAATCATCACTGAAGCAGTAGCAGTGTCTACCTACTTCTCGGAGAAGATTGTCGGTTCCTCGATTATATACGATCGTTTAAAAAAATTTTCGATCCTCCTTCACCGACCCACGTTTCGAAAACGCTTATTCATTTCATCCTCGCAATCACTATTCGCTATTGGACACCTCCTCATCTCGTCACGCTTGTCCCGGACGTGTATTTCACTCTATGCTGCTCCGTAAAGAACTGCTACATCTCCTTGACAGGCGAACACATGGGAGAGCGGAAGCATAAATCCCAGAGCCTAACCCCGCATACGCCCCATCGATAAGACTTATCGGCAAACAAGCACATTTGATTCATACATATCATTCGCTTTAACCTCGGCTACGCCGATGCGGTGATATGATGATTATTTTTGGCTGATTGAAAGCATTTTTAATCGCGATAGCGCCGCACCGATGAAAGGCGCCGATTGTCTTTTCGGCGTCATCATCTGCTATCTGCTGGCCTCGCGATACTTTGCGATTTCTTGAGCGTCTCGTAAATTATGTCATTGCAATAGAGAGCAAAAAACCACAGCCGTGTGTTTACCCTCTGTAACGTTATCGCGCGCCTTTTTCTCTGTCATGAGATAAGATTCGCATTAAACTCGCGATCGTTCGAGAGCGATAGATTCTAGGTCGTGCGCTGACCCACGCGTAGCTATAAAAGTGTTTTGTATCGCGACGAAATCATCGTTGTGCCCTGGATTTGTGAATCAGAAGAAAAATCTAAATCTTGAAAAATTCTTTTTGAAAAATCTCCTCATCGTTTTTTCGCTTGAAAAGATCGATGAAATTTCCGTTGCTCCTCTAATTATTTTTGTCTCACCTTCGAATAGCTTGCAACGATCCGTCTTTTGAGTGACGACACTCCGAGAACTCCTCTTCTTCTTAGCGCTATTACGGCCCAGGGTCAAGCTGGCTACTCTTCTCAGAACCGTACCTTCGTTCGTCGACGACTCGTAGACACTGTGTCGTCTCTGCAGAGTACTGGCATTCATTTCTGGTGTTGTCTTCTCGCTCGTTACGCCTGAAAATGATAGGCTCGTTTAAGAGTTATCGAGTGTCGGAGACGCATAAGCTATGTTGACTTAGGTCCAACACACTAGACTCTCTAGGCTCTTCTTAAACAATATTACTTGTACAAGTTATCTACTTATCTATTTCAATGTACTTTGCCTACACAGAATCCTCAAGCTTACGTAAGTCGTCAAGCTGTCACTTATTTAACTTTTTAAAAGCTGATTAATCACTCATTGCCAGCAAAATTGTGTAAGAAGATGAGAGTAATGCATATTAAATTCCAAGATTGATAAAGTATTCCTCACTTATTCTGGGACTCATTATTGACAAGTGGATCTTCTTGTGTCTCGAGACTGCAAACGGAGTCTTCTTCTCCTCCTTGCTCGTCTCCTCGATCGTCTTCGATTCAAGCATCGATTTCTCCACTTGAACCTCCGTGGACGTCGCGACTGGACTCGTGGTAAGCTCCCCGGGATCGGTGAAGACACTGTCGCTCGAGGACTCCTGGCTGGGTGGTGTCGGCATTTCCGTAACGACTAGGCCCTTGTTCGCCAAACGCCAGGAATCGGTTACTAGCAACGGTGGTAGCTGGGCCTGAGGCGTCGTCGGGGTTTGCGCGGGTGTCGTCGTCGTCGACGTTGTGATACTCGGATGAACAGGCTCCGTCGTTGTCACGCATGGCTTCGGCGTTATTGCGGTATCCTTGCGACATTCGGGCTCTACACTTTCTTGCGTGTCCTAATTACAAGACGACTCTATATTTATAATCGTAGCACGTACGTACAATATGATTTCAAATCAAGATAAGCGTTGGAAATTACTTTTCTTGCTTTTCAATTGAAGGTAATATTCAGTTTTCACACGTTGCGAATACAATCAAACGAATTATATATATTTATTAAATTATAATTATAATTATAATTATAATTATATATATATTTTATTTTACTAATGTGTCTTTCATTTTCTTAAGCACAACGCAATCTCAAATTACGCGTAATATCACCGAAAAGATTTCTCTAATCAATAGTTGCGTACTCAAACGTGAGAGAAAAACGCTACCATCTACCTTGGATAACAAAATCTTGGGTGGCTGCGGTGCCGGTCTCTTGGCGTGTCCCGGCGTCTGGACCTTATCGAAGCTGATCTTGATCGGTTCGCGCGGCTCGTCGCACTCATCGGGAGTCTTTGGCGGTTGGTCCCGTTTATCCTTCCTCTGGTCCTCGACGGTCTCGAGCTCCCCCGTGGACGTGGACGCCGGCACCGCCGCGGTCTCTCGCTTCCTCTGCTTCTTCTTGCTGTCGCTCTGCAGATTGCCCATCGCGTCGGGTAATTGCGGGGCCAGATCGTCAAAGTTGCCCCAGTAGAGCAGCCGGATGTTGTTGACCCAGAGATGGAAGAAGTCCGACAGCTTTGATCGCGGCGACCGCGCCTGGGCCGCGGCTGCGCCTTGACCATGACGGGCGTGCATCCGTGGTCGATAATCGAGAGTTGCAGTATCTGCGATCACGGCGTCGTCGTCGTCGTCGTCGTCGTCCTCGTCGCCTCGACACCCTCGTCGCATGCTGGTCGCTGCGAAATACAAACACGGTGCCGAGTCATCACCTCAGCTCGTCATTCCAATCAACTCGACGACTCGATTAATTCAATCGAATATTTCGAGTCACTCGCATCAACATTAGCACTCTGATTAACTCAATTATATTGTCTACGTTTGTGCTGCCGATGGAATCGCTTCTATAAATGTTGGATAAGGTTGATTGGAATTTAATTAGTAAAGTGGAAAACCAAGGGTGTAATTGTGATTAATGATTATTAATCCAGATTATTTAAGAGTTTACTGTTTTATTTAAATTTAAATTTGTTTAAGGATGTTTTGTATCAATTTTCACAATATTGAGAACTTAATGAAAATTGTACGGAATGTCCTTACATATGTTTAGAATCTTCAGTACAATTTTTAAATCGATTCTCACAAGTTATAAGGGTTTTAATTTGCACCGAATTAACATGTGTTCTTATGGGAAACGTATGACCACGTCGATTCAAATGATAAAAACACATGGAAATAATATTCAGAATTTGTTTAAAATTTGCAAAAGTTTAGATACAGAAAAAATATTTGGTCAAATAATATTATACAAGTACTAACTGGTTAAAAAGATATTAAATATAATTTATTCAATGAAGTTAGCCATGTATCTGTCACAAGGCGAAATTCTCCGCCAAAAGTTAATCATTTCGATTAACAAAATTCGGAATATTTCAGTAAAAACGCAATAAATATTAAAAAATACATCTCTGCATATTCCACACAATTTCTTATTCAAAATACACGAAAAGTGGATATTCGTCAATATTGATTTTCAGCTACCTTTTGCTGGGATTGTACATACAAAACATCCTTAAATCAAAATTCAAAATTAGACATTGTATCTTGGTTATTTAAATTGTATTCACACCGCGAAAGGATATGAAGAAAAAAATATAAATAGATACCAGAATATAATTGATTATGAATTACCTCGATAACTGATTAACTCGAGATTTCTCAGATATCGTTACGTAATCGGATATTGACAATTCCAATATTAATAACCTTATATCACACGGTAACTAAACAATGCTATCGCCTGAACACTGATTGAAGATTTCCATATACCGGAACATCGATTTGTTATTATTAGGACACGTTGGTGTCATTGACGACTATTATTATCTCGAGTCCAAGGCTGCTCGCGTAATTTTTCCATGGGAGGAAAAAATAAAAGTAAAAATTTTCGCACGTGGAAATGTCACGATAGTTTGTTTCTCTTCTAGAAACAATAAGTTTCGATTGCATGGAATTATTAATGTAGTATTTTTAAAATAAATAAAAAATCAAAGAGACGTAAAATTTATAACTATACGTGTAACATATTCACTTCAACGAGATCAAATATTTAAAAGCGAATATTACAAGCACTTTAAACTATATCGGATTAAACAAAAAAAATGTATTGCTTACGTTTCAATACGTACAAACATATGATACATAGACAAAGTTTGAACTATAGGACACGGCTAGATTCCAGACATTCGTAACGTTCATAACAAGCGCGAAGAAACGAATGGTCATGAATATTTGAAACAAATTTTTAACACAACACGATAACACATCGAAAATGCGTCGTAAAATGGTATACACGAGATTCAGATTATAATTGACATAATAACGGTATATCGCCGATATTTTCTTTAATACGGCATTTATCATGGTTGACAAATATGATGTTGTTGTCTCTATGGCACATTTTTCTCTCAATTATTCATTGTTACTGTATATCCCGAAATTACACTTGTCTTTCATCTGAATCGAGTCACATACTATACATCACCTCGGTATAAATAAATAACAGATTACTGGCACAATTTTCCTTTTCACATAAAATGCACGTAATGCTTTTTATAATAATTTTAATTTTAATTATGCGGTCTCACAGGTATCTAATGTTCCACGTGGTGACACCGGCGTCGGTCACGCGACTAGAAAGCCGGTGCCTGTTCGCGTCGTTACCTTTCATTGTGCCTCGGAAAATCAATCTTGAGGGATACGTCAAGGGCAAACATCAATACAGACGTGTACCTCGATATAGTAAACTTATAAACAATTCTTCTTGTCAAAAGTTCTTATGTATTGCCTTTATCAAACAAGAATTAAAAGTATTGGACTTTAACACATTTATTGGAAAAATAATTTTTGTGGATAAGAACTTTATGGATTGTTTAATCATCTCACAATATTTATTATATATTATAAACATTGTGATTTTTTTATTCTATACTTGTAAAATATAAGAATTTGATTATTGTATGCACACGACAAATTTAAATAATATGAATAAATAACATATATATATTTCTAGGAAAAAACGAGAAAGAGATATTTAACAATCACAAACTTTATCTATTATTATTTATCTGACAAATCTGATAGATATTCGTAAAGATAATTTTTTTTGATCCTATCGTAAAATCCTAATTTAAAATATCTCATAATATTATTATAATTTACTATAAAAATTATAATTTGTTAAATTTTATTCTACACCTATCAAAGCAAAATATAAGAATTTGATCATTGTACGCATACAAAACATGTAAATAATATTTGCATAGATAACAAATATATTTCTCGAAGAGAAAGGGAGGGGGATATTCCACAATCGAGTCTTATCTATACTATTACTTATTAATGCCCGATAATTGCTCTCGATTTGACTAAGGAAGGCTCGATGCGTTACGACGTAACAGTATTACGATCATAATAAATTGGAATCACCGTCAGAATGTTGAAGAGATTACATGTTCATCAGGATCGTGCACCTCGAGTGTCTGCTATTTCGTAACACGTCGGAAACGTACCGTGTAATTGACGTGATGCAGAAAAGCATTGCCCCTCGCGAGCGCACTCCTAACGAGGCTCTCTTACCTGATTCTCTCGCATTTCGACAGCAAAGCCAACATGTTACACGTTACATCGTGCGGTTCGCGCGTGCCACCAGAAGCTCGTGTCTCGCCTATTATCGATTGTTCCCGGCGATATAGCCGTCCGCGCATTTTTCACCGGCCGTTCGCGTCACGAGCGTAAAATATCACCACGGTTTCCGTAAGGAAAACACGAATATCGCGCACGGTAAAAAGCCTCGAGCGTTTTATCGAACATGTAAGTGGGAGAAAGCCGCCCGACACGGCGCAAACTCGCGCCATCGAATACGCCAGGTCGATATCTCGATGTCGAGGTCGACTAGAGTTCGGGGTCATCTCTCGATAGTTTGCTCCGCTTTTGATATAAATCGCACGCGGGACTCCACAAATCTCAATCGTCGATTTCGAGAGAGATAATCGAGAGAGCGATATATTGCATGTTAATTCATTCATATTCATATTCATATTCATATTTATTTTTATTTATAAACATTCTTTGACTTGAATTTTTTTTTTTTTCAAAAGTTAATCTCGTTGCTTTATTTAATCATCTTCTTTAGTATATTTTCTCTTATTCGCGTCTGACATATTTTTCTAAATTTTTTATGTAATAAAGAGATTTTCTTTCTCATTTTTTATTTCTAATAAAAAAGTAAATAATCGAAACAAATTTTTAAAAAATTTTGAGCCATGCTGACGTTTAAAATTTTATAAAGATTATTACAAATTCATGAATGACTAAACTAATATATCGCATGTTAATTCACATATTTATTTTTATTTATAAACATTCTTTGACCTGAATTTTTCTATTTTTCAAAAGTTGATCTCGTTGCTTTATTTAACCATCTTCTTTAATATTATCTTATTCGCGTCTGACATATTTTTCTAAATTTTTTTATGTAAGAAAGAGATTTTCTTTCTCATTTTTTATTTTCTAACAAAAAAGCAAATAATCGGAACAAATTTTTAAAAAATTTTGATAGAATATCCATAAAACTAAATCTTAATTCGACATAAGCGAGGAAGCGAGAAAGATCAACGGGATCAAAGACGCAAGATGGTCCTTTCATCGTTTATTTTATATTGCAACATAAAATTTGTACAAATAATAATTCATTATACTATTATGTCATATCATATCAACTATAATGGATAATAATAATTAATGTACGAATTTTTCGCGTGGATGCACGCATACGTGCGCGAGACGCATACGCGCTATATAATTAATTAATATTGCGAGCGACCACGCACACACGCAAGCATGCGCGGCACGCGGTGCGTATCGGATCGTCGCGCGAGAGTTCGGCGATTTTTCCCGAAAAAAAAAGAGAAAAAATGGAAAAAAATTTTCCAGTTTGACGAAGACCCTCGATGAGGATCCAATATTCTATATCCTAGCATCCAACGCTCTTGTAGGCATTCGCTTCCGCTCGAGATTCCATTGTTCGCGACACGCATACGTTTTACATACAAGTATTCGTAGAGTGATGGACGACTTTTTAGCGAGATAAACCGGTCCGTGACTCTCGTTCATACAATCGCACACATGCACACTCACATCGAAAAAAGGGGAAGGGCCGTTATGTATATATATATAATATATATATATATTTTTTTTTAATGATTTAAAGAAACATTCTCTCATATTTACATCTACTTCGGCGAGCGACGAAGAAATTCTACAATTTAGCTGCTCGTCTTCGTTACAATTATTTCCTTAAAACATAACATTTTGCTTCTTTCTCCATAGCACGCATTACCCGTACATTCATACACGCACACGCATAATATATATATATATATATATATATATATATATATATATTATATATATATATATGTGTATATTTTTTCTCTCTTGTTACATCTTCCTCTTTGCTATGTATTATGTACAAAACCGCAACCTAATTCTCATTCTCTTCGCGCGTAAGGTAGCGAAAATCGATCGAACACGGTCTTGTTGGCGTTCTTGAAATTTATTAACCCTACATAGTATATACGCGTGTTTAACGTACATGTATCCTCTACGATTTCGTTGTGTGCAAAAATATGTCGACTACATTTTCTCCGTTCTTTTCCGCCTCTCCGCGACCTTCACCTTTCTGCGACTCCTACCCTCGTATATCGCGGCTAGAATTTACATTGCCCGACTCGCAGGAGTGCAACTATACAAGGGTGTGTATTCGCCTCCTTTAAGTAATTGTGCCGAGTAAATTCTCTCACGTCGATTCCAAATAACGGCATTCTCAAGACACGTAAAACGTGTGTAACGCTTGACTTTCGCTCTATGAAAGACATGGAAGTAGGAGATTTTCATCGGATTTTCGTGCATCGGTCATCGATAGAGAACGTAATATAGGACATAAAAGGACTACATATGTAAATCTAATAAATAACAGACGCTATAATGAATCAGATAAACCGAGAATAAGCGAAGGATGGTGCAAAAAAGGGAGATGGCGTATGTAATTGGTAAAATGCGATTCGACGTAAAAGACCGAGCGTGCAAGAGATAAAGTATTTTTGCATATAAAACGAAACATATTTCAATATTGGACAGCGTATTAGCGTTAGTGGAATGAAATTCGCGGTTGTAAAAAATGCATCAGAAAAAGGAAGAGAGAAAGAGGGACAGAGAGAAAGAGAAAGAGATAGAGAGATCGGGGCGAAAAGTGAAAAAGTAAAAATGCCCGTTGGGACAACGCAGTAAATAACTTGACCGACGTCATGCTTGATAAATACAATCCTATTTCATTAGCGATGAAGATTACATTACGTCCAACAAGACTCGTCACGATCGCGTTATACGTGCAACACGACATCGTGTTTCGGTGGAGTCACACTTAAAGTATTTCTGTTCCTAATCGCGCTCTTATACGTCGTGGTACACGAGACTTAATGGCCGAACGTGCAATCGCAACGAGATGCGATCACGATGTCTCCGAGATTGCATTACGAGCAAATGAGATCAACAAACGATGCGCGAGCGAACGGTGCGGACAAGGGTGTTTTCTGCTCCCGCGAACGTGAAAATATGTACGAAACAACGAGTAATTAGGTGAAGCCAGCTCTCACTCCCTCTCGGTGGAAATTTCTTATCCAAACAGGTGCTTTAAGATTTATCGCGTTAAAACATTCATAAAACTGCGACGCAGATGGGTAGCATCTGGCAGCCCAACTTCCCCTAACACTCTGTCCTGTTATACATATTTCCACGTTTAGCGCGAGCGAAGAAAGACGACGCTTTGCCGGCGTCCGATCGATGATACAAAGAATTAAAAAAAAAAAAAATGAAAAATGGGGGAGAAAAATTCAACAAAAAAGAGTACGTAATCTCTACACGTCGCATACAACTGTAAAACGAAGTGACGCGTAGAATATTCGCACGAACGTAAAAAAAAAAGAGGAGCATCTATACATTTAACAGCTACTGTTAGTGCGAAATATATTCAGGCTGAAACAGCGTGGTTCGTTGTCGCTTTCGTTTTTCTTTTTCACTTCTCAAGTTTCATCGCCCGCTTTCTCCCCGCGACTGCGAAGCGGCGAATACAATTGCAGACTATCGCATTTAATAACATCGCAGGTTCTCTTTTAAGTACCTTAGGATTTATTCGGAAATATTTACAGAGCTGTGATGTTCAGCTGTGATGAATGTTCAATACGCCCCCCGTGCAACGCAATAGTTCAGAAGACATCTGAGAGGAGATCTCTCTCGTCTCAGACATCTCTCAAACATTCGAATTGTCGATAACGTGGTGGATGACGTTTAAAATGATCGCTCATTTCAGCCCGATCAAAAACTATTCTCTCTGCGAAAAAATAAAAATAAAAGAATACATTTCTAACTTATAAACACTACGTCTAATACATACTTACAAAACCGACGGCATTAATCGCCTCGATTGATATATATATGTGTATATATATATATATATATATATATATATATATATATATATATATATATAATCTCTTTGATCACGAGAAACCGCGATCGCATGTCGTGAAGATGGCGTCACCCACAATCGTATATAAAAGTATAAAATGCATCGAATGCCGTATATCGTCACCGTAATCGTACAATTTTTGCGCGCCATTGGTTCGAGAGACTTCACCAATCTATCATTCTTGAAATCCGTTTATCTTTGCGTTTATACGTTTGTACGGCATTCTTTCTCTCGGCCGGAAATTGAAGTGCCTTAGCTTTTTAACATCATAACACATGAACTTGTGAACATACAGTCTTACGGAATGCACGTCCCTTATACAGATTCGCTTGATAAAAGAAAACGCAATTACGCCGAAAATACAAATAAATGCAATGAAATCACACGATAAAATGCAGGTAGAAAAATTTCGTTGTGGCTCGAGTGTTCAGGCTGATTAATTACATTAACGCATCGAATTCGGAATGGCAGTTATTTCGAGACCAACAGTATTGTTAAATATGGATACAAGTGCCGGATTCAAAGCGTTAATAATAATAATATTCAATCAGTCTCGAGCGATTAGACAGGCTGAATACGTTGCGATCTGTATGATAAAATTTGATTTCTCGAAGTATGTCAAAATAGCGCGGTTAATATTCAACAAAAATACACAGATAATAAAATTCAAATAATAAAATTTCTTAAAAAAGTTTTTCAATTATATCCCAGCAAACAAGTAACAGTGATATAACTGTTAGTTATAATTTCCCACTCAACAATATAACTGTTACATAACAAATATGTTATGTAACTGTTATATTGTTGAGTGGGAAATTACAACTAATAGTTATATAAATGTTACCTGGTGTTTACTGGAATAGACTTATTATATAGCAAAAGTCGATAAATTAAACGGACAAAGAAGAGCAATGTTTCGCACAAGATGATACATCGCCCTCATTGTCGATAGTTGATAATTTCTCTCGGGAGATCGTATCGTTGATCAGTTCATTCCCGACACACGCATAACACGTCTATAATTATTGCATTCGATTTTTTTACACAATTCACTTTCACAATTGTTCCGACAGAATAATCACTCTGAGCGTCTGGACATTGTCGTTGTCGAGAAGTTTGTTGGACCCTTTGAACGATGATACCTCGTCCTCTTCGAGATTCTCGACGGTCGTATGCTCGCATCCTTCCGCCTCGGCTCTCTCCTCTCCCGGTGGATCGTCCTCTTGCTCCGCGCTTCCTTTCGCGAGTAACGATTCGTGGCGCGTTTCGCTCGTGTCGACTGCCGACTCTTCCAAAACAGTCAATTGAGCCGGATCGTCTTTGTCCTTGGAACATCCCACTTGCGGTCGTTCTCGCGTAATCGGATTCTGCGATGAGTTGGCGAGTAGTTTCCTGGAAGCGGAAGTATACCTCGCGGCAAATTCTGGAGATTTCTGATTACACGATCGACCTGTCAGCGGGGATGTCCTCGAAGGATCGTTTCGAGAAGGAAGGCGCAGGGAAGGACCGGGTGAGAACGGCAAATGCGATAGCCTCTCCGTGGCTTTGGAAGCGTCGAAATGAATTTCGGTTAGCGCCTTGATATCCACCGTACGGCCCTTCGTGTCGACTTCATCCGGACAGGCTTGCCCCTCCAAGGAAGACGGTCGTTCCAGTAGGCAACCTCCCTCGAATACGCGAGGATTTACGTCAGCGTCCACTTTTAACGTTTCTCCTCGTGGCAGAGACGCAGCCTCATCAAGCATCTTCGTTGCACTGTCATTGTTATAGTGCTCCTCCAACTGATCGATTGCTTCAGGAACCGCTTCTAATAGCCCGGAACGATCAACCCGTAACGGCACAGTGTGCGCGACGACGTCCTCCGCACCAGTGAGCACGCAAGGACGGGGACATGTCACGGGATCCGTCTCCGCGATCTCTAGTAATCCAGATTTGTCAACTCGTCGAACCGTCACCGGCGTTGGCACGCCGTCCAGATCAGTATACGTTACTCCGTGCCAATTTCTCGCGTAATAATCATCCGTGGTCAACGACGGACCACGTCCTAAACCTGCATCATACGCCGCGCGTTGAGGAAAATGATGCGGTGGACGCATCGGAAGACCCAGTTGCGGTGTCGCTGTCGTAGTTGACGGCACGACGGGTGTTCTCGTCGATGGTGGTACGGAAGGATTTTCAAGGACTATCTCCATACGATGACGATGTCGATGGCGATGATAGAGGTGCGGGTGATGCTGCGTCATCGTATGACAGGGGGCCTGCTGCTATAGCCAAGTGGTACGTGTGTTTCCGGCTCGTGAGCCGGTAGGCAGGTCTCAAACAATTATCTCCCTGATAATTCTACGCCTGTTTGGCGTGGAGTAGCCTGACTCTAGGCTCTCGTCGTACGAGAGGCTGACCTGTTGCGGCGGCTTCGTATCTTCATCGTAATTCTCTTGATACGGCAATCCCGACACATCATAAGGTGAATCTGTCAAGGATAAAGCGAACGATTAATATGAATACGAGCAAAATTGCGAGACTGCGGAAGTTGGCGATGGACGGGGAAAGCGGAAGGGCTCGAAACAAGCTTCTCTAAGAATGGAGAAAGTATCGCCAAGCAATGCAGTGTAGCCGCGGAAGATCGATGTAACGTACGATATAATCTATAACGCTGCAACCCGACACGCACACCGGTAATATAGAGACTGTCATTAGAAGCTAGGCCCTGGGACGAGGGAAGTCACGTCAAACGATCGTAAGGCTAATACTGACCAACATGTTTCTGAGACTTGACGACGGTGGCAAAGGGCTCCGAACAGAACTGCTGCCGACTTAGATTATGGCTCTCCCTATAATTCTCCCGTTGCGGAAGATAATGAGGATGCGTGGGGTAATCGGACTCCGTAGTGCCATATCCAGCAAGATCGTAGGGCTGATTAACGCCGTTTGCAGCGGTGGACTTCATCTGCCATATGGAGTCCTGCGAGTTCACCGAACCGCCATTGTTGGAATTTGAGTAACTGTTATCCATGTATCCCATATTCACGCCTGCGAAAAATCGATAAAAGATCATATAACAGCGTATACATATTTTCCAAGAATTTTCATCGAAATATAACGCGCAATGAAAAATCCTTTTTCTTTATATCTTGCGACGTTTACCATTGATGTTGTGATTAGGTTGATGATAACCGTATCCCGATTGAGAATAAGCGGGAGTCTTCGAGTCTTCCAATGCTAAGGCATGATCCAAACTATGTTCTAGAGCTTTATTCTCGGCATAGTAGGGTGGTGGTGGTTGCGTTTGTTGGCCATTACCTGCCACGAGACTCGGACGAACGCTGCAAAAATAAAGAACAGATGTGAGCTGCCTTCTTTTATTCAAGTCGTGCGAAGCAGCATGTCGTTTACGTCTTGTATTCTTTGTTCATAACGACAGATAGCTTTGAGCGAGATGAAAACTTACGCGTTCGAGTCCATCTCGTAATCTTTCGCTTTCGTCGCGTGTTTCCGCCGGCACCGGCAGAATAGCAACAGCAATGTTCCAAACAGTAGAAAAACTGCTCCGCTTACTATCAGTGCGATTAAAGTTGGCGTTGCAAGAGCACCGGCTTGCGCGATGTAGGATGGTCCAACTGCGAGAAGGAATAAGAAAATGGCTTGAATTCAAGAAAGTCGTTCCAAAAGTACACTCGCTAAAATTAATTTGTTCCAACTTAAATTACTACATTATTTTAGAATTACAGGACGTAATTAATGGAAGAAATATTCATTAAGAGGATTAAGATTCAATTTTTTTATCAATTAAACATTTCGTCCTTTTTAACTTCCAACGTTGTAAGATCTTGGCAAACGTACAAAGTATATAACATTATTTTAATCGATCAGGGCTAATAAACTATTTATAAACTATTATATAATCACATTTCTCTTTTCAAAGATAAACTTACTTTCGGCTTCCGCGTACTCGCCGCACTTCTGTCGATCCGCTTTGAGACAGAGTCTAATTCTGAGTCGAGGTTCCGAATCAGCTGCTTCAGGATCGTCCAATATTCCTTCTCTTTGAGTGGGTGCACTCCCGAGAACTTCGAGAGGCCACTCGTCTACGATTCTCCACGAACTATCGGAACCTCCGTCAAACTTCTCGATAGATGCCACTAATGCCAGACACGTGGCACCAACGTTAATGGCGAGTGTGCCGCTCTCCGGGTCGAAACTCACCCGTAGTGGCGTAGGTATTTTCGCTACCGCTGTAGTGGCGGTTACCTCGTCGGAATAATCGGAATGATTTTTAGTATTGTAGACCTTCACCTTGAAGGTATAAGTCTGGTGCTGCTCCAAGTTGGTCACGTTACACGGATTGGATCTACGACAATCGAGCTCGAGCCATTGGCCGGCCGGTCCACGAGGAGGCGCGCAATCCGGCGCTACTATCTCGTCACCACCGGCCACTCTTCTGTACGAAACAAAGTACTTTGTGATAGGCAGGCCGCCGTCGAAACCCAGTTGCCACAAAAGCGCGACGTACGTGGGTCCGATTTCCATGGCAGTGATATTTGTTGGTCTTTCCGGCGCTCCCTTCGGCTGTAATCTGATGGTAGACATGACGCTGCCTTGAGCATTGGCAGCGCGACAAGTGTAATCGCCGTAATCAGATTCGCGAATATTGGTCATTCTTAGGACGGATGTGTACACGTCATAGTTGTCGCTCGTGGTAGTGATTTCGTAGTGACCGTCGCTGGAGGAACCCTGAAGAGTCGCGACGTTGGTGCCAAAGCTCCACTGGAACTCGGGTTTTGGCCACGCTTGTACTTTACAAGCCACCTCGGCGGTTTCTCGGAGATTGTACGCCACCTTGCCATGCTGATGGAGCACTATTGGCTCGTGCTCCACCTTGAGCATCATCGTGGACTCGACTTTCTTCACTTCGTTCATGAAGACGCAGGTGTATTTGCCGCGATCGCCTGCCACGATTTCGTCCGTTTGCGGACGAGCGTGACCCAAAAAGCTCAACGTAGAATTTACGGTTACTACGTTGCCATGGCCCTCCGACGCCGTCGTAATTACTTTGTAGAGCCTCTCGTCGGCCGTTAATTCCTGATCGTCCTTCAACCAGTGCACGCTAGGCCGTGGCTTACCCTGTGCTACGCAGGATACTTGAAATGACGACTCGCCGACTCTGCGATAAGCAACAAGACGTTACATTATTAGAACGGAACATATATCTTGTTCTACCTGCAAAGAACTACTTCATTCTCTGAATCTCGGTGCATATCTCACGGAAGAAAAGTGCAGAAGAAACGTAGTTCCTAGATCCACAATTACGCTAACGTATTTTAAAATAACTGGGGGATTGAAGAGGCAAATAGATAAAAAAAAGGACCATGCAACTTGCAACAAAATTAATTATACTTGTGATTGTTATTAATAATGTCACGTATAAAATGCGTTATGATTAGAAGTTCTTTAAGAATATTAACAAAACAATTTTCCGAAAAACAAGAGATGATTCAGAATTAGTCATGTCACGTCTTTTTTTTTTTAGAAAATTTCAACTTTTCTTCCAACAAGATCAAGAAAAAGTTTAATGCAACATGGTCTTTTTGCACACATTCGTAATGTAATTACTTACTTTCTCGTGACGTGAGGCTGCAGTTTGGTGAGTATCTTCGGAGGCTGATGAACGGTGAGATTCACTGACGCGGATTCGCCAATGCCGATCTCGTTTACCGCGCTGCATTTGTACACCCCCTTCGCTGCCAAGGTGCACCGAGTCGATCTCATACTTGGGTCCCACAGGTATCGGTATTAGACCTACGCTGCTTTCACCCTCCTTCCACCACTTGTAAGTCGGCTCAGGGTAGCCGGCCGGGCTGGCCATACACGTGAGTATCACTCGAGAGCCTTCGACGGCGACCGGCGAGTCCGGAGTTACCCTGGCCGGACCAGGCTTGTGCCGTACCCGAATAGTAACAGTGGCGAATGCCGAATGATTCCTGCGTTCGCCACCGGTAGGATGGATCGTGTTCACCGCGCGACAAGTGTAATTACCGGCGTGCTCCGCCGTGACCCGGGTCAATCGAAGGATGGAGCCTTGCTGTCTGAATTCCGGCCGGCCATCTCGCAGCCACTCGATCACCGTGGGCGTCGGATTGGCGCTCACGTTGCAGTGAATGGTCACACTATCTTCCACGTCGGCCACTCGGAAAGTATTGCCCTCGATCGACACCGTAGGTGGATAGAGCACGTCCAGGCTCAACGAGGCATCGGTTCGCTTGCCTAGTCCATTGTCCGCCTGACAGGTGTACCTGCCGACGTCCTGCAAGGTCACCTTGGGTATCACGTGCATGAAATTGGTACCGATGAAACTCCCGTCCCGCCACCAGCGGATCATGCCGACCGTAGGCTTCGAGTCCACCTCGCACTTGAGAGTAGCGGTACCGTTCACCTCGACCTTGAGCGGATTCTCCGGGCCGACAGTCACGCGCGGGAAGTAGCTGACGTCGAGGGTCACCGAGGCGTCCAGGGTGTCGCCTTCGCGCATCGCCCGATTTCTTACGACGCACCGGAAGATCGCTCGATCGTCCTCCCGCGTTGGCTCCACCACCAGCGTCCTACCGGTGTGCAACAGTAGAGTGCTGTTGCCGCGGTACCACTTCACTTCCGGCTCGGGGCTACCGCCATAAGTGTTACACTTCAACTCGAGCTGCTGACCTTCCGTGGCCTGGGCGGAGGTGGGCGATATTGTTGGCGGACCCGGCGCCCTCAGCACCGTCAGGGTGATGTACTTTCTGTGAAGATCGGTACCGGTGCTGCTGACCTTAACTCTGCACTCGTACTTGCCGTTGTCGCGCTCGTAGGACACGTTCTTGATTTGCAAGTCGTAGCGGCCCTCCTCCAGACTCATGAACACCTTGTAGTTCGGCGACAGCGAGCGGTTCTCGATCGCCGCGTTGTCCAGGTTGTTGTTCGTATGGGTCAGCCAAAAGCACGTGACGTTCTCCCGCGGGGGCGGGAACCGACATTGCAACTGCACCGTCGAGCCCTCGTGCGTGTCCATCTGCGTCTCGTCGACGCGCGCATGAATGGGTGCTGAAGCAAAGAAGAAGCAAACTTGGTTGAAAATTCGACCGAAACTTTTCGAGATGAAAAAAATCGAGAAAAATTATACAGGGGTGTCGCATTTTAAAAGTTCCGCCCTCGTAACTTTTTTAATTTTGATTGTAGAAAAAAATGCTTCGGACAAAAGTTGTATGGCTTGAAGGGGGACTTAAGATGGTGTCGTTAGTTTGACAGTGAAGAGTCGCCTGAAGGTCACGCGAAGGTCACATCCGATTTTTTAAACGGGACACCCTATACGCTTTTGCATATTCTTATAGTTCATCTCGAGAACTTTCCAAAACACTATAATTAAGTTAGTTTTCATGAAGTACTTTCCGAGTTATGAGGCTTGAAATCATTTCTTAATTTTACATAAACCGTAAAATATCTAGTGAAATATTCATTTTTCGATTATCCTACCTTAATAGTTTTACGTAGAAAATAACGAGAGGAATCAATTGGTGTAAAGAAAACACAATTGTATCGAAGAAAAAATATGGAAGTGTCAATTGCGAATTACATATTTTTGCGAACGCACTATCAGCTTTGCGCGTGCTGTAGCAGCGTTAACGACCGATCGATCGGCGTGACGGTGACCCGATAACCCGGTGACCCGATGAGCAAATCGACCGCAAGAACGATGGGCGAGGATCGATCCGTCTCCTCTTTGGACTTTACACTCTTGGAGCGCGTACACGCGTTTTCCATTAAGACGACGGGGAATAAATTCGCGGCGCGAGTGCGTTAATACGATACAAATTACCTGTCGGGCGTCAACCTAGTTTTAGGTTCACCGACTCCAGGCGACGGGGTCGCGCCTTCTGCACAATTAACCGGCGAGCCGCGCTACCGTTTCGCAGCCGATTTTGTCGCCGTGTCATCCGATTGAAGCAAGTGGCTGGGAAATAACGCGCAGGCATTTGCCGGCGTGAAAAGCGTCGGATGTTCCTCGCATTTGCGAAATAATGAACACGCTCGAAAACGGTTCGTCGCCCGGTTACGGGCTCTCGCAGCTGCGTGAATTCCTTCTGTCTCTTTACGACAGCGGCGACGGTACCGTTATAGAGAATATCTCCGGGACGGCTCTCGCATTCTGCGAGAGAAATTGGGTTTACCCTGCCTCGTGTTTTCGTCGCGAGCCGTCCAATTAAAGCGCGAAGGATGACGGCCGTAAAGATTCATTTTAAAGGAACGAAGAAGAAGAAGAATTTTATATGTGTATATGTAAATGAATAATTTTTCAATTAATTCCATTTAATTTCTTCCGTCACGATGACGTATCAGATCAGATTTAATATCTGTATTCATAGAGAGAAACATCATTGTAACCATTGTGTATCGATAACAAATATTGAACAAGCTCGTTTCTACGTTTTTTCTTTTTTTTTTTTTTTTTTTTTTTTTTAAATTCTGTGTATATTAAAATAGGTTTCATAAAAAAAATCTATTACGTACGAATCTGTTATACGCGATAACCAATATATGTTATACGCGCGCAAAGTTTACAATAAAAGATAAAAAATGATATAATATGAAAAGCGATAACCGATAGGAAAAATTTCTTTCACTCCATTTGTAAATGAGTATTTAAAAATACATGCATCTCTGTTATATGTATATCTCTTTAAAGTTTGTTGCGTGTGTATGTAAAGTATTCAGGGCTTAAAAGTTTGTGTTGTTTGTTCCATCTTTATAAGAGAAACAAAAAAAATCCTGCGTCCTGCAACGCTGTTTGTGCGTTTTGCAACCAACCGTGGAAACAACACGTCATTCTCATCCATTCCTCTCTACCATATTGTACATTTGTTTAGCAAATATAAATGGTACGAAATTTCGGTAATTCTTCATGCAAATTAAGAGGGACACACGCGCACAGAGTCCAGTTTTAATTTTAAAGAGAAACTTAAGAGCGATCGACAGTAAGAACAATATGACAGCAAAATGATGGATATTTAAATAATTTCCATGATAAATTCAATTATAATTACTTCAACTTTGGAGAGACACTTTGATAAACATTTAATGATCCAATGTCTCACATATGACCAATTTATGCAAAATAAATTTATAAATCTCCTTTTCAGAGAGAGATTAATCTGTCTATATTTTAGAGAAAAATAATCTCTCAATTAATCGATAAAAAATATTGTATACATGAGAGGAAAGAGATGATTATACATAAATAAATAAATAAATAATGTATATATAGTACATATAATACAATACATTAAAATATTAGAATATAATTTATATTATATTAAAATATTAATAATGTCGAGGTTTTTAATATAATTTTCCGATTTATCTATATTTTAGAGAAAAATAATCTTTCAATTAATTGAAGAAAAATATAAATGAAAGAAGATATATATTATAAGTTAATATATACATACTAATATATATTGTATTATGATATTAATACGTCCTGGTTTTTAATATAATTTTCCGATCTGTCTATATTTGAGAGAAAAATAGTTTTTAAATTAATCGATGAAAAATATAGAGATGAGAGAAAAAAATGCATAATATATATTAATATATATATGTATTGTATGATATTATGATATTAATAACATGGAAATTTTTCTAATATGATTTGCATCGTCTAAACGATCTCCACTGTTATAAAAATCGATTTTCCTATGATAGCATCATGGCGGTTCACTATCGTAACGTAACATCGAATGTCGACACAAATCATTGCGAAAATCGAATATCACAGCGCGGTGACGTTGAAAACTAATAGTTCCCCGCAATGTCGTGACCACAAATGTCGCGAATATTTATAGTTGACTTGACCAGTGTTGGTTAACACTAACCAAAGTTAACCAAATGCTCCGTCTAAATCGCAGTCACGATTATGATTTACGAAAAAAAAAGGATCATACACGGAAGTTACGGAACCAGCTGTCTGTTCGACTGCACCCCCAGAGGCTCGTGATATTCAACAATGAAGCTCATGACGTACATTGCAAGCGTACGTCTTGTCATGGTTTCGTATATTCAAATGGGAACCCTATGAACCACTCGAGTTCGTCTGTATGTCTGTCTGTCTCGGACCTATCCTGCTCTGCCACTCGCAAGCTTACCTATTCAGAGCCGGAATTTTCAGGTTCATCATGAATAAGAATACGCCGTACACTGAATATTCCGAAGCTAATAATACGAAGAAAGAAACGGGAACGATGGCGTAAAAGGAAGCGCGCATTCTCCAGAATTATCGAGGATTTAACGAAAAGCGAATACGTGGAGAAACGCAAAATTTCCCGGAATAATGGAACAGGATACTAAAGGGATCGGATATTTAATGGGTATCGAAATTTTCTCCGAAGACGAGCCATCGAAAGGGGAAAATTATCGAAATTCTTTTAATGAATTCGAAATGAACGTTTGACCTCGCGTGCCTCCGGAGGTGTAAAGTGGAACTTTCTCGCGTCAACGAACCCATCTACGCATTCACGTTATACCGTACTATCGGTTACGAGGCACCGTCGAACGTGGTGGAAAGCAGCCACGTATCTCTCTCCCGTCATTGGGTCACGTAACGGTAAAACCGCCGGTCGACTCGACTTGTCAACCTGCTGCCGAGGATCCTCTCCTGCCATTCTGTTTGGAAATGTCAGGGATACGTCTTACATCTCATCGTGTACGAATCTGCGTCGAATTTGTATCTCGATGCCACCCTTTTCGATTTATATTCGCCCACGCGTTTGATTGCTCGTACGTTTTTTTTCCTTCAACCCATCCGTCCACCCATCAGCCGACACTTTGTCGAGTCGACGAATTCGCTCTCTTCTGTATCCGTTCACCGTGAAACGCGCGCGTTGTCCTATTTATTTTCCTTCAGCGATCTTTATGCACGCTCCATTTTTCGCGGAAACCTCCTCTCTTCCTCTTCCGGCTGACGTTCGGCCCTAAAGGTGCGAACTCTGATTCTCGCGGCTTCCCCAAGAAAGCGCCATTAAGATATTACATTCTTATATATGGATAAGTTTTAGCAGCTCGCTGAGATTTTTAGACGAAGGGAAATTTCGCCAAACTTTCGCAAGGACAGGTATATTCGGAATATGACCTAAGAATGAAAAATAGAGTCCTTTCTACTCTCCTTGTTTTGCAAAACGAATCTGAAAATAAGATTCTGTCCTCGTTATATATTAAATGCTAAATGTGAAAAGTCATATTTATAATTTTCTGCAGAGAAACTTTGTCATTCAACATTATTATTTTGGCACAGTAGAGCAGAATTGCAGTTTTAGTTGACACAAATCTATTTCAAAAATGAAACGCCACAATTATTTAGCAGTAATAAATTATTACTAAAATAGAGCGAGCATTGATTTCACTGAGCTAACGTTAAAATTCCATTTAACGCTATCGGAAATATTTTCCGCAAGTTTTACAAAGTTACTGAAGAGGAGAAAAATGAAGAAAGTTGATTTCGCGAAACATCAAGGGAGGTTTGGAAAATTTCATCCTTTATTGACCTTTAACGTTGTTCTTTGAAAAATTCGTACGTTCTAAAATCTAGACTTCGAAATGGCTTCAAACCGATATAAATATCTAATGGGTCGTGTTTGTGAAAAAGCGCGATTTTTTCGCGCGACGATCCACAGATGGTCCGAAACTGGTTTTTCGTCTCTCCCTTCGATGCTTCCAGGCCAGACCTCTTTACACCTTTATCAACGTTGCATATTTCCTCGCTTCGTCGATCGCAAGTTACTACAATTTGTCATCGTAAAGTCGCTCTCGGAGCGACTTTTAAGTCGTTATGCTCGCTCCATGAGCGAATGAATCGCGTTGCTTGGCTCAAAATCAACTTTCCGCGCTAGATTATTCCGCTCTGTTCTACATTTCTTTCAAAGAGAGACTCTTACTTTTGCTTAAATCTATTTCTAACCAGGTTTCGTTCAAAGGACGCTTGGCTCTCTTTGCGTGCGATACGCGTTGCGTGCGTAAAATATTTTCGCGACAAGATACGGTCGTTAGGAAGAAAAAAAAAAGAAATGAAAAAGGTATACGCATCAATCTCTCTATCGTGAAAGAATAAACAATCTAATAAATAGAGCGAAAACGCCTAAAGAACGGCGCGTTACTTCTCACAGTCACAGTTTATCGATTTTTCAATCGCTATTCTCTTAGCAGAAATTCGATAAACGTCCATCACTTATGGCAGCAATATTAAATATCTCGATGATTAAATCTCACGTTGAAAATATCGAAACCAATTTTACTCGGATATTTTTAGTATCAGCTGATTTTTCGATTATCTGGATCCCGTCGTTATCATCTTTCAGAAGTTTACAATTTAGGATGGCCTTATTTTGCATTTTTCTCTTTTTAGATAAAATTCAGACCAGTGGTAAAAATTTCGAAAAAATCGACGAAAACTAGTCTTTTTATTAAAAATGTTAAAATAAATGAAAACTATTTCTATATCCGCCAATTGAAAGAGTATTTCTTAATTTAAACTTTTTCCAAAATGTAATCCATAACAGATTAAGAATTGATGTAGCAAAAAAATAGATTTTTATTAGAAAATGTCGGAAACGCGAATCACATCTGAATTGGTAAAACTTCTTTTTAATATTTCTAATAATATATCTAAAATTGTCTTGTTTTAAAAATTTTACCAATTTACTTAATTTATTTTGAATTAAGAAATACTTTAGTAGTAGGATTTTTTAAAGCAAAAATATTTTTCTTCATAAAAGTTACATTTCATCATATATTAGATACTTTTATCAATTTTGCCAGTTGATTGAATAAAATTCGAGACAGTAAAAACCGGAATTTATAATTTGTTTCACTCGTTGGATTTTTCCGACCAACCCTAGTTTAATTTCGAATTGCGAAAATTTCGCGAATTCCCCAATATCTCTATAAATCTCTTTAATTTATAATCGCTTTAAAATCCCGAGTCTATTGACGTCTGAAACGGTCTGGCGGTTGAAACGTAACGGGATAGAACCGAAATATCCGATGTACTTGGCGAGGTTTCTGGTTATGCCGCGATTATGCGTGCCACGGGGTGGATAGAGAACCAACCCCTATAATATATCTTATTGTCATGACTCGTTCCTACCCCCTTTCGTCTCCTTTCAGTTTCCTCTCTTCATTCCGTCTCTCCGGAATCGCCTTTCTCGTTATCATCCCTTTGTACCTTGACTCTATGGCTTTCCGCTTTTTTGTCAATTGCGCGATGACGGATTTAAATTAAGATCTCCCCCTCTGTGCAAAAGCGTTTCCTTTGCCGAAACTTTCTCCCGTGACGAATGTTCAACCACGAGGAACAGTCGCATGTCGCGCCTCGATTCGCATAAATGCCACGCTCGTCTCGCTCTCGCCGAAAGTATAACCATGCTTCTATGAACGTCTACGTTCGCGTTCCTACGAATATATACATATATCTCACTTGCCGTATGCGCTACTGCTATCTGTACCAATATTATCAACATTTCGCGCGCCCATGCATTGTGAATGCACAACAAGAGTTACGCTTTACGTCGTAGCGACTATGCAAAGATATCATCTCGATATTGCCGGTGCAATGTCGAATAAATGTATCAAGTAATATCGTTCTGACTAAATGATCCTAATATTAATAAAGAATTCTAATTCTTTTATCATCTGTTGCGGCTGAATAAAAGACGCGTTTTAAATTGATCAGTTTAAATGCTTGCAATACGTGCGATTTTATTCAGATTGTCTACTAAAATCTTGGAGAAAATTCTTTGATTTTCCAGATATTTTTACTTAAAATTTATATATAAATAGAAAGAATGTTTTCAAAATTCTTTAACTTTTTCAAATAAATTTGTTTGCTGCACAAACTTTCAATGTTTTTCATTCGAAATAAAAAATACAAATGCCAAATTTGAAATATACCGATGAAAAAAATGGGATAACTTTTGTAAGCTGATTTTTTATTTGCGTAACATTTTCATTTTTTATCGTAAAAAATTACAACGGAGAAATATAGAAATATATTCTAATTATAATATATATTTTAAATATTAATTCGCTCGGCTCGCCGACTACTTACCGTATATATATACGAGAGCAAAATTATCAGAGAGAGAGAATTAAAAAAAAAAATATATGTATTCCCAATGAAATTCCATAAGCATTTCCGCAAGTACAAAATTTCCTGAAAATTCCCAATTTTCCCGTGTTTTTCATAGAGTACATATTATAATGAGTCATTTCCCAATTAGTTTAGTCGTTCAGCGGAAGAGCACATGCGTGATGCGTCAGTTCGCGTAACCGCGACGCAGATTCTGCGCGACACAGAATTCGACGAGTATTGCAAACAATTTGCGCGTGACGCTCGACGGCGGCGGATAACAAACTTTCGACAAATTAATGGCCCGATAGACGCAAAGCTATATCCCGTATAATCGATATTTACGGCTGCGTGAGCCGGCACAAATGAACAAAGCCAGCCGCGTATATCACCCGGGAACCAGAGTAATTAAGACAAGGCATAACGAATAATTCGCGTCGCGTTTCGACAAGCGACAGCTTTGCTCCGAGATGTAATAATTCGCGTCGCGCCGTTCTTCATCGGTAACTTTACGCGCACCGTATATATATATATGTATGCATATGCATACCGAGTGATCGTATACGTTCTTGAAACCAGACGCGAGCGATTGACAGCCGTACTATTTTTATCCACGTGCGTTTGCGCGCGCGATGTCATTTTAATCGAGCGCTCGTTATCCGAGCTTTGAAATGTTGAATCTACTGTTAAAAATGCAAGCACTCCGGCTCTCCGGGACACCCTGTACACGCTGGAGAATGGCATAACGAGGTTACGCGCAATACTTGCGTAAATACGGCTTATTGTTAGTCATGTAGTAACAATCGTACCGATCTCTTGTAGGTGTTCGATCGCGCACACGCACGGCACACGCCTTTACCACGGCGTACCAATTACGAAACTGTTAATACTGCATAATGCAAGATGTGGCGACATACCGTGTGCCGTGTACGTAATGGCATTTTTTTTTTTCCTTTCGGAAATCCCCGGCACAATTCCGCCGTAAGAAAATTGCTTTCGTTCTGGGAGAGAATGATGATGAGACGGAAAAGAGAATTATGGGACAGATTTTAAATTCATACAGTTGCGAAAGGGAGTATGCGTGCTGTTCGGAGAGAGACCTTTTTTTTTTTATATCTCTTGTTTCAAAGTGTTCACGTATACAGTATCGGTCAAAAGTAACTCGTCGTCGTTCATAAAAATCGTTATTGAACAAAATATATTACATTACCAATTATGTTTTATTTATATTTTTCTATTATTTTACGCTTTAATTGCGCGTAGAAATTAAAAAAATATATATAACAAATATTAAATAATAACAGAAATATTAAATTTTTGATTCTTTACAATAGCTTCCATTTGTTTTGAATATTCATGCAAACTTGACATTCTTGACAGTTTATTTAATATTGTTACTGATTTAATTTCCTGCATGTTTGCAAATAAAATTATTTATTAAATTACAGTTGTTTTTAATTAATAGGTTTTATCTTTCGGACAACTCCATGAAATTCACCCTACAATAGCTTCATAGGTAGCTTCAAATCCGATAATTGAGAGAATTTTCAAAAATTTCATATTTCTATTATTATTTTTAATTATTTACATGTTTCTATTCATTCGAGTAATTTCCCCGTTTTTATAATTTATTTTTCCCCAGTACTGTATTTAGAGAGCGGAAAATTAATTTTTTCATTTAGATTTTTCGAACATTTCGCCAAGATAGAGTCGCACAATTTTCCGTCGAACTTTAAATTCCTCGGGATTAATCTCGAGAGGGGGAGGCGAACACGTAGTACGCGTTAGTTTCAAGTCAAACCGCACAAAGTTCAAGTGACTCATATACCAGTCTGTATGTAACACGAACGTCTCACTAGTGTCGGCGCCAGCCGAGTATGAATTTCCAAGATACATTGCGCCATTTTAAGGTAGGGCGGCTCAATATTCCGGGACGACACTTTGTGCAATATTAAGAGGACACAGGATTAGCCAATTGGCGTAAGTAAAAGCGGTCGTGAGCATCGATCGTGGTGAGCCCCGGACAGAGCAATTTCGACGCGAGGGCAATTTCTGCGACGTGTTACTCGGACGTAGCGCGAAAAAGTTGTAGAAATCATTATCTCGTGGCAGGCGATAAAGGAAGCGATCTTACAAGAACGCCCGGATACAACTCCAGATAACGGACGTTTACGTGACTTACAGCGATCTTACGAGCGTTATCCGCCGCGAAAATGGAAGGGGAGTTTAATATCTCCCGCGTATTTAACTTGAAGCGCAATACGAGAGGAGCACGCGTTATACTTAATATTTTTCCGGAGTCGGAGATCCTCCCGCGCGCATCCCCCTTCGTGCGTCTCCCTCGCAAGAACACAAGATTGCGTTAGAAATTACTCGCCCTGTGTTATACCTTAGATTTTTCCTCGGTACTTTAACAAGGCAAGTTGTACGCAATTTTCCGGGGGCTCTTAATTTCGAAGTTGAATTACGTTTGCATTTTATCGATTGCTCGAAATCTTTCGCAAAGATTAATTAAAACTCGTCTCTCTGTATATATTTAAATACCCGACTATTCGTTTGATCGACGCGGGAAATGCGCTTTACGTGTTAACGGAAACCGTTTCGCTCCCAAAATTTGCCTGCATCGAGGAAGCGTAATTCAACACGTTGTCGAAGGAATGCCACGTGGTATCGTGTTTCGAGCGCAATCCTACTGTGATTTACTGTCGCGCGGTTAAAATCGTGGGCAACCGTTGAAACGTTTCCTACGTCAAGATTTGTCGTATCAGGCGATCGAAAGTTGCACGAAAAAGACGCAAAAAAAAAAAAGGAAAAGAAAAATCCGATGGGAATTAAACTGTTGTTCAGCGAAATCGAAACGGTTGCACCGTTGCAAAGTTTATGTGTGATTTTATAGCGTCACCAGTGTAATTAATTGAATTTTTCAAATCCAATAATCATATAAACGTTGATGAAAAATAGTTAATGCAATAATATGTTGCCGAGGTATTAAAAGTATAAAGGTTTAATAACTTGTGCTTTCGAATTTAGGGAGTAAAAAGAAAGTGGGAGAATTATTTGATAGGGTTAAGGTTTTAACAGTTAAAATAAAAGATGTCCAGATTTTAGGTCTATTGTTTGAGTCTATTTTTTTATTTCTGTTTGATTTTAAAAGTTATTTCAGTTTTTGTTTTCAATTTTCAATTTATATTTTAATAACATTTTAATACTGGAATTCAAGTCCAGAATTTCAATTTTGATTTTAATTTTAAGGGATCAAAATTGTTTCGATTTTATTTCTCGTTTTTATTTTTATGTATATTTGATGTTTTATTTAAACTTTAATGCTATGCTTTTGTAAATAATTATGTAATTTTAAATAATTTTAAATTTTAATTAATAATTTTAATTTTAAAATATACTAATTTTAAATAATTTTAAGTTTAAGTTTAATATTACTATTCTACTCTCATAATTTATCTTATAACGACGTCTATTTTATTTTATTCAGATACTGTCGGATACTGTCAGACATTGTAGATATTTTGTTTTAAAAAATTCATTTGTACACTGCACAAAATTACAAATATAAAAGTAAAAGCTATTTAAAGCCGAAAGACACGGATTAAAAAACCAATAATTAGAAAGCCAATAATAAGAAACCAATAATAAGAAGTATTATAGAAGTGCCAACAAGTGACAAGTTAATGTATCTTTTTTTTTAGACACTCGATAAAGCGATATATATGAAACGTAAAATTCAACTTTCGCTTTCGAGTGTTTTCATTTTACCCAGAATAATGAATTAATCGCGTGTCGAATTTTTCACAACTCTTGCCCCCTCCTTTACACGTGCACATGCACATTCTTCGGGCCCTTTATAAATTTATCCCTCGAATGGCGCTGCCATCTGGGAGCCCGCGAAACAGGGCATCTCAGCCTCCGATGCAGGGTTGCGGTAAATCACGCGAGCAGCAGACGAAGGGGGCAAACCGCGGGCGCTGTCTTTCAACTTCGGGGGTTGCACGGAAGCCGCGCATTCGGGAAACGTTGCCGCCGCGCCGTCGCGTCGGTCGCATTGCGTCAAGAGAGCGAAAGAGAGAGAGAGAGAGAGAGAGAGGGAGGGAGGGAGAGAGGGTGCTTCGCGGCGAGGCCTCCCCCGCGCGCGTTGCCAATTAAGTACAATACAAGAGAGAGAGAGGGAGAGGGAGAAAAAGAAACGCACCCTCGAACGAAATATGAAGACGCTGCAGGCATCTTCTCTTCGAGAGTTCATCATGCCGCCAACGTTAATAAGGAGGAAAGCGCGCCCGCCTTCCGGCCGCGCCTCGTGATGTATGGCCATGGTGCTGTTTTACGGACAGATTTACGGTTCGGCGGACAAAAGATCGAGGGAAGACGAGATGGGTGCAAGGGACGAGTGCCGCGAAGGGTTCCTTCTTCTCGCCAACGTCGGTTCTCCCGTTGCTCGAGATAGAGACAAGCGCAAGAGACTCTCCTTGCCAGATGTCGGCAATCGACATACACGTCTCCTTTCTGAAGCGAGAAGGGATGTTTCGTTCACTTTACATTACGATAAACAGCGCGCTCTTCCCCGTTAAAGTCACACTGAGAAAAAAATCTGGTTGCGTTAATTAGAATTCTGGTATGTCTGTTGGAAAATGGACGAACCAGAATTCTTGTAGGGATTACCAGATGAATCTGATTAATTTCTTCCTGTTCAATTTACCAAATTTTCTGATTAATAATACTAAACTCGCCAGCACCAAGTCGTCTAAAATTTTTTCCTCTAAAGTCTGTTTAATATTCCAACAAGATTATTGCATAAATTCAATCAAGATTATTGAATAAATTATTTTAAATTCAGTTTGTTAGCAAAAACAATTTTATTAATATTTTTTAATTATTATATAATTATTTTAAATATATTTATAAATATTTTTTAAATATATTTACATATATATTTTAAATATATTATATAATTATTTTATAATATTTTATAATTATTTTAAATTCAGTTTGTTAGAAATTAAACTGATAAACAGTGATGCAAGAAGAGGATGCAGCTCAAACACAATCAGAGAGCTAGCGTCCTCTTTCTGGCACTACTGCTCGTAAGAGAAAAAAAATATACTTTGGATTTAATGTTAATACCACTTCTTTATATTCAATATTTTATGGCAAATATTGAATACGAGTTAAATTAAGAGTGGCAAGGAAAGAAATTAATGTAACAGGAAATTTGATAGATCCAACCAGAAAATACTAACCAAATCTTTATAGTAAAATCTATTAAACGTTCTAGTTATAAAAAATCGAGTTTTATGATAACTAGAAATTCCTGTTTGATTTAACTAAAATACCTTCAATCATATACGTCTTGTTGGTACAATCAAACGATTTTTCTCAGTGCAGCGGGAATGTTTCTCTCGTTCTCTTTAAATTTGTTTTTGCATTTTTGTCAAATAGTGGAGGAAATTAAAATCTATTTGTCTTTCAGCGGGTGTCTACTGAAATCTTGTAAAAGAACTACCATTTCCTGATTTTCAAGTATATTTGTTCAAAATTCCAAATAAAGGAAATTTTTCAGGATTTTTTTAATGCAATTTTCTGTAAAAAGAGTTTTTTTTTTATTGTATGCGTTTTCTAACATTTTTCACTTGTACAGAGGGAAAGCTTCTTAAGTGTCAAGTGCTAGATTTATAAATGTAAAATCTTTGTGGAAACTGAATAACTTTCATAAGATAAGCATTTTTGCATAAAATTTTCACTTTTCATCGCTAAAAATTACAATAAAGAACACGTACTTCATATTTAATATTCTCTTAAGACATTTGAATATAAAAACAAAGGTAGATGTAATAATATAATTTAAAAATGTAATTCGTAACTTTTTGCTCATCGGCAGAGACTGTTGATATAAATGCAACATCAAAGGGAGAATTTCTGAAAAAATTCCCCCGAGCCTCAATAAAGTTTCTTCCTTCACGTAAAAAAAAAAAAAAGAAAAGAAAAATCCTTAGGAATTCCAAGTTTTCCATATTTTTCCAGGGAATAGATATTTCTGTATCAACTTTGCTGGGATGCACACGGTAATAATACACAAAGCCCTCTCTCTATCGCAATACACAGTTTCTGTAACATAATTATGTAACATAAATACCCGGAAATCTCTCGGAATGATTACTTTGCACGTTTCATCTTGTTTGCCATCTCTCGATGAGAACCATGCTCGCGCCGAAATTTCGTGCGCCCGCCTCGCATATATGCGCGGCAAAGTTACTCGAAATTCTCATAGTCATTTCCCGCACCGATGGAAGCGGGGGGGGGGGGGCACACCCGATGAATTTTCCGCTAGGGAGATTATTCCCGCCTGCAGGCGGCCGGCTCTCCCGACGACGCGCGATATCACGAGGAGCGCAAACATAAGGAATGATCGACGACGACGATAATTCGGGGACTTTCGAATACCTTTTCCAATATTTGAAATATCGACTGTATTGGAAAAGAGGGCGCGGGACGGGGGGGGGGGGGCGAGGAACGGGGGAGCGGGGCGGAGGGAGCGGGCCAGGGGGGAGAATATATTTGAATAAGTGGGCGATAAGTATGCAATGAAAACACACGTGGCAGGTGTAATATCGACTCGCGAAAAACAAATTAGCGTTATCGGCCGCGATCGAAATGAAAAATTATGTATACGCAATTAGGCGCGCGCCCACGCACACCCGCGTATTGGGGGGGGGGGCCTAGAAAATTATCGCTCGTCGAATCTGTCGCGCAAAATCGTAATCGTGTTGCGCGCAGTTTGCTCGTCGCATTAATTGCATTAAATCATTATCGGACATTTGGGCGCGGAAAAGGCGAGGGGGGGGAGGGGGAGGGGGAGGGTGCAAACCGCCGACCAAAAATATGTACACTAATTCCATAATGCCCGGTTATTATTAGATAATAATTCCCGACAGTAATGTGCGGTAATACAAATTGATAACGGCGATTATAGTTTTCCAGCGATTTCCAACGATAAATACGGACAAATGATTTGTCGCTCAGAATATTGTCGGATATAAATCCTCAAGATATTTATTCGAAATTGCGCATTTTCGCGTTCGGTGTGAAACGTCGCGAAATTTCGGACCCGAATTTTGTAATTTAATCGTCGTGGAAAATCACGACGCTTAATTTCATTTCGACAATCGTGCGCGTCGTCAATTCCAGATACGTACGGGGGGGGGCAAAAATCCAAGACTCCGTTATCCGAAATTTCAAGCCCCCGGGGGCTCCTGGAGCTCTTACGTGACACGCCGAGTGTTCTATGTAAACCTCATTAACGCGCGATGGTTTTGCCGGTACTGATACACCGGCGATAAATCGTGGCGAGTCTGGCAGCAACGAGCATAATCGCGAGGCGAGGAAAGTCGAGCGGTCTCGTGCGATCTCGATCAGCGATTACGCCGGGTTTAAAGCTCGTTTACGTACGCACGGGACGATAAGCGATTGCCGGGCCGGGCACGGCAATTTTTTTGCATTAATATACCCGGTAATGAATGCACGCGATACGTACGTACATACACATCTACACATGTATGTGCTTTTTTTCTTTTTTTGCTTTATCCAAGACGTCGCCTCGCATGCGGCACGCGACGAATTAATGTCGGGCTCGGCTTCGTTCGTACGTAATATGTACGTACGCGTACATCGCAAAGCAAATCCGCTCGAGATTAATACTAACTCGTCGCCCGGTTCCTGGATCCTTACATTTCGGCGGTTTATGCGGTCGTCTATAAATTAGTTCGCCACGGTATTGGACCGACCGCGACCGATGCGAGGATCGTTAACGATTAGGGTTAATCTCGCGCGAGCTGCCAGATATTGCATGCTATGATATATATATATATATATATATATATATATATATATATATGCATACAGAATGTTTCAATAAAGATGGGCAACTTCTCATAGAATAGGTAAAATAATTTTATAAGCTTCTATAAAATTTTTTTTCTCAACGCATCTCTATCAAGATATTTATTTTAAAATTCACGCAAATTTAATAATTATTTATTAATTACATCTTCCTTAAATAACTTTTGTATCATTCTGCAGAATCTAGTAATTTATAATAATTATATTTTATTAAATGAAAAACCGATGCGACGGTCGTTAACGATTAGGGTTAATTTCGCGCGAGCTGTCAGATATTAAGATATTGCATGCTATGATATATATAAATATGCATACAGAATGTTTCAATAAAGATGGGCATCTTCTCATAGAATAGATAAAATAATTTTATAAACTTCTATACAAATTTTTTCTCAACGCATCTTTATCATGATATTTGTTTTAAAATTTACGCAAATTTACATCTTCCTTAAATAACTTTTGTATCATTCTGCAGAATTGAGTAATTTATAATAATTATATTTTATTAAATAAACACTTTAAAAAAATAGTATAATAAATTACTTGATATCACGTCAGAGAATTGGAAATAAACTATAAACTAAATTATAAAATTTTGTTAAACTTGTAAAATTTTTACCAGTAGGTTTTTTTTTTTTTTAATATTTTTGTAGATTTTTTTCACATATTTTTTAGAAGAGTATTATTATTTCGTTTCATCAAAACTAAATATTTTCGAGAAAAACACATTCGATAGAAAGCGAACAATGCTGATAATAAAATGATGATGATAAAAGATACGTTATAATAAAAAATTTTAGAAATGTGCGGCTTTATTTTTACCTGCTCTAATCAACTCACTTTGTCAAAGCATCCTATATAATATATATATATATATATATATATATATATATATATATATATATGCGTACAAAAGCATTATGTGAAAACTTGCCTTTTCATTTGTTCTACTATGAATATTGCGAGTCGGTAGAAAAATTCAAGTTTGGCGTGAAAGTTAATTTTCCTCATCATAGGAATATAAAAAGACCAAGACGCGATGGATCTTAATTGGATTTTACATCAGGCTTCTTTTGTGAACTTTGCAAAGTAAGAGAGAGAGAGAGAGAGAGAGAGAGAGAGAGAGAGAGAGAGAGAGAGAGAGAGAGAGAGAGAGAGAGAGAGAGAGAGAGAGAGCTTGTGCCAATATATTCTGTACTTTCAACAATTCGTGTAATGTGTGCGGGTATTTTATTCGCACACAATATTCTTATATCGGAGGAATATGATGCGCATTATGTCGAGGCGTTATATAATTTAATCTTTTAATTGAAAAAAAGAGAGAAAAGACAGTGATAAATATAACAATGTCGTATCGCCAACACGAATGCAATACGTGCCACGCGATGCAGGATACATGTGTCGCAACATCCTGCAGTATTAATCGCGAAACGTGCCGATCGGCCTCTAATGCGAGGCCAAAGAGCCGCGAAACGAGCACAAACGAACAAACGTCGGCAACATTGCGCATAGTAGTAAATACATAAAGGCACGTTATTCATCGTCGATGTTATCGATGTCGCTGGCAGAAATCGCCATTTGTGCGCGTTCGCCAGTGTTTCTCAAAGAGAACTCTCTCGGAGGAATGATCCCCCGTGACATGACATTTTCAGAAGGCGTCACTCTCAAAAAGTATTTTTTTTTTTTTTAACTAGGTAACGTTTACAAAATATTTTTGTCCTAATTAACCGACATGAATATCATGAATCGTGTGTAGCGAAATTTTACAGGCGGCCGCATACGTAACATTCGCGAAAAAAGAGCTCGAGGTAAAATGTATATTAATTATTTTCGCATTAAACGTTAATGGAACGCGCGGGAGGTTGCATAAACTATAATCGCGGGGGCGCATTTTATAGAGAGCGCGGGATATCGCGCCTTCTTTATCGCGTGTGCGCCTTTATTTAAAACGCCCTGCTATTATACTTGCGTAAAGGAATGATACGATATAAATAAAGGAGAGGGAAAATCGAAATTTCCTCCTTGCGGAATTTTATTGCAGAGACTCCCCTTGTTATCTCGGCGTAATGCGACCGCGCCTTTAGGTGTTTCTTCACGTGGAAAATATATATGGAGAATTTTCTCTCCTATACGATTGTTGTCTCTCTTATACGGTAAACTCCTCGCCTCAATAATTCCTCTCTCTTTCTTCCTCCCCGGGTCCCCCTCTCGTTTTCACGTATCAGCGTCACGTCGGGAGCGCGTACCCCCCGCTAATGGATTTTAGTTATTTAGAAAACACGCTTTATGAGACCTGGTTTGCATTGCCACTTGTTCGGACGTGACCGCAACGGGAGGAGTGCACGTGAAACTTTACGTGACTAGTGTCGATTCGGCCTCGCCGACGTAATGCACGGTTCTTCGGAGGTGTTGCCTCCGCGGTATTAACAAACATGTTCTCTCGCACGTTCGTGCACCATCTAACTTCCTTCCCGTGGTAATAAACATGAAGGGTTTCACCCCCTTGTGGCATTAAACGGCCACTTAAAGGGAACTATTCTTAATTTAAATATCGCTCGCGAGAGCGCATTACGTTGTAAAATACACGCACTATTTTCTACGCGCTCTCATACCTTGCTTCTACCTCGTCTAACATACCTAAATATAAGCAAATGCGATTAATTTGCGGTATTATTCAAATTATCGTATTTCGTGCCCGTAAAATGAATGTAAAGCAATGATAGGAATGTAAAGTTAATATGGCTGAAATATTAATACTTTAGGCGTTATAATGTTATACTACGCGAAATGATTGGATATGATGTATGAGAAATTAAAACTATATTACATTACATATGTTATATGCATTACACGAGGGAGCTGTTATTAATGGAAAATCGCGCAATCTGAAAGAAATAACAAAATATGTGTATCGTGCGATTTTTTTACACGTGCATAGCGTGCGTGCTCCATGAATTTTAGATTAATTGGAATTAATTTTTTGTTTGAAAATTTTACAATAGATTTCCCAAATTCTGTTACTCGTTAACTGGTCTCGTGACCCATAAAAATATAATTATTTCACCAGATTAATTAACTATTAATACCTCAATAATCAACGTCAAATTACTTTTCTATCAAAAAATCTAATCGAAATTGATTGACCTGATATCGTAATTATTTATACCAGAATAGAAAATTTACTTTTATTATCTCAAGTCGTTTTATTTATTTATAACAGTCTATCAAGACTGAAAATGTTCCAACATTTACTCTAATTTTACTTTTACTTTAAAATTTAACTTCTCGTTATTCGAAACCTATGCCATTTACGTATCGTACACAGTACCATGCTTTACCGTTCGATATTTTATTATTTTTCTTGAAAAGTATTGATTGAAAAAAATAAAAGAGATAAAAAAGTTTCTAAATAAATCAAACTTTTTAACGCATATTTTTAGATGATCATATTTCGGCCTGTTAAAAAGTTTTGATAAAAAATTGAATAGGAATTGCTAGTTTCATCCCCTTATAACAATACGGGAGGCTGAAAAAAATATTAATAAATAAAAACCTTTTTTTACTAGTAGAAAATATCCACCTAATTTCATTTCTTTAACTTTTAAATTTGAGATAAAAATAGAAACCTAATACCTTTTATTCCCATTTTTTGGAGAAGTGTAATTCCAGAGAGGGTTGTATATATTTATGTGAAAAAAACTCCTTTAATTTCCGACAAAGAATCATCTCCTAAAATTTTTCGCACAAAACACTCTGTATGATTTGAAAATTAATGATATTCGTCATAATCCTATTGATCTATTGTTAGTCTCTTTACCCTATTGACACATGTTTCTCTGTTTTTGCGACACTCTGTACGTGCATATATACATCCTATATAAATACATACATATATATATATATATATATATATATATATATATACACACATCCAATAGTGCCCGTGGGCAGGACATAACAAAGCGAAACGCGTTAATGTCTGTGGCGTAGCAATAACAATACGTCGCGCGCGCGGCCAGCAGTCGAACCTTATTTCATCGCATCGAATATCATCGCCGTAGGCATTCTTGCACCGCGTGCGACCGCGGGAATATTGGCTCTCGTATATGCACGTCCGTGCAATATGACGGCGAGAATTGTAGTCGCATAACGCACATGCGAAAAACGCGAGTCCGCCTCAACGCGAGAGAAAGCGTAAACCCGACCAAAAGCATACGACCTCTCTCTTTCTCTCTCTCTTTTTCTCTCTCCGTTTCAGACATGATTACACACTCATCGGCTCTCGACAGGCTATCCGGCCAGATGGTAGTACAAAGCAAGGCATTTATAGTGTCATAGAGGAAGTCGCCTCTGCTTTCTATCAATCACGGATGCCGAGTGAATCATTTCGATGACGACAGGATCAACGATTTCTCAGGAATATTTTACATTGAGATTTAAGATAAGATACGGATGACGAGGAGAATTTTATTAATAAAAATATACATTAATAATATATATTAATATATTAAAAATATATATGAATATATATTAATAATTTATATTGATAAAAAATATATATAATCTCGCGCAGAGGGGTACTTTTTGAAATTACAAAGCTTTACAAGACGTAAAAATGATATTTCAACAAACATTTGCCTCGTCGTTTAATAAAATGGGGAAAAATATGAAATTGCGCGACAAAGATATTTAATATCCAATCTTTTTAAACATGTGCGTGTTTTATACGCAGAGGACGACGTTACTCGAAGTACTCGGGGAGCCCTGTGTCGTTTGACAAAAAGCTCGCCGCTTCTTTCTCATACAACCGTAACAACGTATATTGAAATATGTCCATTCGATACGTCGCTATTCGACCTTTGCGATGGGATCCGCGCGCGGAAACATACGGCGGGAGTTGGGAAAAAAGCGACGTGTACGATTGACCGACCGTTCCTCCGGTTGTCGAACCGGACGTATCGGCCCTATCGGGGCGATGCGCGAAATGATTTGAAAAAATGGCCCGACAATTTTTTATTTCCGCAGCGCGCGGCGCGGGGGTGGAAAACGTACACATGTATGGGCCGGACGAAATAATGCTCCCTACGTGCGTGCGCGTTTACCTCCGACAAATGCGCTCTCGCCCCCCCGACATCCATTTCGTCCCCCGCTACCCCCTTCCTCCCCTTGTCCCGCTTGCCGTCCGGTAATATAAAGAATTAATTCCTCGACCGTTTCTCTGCGTTTCAAGGAATGGAACGGCTCCGGATATATCGGTGCAAAAGGAAATGTCCGACCCGCGATGGAATCGGTAAGGAAATACGGATACGCACGGATTGAAGAAAGATAAAAATGTGAAAATGGAGTGATGATACACCCCGGTTTTGTCGATCTCTTTGTCGCAATATTTTTCTCTCCTCCTGTTTCTCGTTCACGACTGTCAATTTTTAATCCCGATTAATTCAGATTGTTTATCATAAACAAGATTAGAGAGTCTCTCGGCAATTGTCGGGCGAAATTGCAATTTGATTACAAGTAATCTCTTTCCATTAATTGTTAGAAAAATCTTTTCCGGTTATAGAGTGTCTTGACTTGAATTTTGTGATAGAACTCTCTGATCTTTCGGATACTTTTGTTTAAAATTGCAGATAAAGAGAATACTTTCAAGATTTTTTGATGCAACTTTTATAAGATAAGTGTTTTTTATTGCACGTTTTCTAATGCTTTTTATTCATACGAAGGAAAAATACCGAGCCACTTGAGCTTCAAGCGCTAGATTTGCAAATGTACCGAAAAAAAAAACTGAATAGCTTCCGTAAGATAAACATTTTTTTCAGTTGCATATCATTCTCGTTTTTCTTCATTGCTAAAAATTGCATAAAACGAATAAGTACTGCATATTCAATATTTCGTCAAAACATTCGCATACAAAAATATATATATATATATATATATATATATATATATATATGTATGTAACTTGAAAATATATAATTCATAACTTTATTTATCAGTATACTGTTTACAGAATAAAAACATTATGAAAGAGAATTAAAAAGAAATCGACGAAAGAGATCCAATAAAATTCCCAGAGAATTCCACGTTTTCCATATTTCTCCGGGGAATAGATACCTTGAATTATCGAATTAAAATTCCATTAAAGTGAAATCTAAAATAGCCGCGGGCACTTTTGCATTATCGCCGTAAGAGATCGGGAATGAAGATAGATAGAGCGAGAAAGGCGCGCGATACTTGGCGTAATCGCCAGTCGCGTGGCAAGTAAATAAATAATTTTTGATCCAAGGCGCATAACTCAGGGGTTACCTTCGCGCGACGACAAGAAATAAGAGGTCGTTTACTAAAGCCATTAATCGCTTATGTTTCGCGCGACGAGAGAAGAGGTATGTCGGCACCCTCCTGCGCGCCATTAACATGGCGTCGCCCTCGTAATCTTCTTTTCGTAATGCAACAACGGAGAGAGGTAACGGCCCCTTCGCACCTGCGTTGCAGCATGCATTTCTTTAACGCTTCCTCGCAGGAAGCGTCGTCGAAATTTATCGAGTGGACAGACAGCTTAGAAGCTCCTCGGGTCTCTCTCCCTCTCTCTCTCTCTCTCTCTCGAGGAAAAACAGCGGCAATAAGAGCGGGAAATTTATTAGGGGCCGCCGCAAAGACGTCGATCGATTACTCGTGCCACTTTACTTGAAATAAACGATTGTCGACCGTAAATAGTCACCCATCTTCTTGTAACTGACCTGTCCCGCAACCAAATATCGCGTTTTCACAGATCGCCCTTTCTATCTTTCGATTAACTCGCGAAACGTCCTGCGAGACATTTGGATAAAATACGCTTGGCGCAATTTTTGCGGCATTTCAGGTGTAATTTGAAAGTATATAAATTATCTCCGAGATATAATTTGCCAGATGCAGTAATGAAATCATGTGCGTGATAGTCGCGATTAAATCTATCGCACCCGACGAGATGGAAAGCCCGGGTAAACGCACTCGAGACGCAACGCTTTCCCCCGCGATTAAATGTATCATCGTTGTTAAGAAGAAACATCGCGATTTCCAATCCCGGCTACCATGGCCGATTAGCGGTTAATTACTTTCCGATAATTTCGCGGAGCGATAACATTTGGCAAGAATCGCGGATCTTCGTGGGAAATGGTCGTTCGTGGATAACGACGATTAGAAAATGCGGTGTCGTTAACGATGCGATTTTCCGAACCATGAGTTGATCCGAAAGAGAGAGATGGGGGGAGGAAAGCCACCATTATCCCTCGATCTATGCGCGCAACATAAAGTGTAATGCGCCCTCTCATCTAATTATGTCCCTTTATTAAAGTCCTGGGTGAATCGAATTAAAAAAAATTGTCTTGTAACAATTTTCTAGATACGAAAAATGAATTAAAATAGATAACTGGGTGAAATAATAATTGATGAATAAATGGAATAATACTGTAATATCGCATAAATTTTGTACTTAATTAATCTAAATGGGCAAAGACGGAATTTATATCTGGAATCTGAATTTTTAGTAAAATTTAGAAAGTGGCGTCAATTATCTATTATCATGTGGCGCCATAATTAATTAGACAGAATCTACATACTTAAATTTTGTAACAAAATTCTCTGAAAATTCCTTGAGCTTCTGGGTATTTTTGTTTAAAATTCCAGGTAAAGAGAATTTTTATAATTTTCTAAGACAAGTTTTTCCACTGCGTACGTTTTATAATGTTTTCCACTCGAAGAAAATATAAAAGGCCACTTAAATTTCAAGTGCTAACAATTTGAAAATATAAAATTATAATAAAAAAATATAAATGGTCTATTCTATATTTTCTTAAGATTGAAACAGAAATAAGATATATATTTATAATATATATTTTAAACGCATAATTTTGTTGGTTCGCTGATTACATGTAAGAACAAAATTATGTGAGAATTTCGGTCCCAATAAAATTCCGTGAAAACTCCCTGATTTTTCCAACTATAAAATAATCTTTGAAAATTTCAGGTTTTCCATGTTTTGAAGACCCTCATATTTGTTATAAAATCCGCGATTATGGTAAGAAAGATAATTTTTCACAAAAATGATTCTGACTATCTGCACTATCGAAATTCATATTTATTTGGTCATTGAATTCAAATTTTCTATTAAATTTTACAAACGACATTACAAAACAATTATCAAAAATTGCGCTAAATTTTTGTTGCGAAATTCAACGAGATCTACCTACCCTCGGGATCAAATCTTTTTTTCCCGCGTCAAGAGCGATTTTAATTTGGCCATCCTTTGCAAATCCGCCGAATCTCAATCCGCGGATTCATTGCGGAAGAAAAATGTCGCGATGCAGTCGACGTGTAACCTTGCGCGTATGCAAATTTTCCCTCCGCGCCTCTCACTGCTTCCCTCCCCGTCCTCGTCTCCGCTCACCCTTTTCCCCCCCTCTCCGTCTTCTTACGAACCGCCGTTCACCGGCGGCTGTTTAAACTACCGTGCGGTTTGACACGCCACAAAGGACCGATCCGTGCACGCTATGGGTGCACTGTTGTCTTTCATCGACGTCCACGAACATCGTATACGAGATCAAATTTCTCACCCCTTCCTCCACATGACGGTTTTACCACATCTATAATTTTTAAATAGGACTTTACGAGCTTAAAAATTACGTCGTCCTCTCTTTTGATACGGTTGCTTGATTCGGTTAATTTCCAGAATTTTATACTCAAAGGTTTTATACATGTGTGTGTGTGTGTGTGTGTGTGTGTGTGTGTGTGTGTGTGTGTGTGTGTGTGTGTGTGTGTGTAAATGTGTATATTTACACATTTGATGTCATGATAGCCTATATTTTGCGGCTTCCATGTATATTTGAATATGAATAAAGTGAAACTGACTGAGAAAGCTTAAAGATCCCAAGAGAGGAAGACGCTCTTCTGAGAGTTAAGAACACCAATGCAACATTAACATGCCATTTCGCATCAAGATGTAATATCGATGAAGATGTCAATAAAAAGTAATATTCTCCAAAGATTTACCTAATTTGTGTTTCGAAATTTCCATTCAAACATTCATTCCAGGAAGTAAAATCAATTTAGACAAAAAGAAGGAGAGCGGAAACAGATGAAGCGTCCCCCTCTCCCACACCGTACATCTTTCTTAAAAACAGCTTTCTAATGCTTTCCTTATTCCGTGTTGATCAAAACTTTAATTTACATTGTTAAATGGAAATTATTATTATCTTCAGTCGCATCGGATCATTCTCGAGTCATCACGATGATGGTAATTTCCGAGGCGGCCTTCCATGAAGCTGGGCTCTTTGTAAGATCGGTTCGACGCACGATCACGTACCCGTGACTCGTCTTTGTATTATTTACTGTTTTTCATCCGAGAACCCGTAACAAATGAAAGTCTTTCGTTAGATAGTTTGATCCTTGGAATGGAATCGCTCGCGAATATCTTCAAAATATCGCCCGCGGCACCGCATCTCCAGAACCTCTCAATTTTACGTCAATCTAAGCATCTATATCGCGAAGTCTAGATAAGAACAATAGAAACTTGGTGAAAAGCCAACCTCCTCTCGACACTCCTATCGCCTGCCATACATTCTCTAATCGACTTACAACAGCTGATCTAATTACAACTAACTTCGCGTATTACTTTGCCCAGGATTTTTACGTCCAACCTAAAGTGTCTTTCGTCTTGTCATTTGGTTTCCATTGATTGTTTTCAACAAAAACGTTCTGACATTGCTCATCAATGCATCTGGGTTCGATAGCAACCCGTCAACTATCGACGTGTTATTTAATTTAAGAATGTTTTGTATCTATTTTCAAAATATTGAGAATTGAATGAAAATTGTACAGAATGTTTTTATATGTTTCGAATCTTCAGTACAATTTTTCAATCGATTCACAAGTTAGAAGGATTTTAATTTGCACCGAATTGTATTCTTATGGGAAACGTATAACCCGTCGATTCAAATGATAAAGACACGTGGAAATAATATTCAGAATTTGTGGAAAATTTGCAAAAGTTTAGATATACAGAGGAAATATTTGGTCAAATAATATCCAAGATCAAATGTAATATTCCACACAATTTCTTACTCAAAATATAAAAGTGGATAATATATTCGTCAATATTGATTTCAGCTACTTTTCGCCGTGATGATTGTACATACAAAACATCCTTAATATAGCGTAAGCTGAAAAGTCTCGCGAATTTGTTGAGGGAAAAATCGTATAGGTATCGAGGATATTTTTGGAATACTCTTCAGACGATCTGACAGAAAAGAGATGCGGCAAAAGCGAGCAACGTTTCAACATTTCCACTGTTGCAAACTCGCAACCCACGCAATGCATACGCGAATCCGGTTTCATTCCTCGACACCTCTCTGCCCGTCCCTCGCGAGGGTGTTGCTTCGCCCCTTCGGAATTATCAATTTATCCGATATTTATCCGGCGAGAGAGGGCGGTCGACCGATCCCGAGCCTGTCTCTCACCCTGGCTCGTGAATCGTCCATTAATTAACCACGATCCCGCGTTTCGACGGAATTAGTTTTTAATCATAGCGTCCAACACGTTCGTTAGGAAAACACGGTAACAAGGATCGGAGGTATACTCACCGGTGCAGAGCAGCAATAAGTTCATTATCGCAATCTGCGTGCGGCGGTTGATCCTCGGCTTTCTATCCATGATTACAGGAGACAGAGTCTGTACCGAGACGAACGAGAGAGAAGGCGAAAACTTGACGCGGGGATAGTAATTTCACACGTGTTTCACCCTCGTTCGCTGCGAAAGCCTCCCCTGGATCCCGAAACTCTCACCGAAGCCGCCGATCGAATAACAATATACGCATAATATACGTCAGTACAATATATCACTCCCTCACTCTGTGTATTTATTTATATTCTCACAGGCTCGTGACACAACACGCGCGCACATCCCAATGACATTCACTGCACGGCTCGTCGCACCGAAGCGGCGACGGCGACGGGAGGGACGCTCGCTCCACCATTCTTCTTCATCGCTTCGTTCGTTTCATCAAAAATTCGATCGATGCCTTCGCCGCTTCCCTCGATCGTCCTCGTCGTCGTCGATCGCTACCTTCCCGTCCTCGGGCGGATGCTCGCCGGCGGTCTTACGGTCTCAAGGATGACACTACGGCCCGACAGACACATCAGGCTCGTTTCGAAGCGAGATGAAACTCCATTTCCACTAGGGCGTGTGTGTATATATGTGTGTGTGTGCGTCTGTGTGTGTATATATGTGTGTACACCTGGTCTCTCGCGGTCGGCGATTTAAATCGAGACCTTCGCCTCTCTCACCTCGTGTCTGCGACGCTCTCGGAAACTGTTATTTTTTTTTTTTCTTTTCAATCACTGTTGGACGACGAGACGGCACGATTCCCTCTCTCCAGGACGATTCTCCTTCCCGGAGGACGAGAATCTGGCGCGAGAAGGCGAAACCGTCGCACGTCCGTCGACACCACCGGTGCGTCTCTTGACAGTCGCACGGCAACTGAGCCCGCGATCTCATCGCGCCTTCGCTGCCCCCACCTCGCGATTCTCGCACCCCCCACCCCTCCTGCGCCCCACCACAACCCCTCGAGCGGCCACGCACGGAGTGCGGCGTTCGTACTACGACTGTAGCACGGCGGTGGCGATGGTGGTGGTTGATGGTGGTGGTAGCGGTGATGGTGGTGGTAGCGATGACGACGAAGACGATGAAGAAGACGATGGTGGTAACCGGCCAGAGCCGGATACACCATCTGCAGGTGCGAGAGGCGCCGTGAGAGAACTCGCTTACCTCGCAGGGTTTCTCAAATCGCACGCGTCCTTTGTACGCGCCGAGGAGAACGGTTCTCGCAATAATTTCGCGATATTTGGTTTTTTTTTTTTTTTTTAAATTGTCGGCAGCGATTTTCCCCCGGAGCGTCGAGTATGATGAATTACGCGCCGCGAAAATATTTCCACACATTCCTACATTTCTATTTGTTATTTAGCGTTATTCGGCATGTCGTAGCTTCATTACGAAATAGCTTTAAATAAAGCTAAGTCTCGAAATATGGTCCCTGCTGCATACATGGTCCCTCTCTTGAGACATATACCATAAGTAAAGTACTTGGACGAGACACTAGGAACTACTTCAACTCGCTGGTAATAGTGCATTCTGGTTATGTGAAGAGGGTGCATTACGTTTTGCCCTCTTGAAACAACGAATTTAATGAGGGCGGTAAATTTTTATAACGTCCTTGCGTGTAATATTACTGTTTACATTTTTACGAGAAGCGTTCTTTTTTTTTTTAAGAGACACAACAGACCGATTCTAAGACGTGACTGTAAAGGGAAAAAAGTGTATTTACAATTCGACATGTCAAAGTGAAAAAAATTACAAACGAGAAATTTGTCTTTGATTATATATTCTTAGATTTGAATAATTTTTTTATTCTCTTGAGGAAAAATACTGCACGCGCGATGCGTGCAAAATTATAACATCAATCGCAATAAAGAACAATGTGCTGGTACAATTTAATTTTACTGAATTTACAACCGATGCGTGTATGATATACGAGCAATCGAGGGTAAAAAAAATCGCTCGATCGCAATAGTTTCGACGTAGTGTTTAATAATGAAATTTTTACTAAACGTACTTTCGATTAAAAATACCCCTTTAAATAACCGTCGCGGAAAATGCATGAAAAATTTCATACAGCCTAGCGGCGTGCGATGACGTCTGCGCTTTAGACAAGCTAATTTTGGCGAGAGGTAATTTTGCCGAAATTTACGTAATTCTCTAATTTGAGAATTGTCTGTTAATCGGTACCTATATGACTGCACATGCGGGGACTAAACGAGTTTAATTATTTTAATTACTTAAGAGAGCTTTCCGGCCAATTTTGCTACAGTATATAGCCCTGAATAAGAATAGACTTGCATTTTTCATTGTATTTATGCATTTTCACGAGCTTCTCATGTGTAACTTCTGTCGTTTTTTCCCCTTGTTAATTGAAACTATTATTTAAATATTCCGCTTATAGAACGGATCGATATGGATTTAAATAAATAAACCCATCTATTTTTCCTCTCCCCTTGTCTCCTCTCTTCATATGTGAAATTCATTCGGAGGGAAAACCGTCTCGTGCTCGGGGCGTTAATATGGCACGAGCCAACCCTGCCAGCGGTGGCGGTTTATGGAATGGGGCGGGGTGAGAGGGGGAGAAGACCGCGCGGGGAGGAAGGGACAGAAGGGTGTCGGCGAACGTTGGGCCCTAGTCGAGCGAGAGCAGAGAAGCGGCGAGGACGAGGGTAAGAGGCTGTGCACGACGGCAGTTTGCCCCCACCGATCTCTACGGCAGGTGGTTCTTTCTCCCGCGGGCTCTCCACTCGAGGGACCACCAAGCATTTCGGGCCGACCGCCTGTGTACCGTCACGAAACGACGGAAACCTGCTGCGAGCGAGGGGCGCGCGTAGAATATTTCTTTTTTTTTCTTTTTATGCATCGCGCTTCTGATCGGATGAAACTCAAATCGTCCTCTGCAAATCCGCAAATACACTCGCGAAATTACGACGCTTACTCCGTCCTGGATTTTTTATTCGTCTCAAACCCTCTCTCTCGTCCCTCATGCGCGTTGCTTCTAAAAAGAGAGGGGGATTAATGTTTTTCTCGCGCGGAGCTTATTTCGGTAAAGTATCGAGCCCGGGGAATGCCCCGGTAACCGTAAAATATGTATCGATACGACAAAATGGCGATATGATACTTTGATTGCCGGTATTGTGGTGTCGTTAGCATTTTTGCGTGTCCAGTCGCAGTTGCGATATGATAGATATCGCGAGAATTTGAAAGAGTTTTTATAAACACACGCTCCTCTCCCCCTCGTTTGCCGATTCTATGCATTAATCATTCGCTTTTTCTCCCCTCCCTTTTAAATAAAAACGCCTCTTTATGGAAGACTCAACTGTTGCGATTTGCATAGATTCGCAATTCGCAGGAAAGATAGCGCCAACGCCGAGATGGCTGGTTTAGGGGCTACACAAAATGGGTTCTTTGTGCGCGCACACACACACACAGTCTCTTTAATATATGTATGTTTGTATCGCTTATTCCGTTGTCGATTGTGACCGTGGAATTCGGGGATGCGCGATGGCATAAATTAGCGTTTGATGCACTGGGGATCTCGCATCCGCGTTGGTAAATGATAAACCGCGTCGCAGAGATTAAAACTGTATTTTGCATTGCACTGTGCGGCGCATCATAGGATGTCGATCACGATGGCCCAGTTGCAGCGGCCGCGGCCATGTAAATTAAACTTGGATCCGATAAATTTCGGCATGTCGAGACAATCTTAATGGGCGAATAATGATGACGAGAGGGCCGATAAAAGTAGCGTTTTATCGCTTTACGCCAGCGGGGAAAATGTGACAAAATTGTTATCGTGGAAAAACGACACGCGAAATACATGAGGAACGTCTGTATCCAGTTATACATGCGTTAAATGCGAGCCGGAGCAGCCAAACCGACATGTGACAATCTCATTTCACGTGGCACGTCCTACCGGAATGCTCGCAGGAATGCAGAGGACGCGTTTATTACGTAACACCACGTTTATTAGAGTCGTATACGACGAGGCGCGCGTGTTGGAGACCGGCAAACTTCAATCTTTCAAGCTTACAAACGAGTCGTTATTTGTCTTTAGCGAACAAAGGCGAGGGTGTAATTTCGCCTGCGAGACGAGGCCGAGAGAGAGGACCAAAGATCCATTTCGCATCGCCGTAGAAATATGAATTTCGTTGGAAACATATGCTGGCACGCCTTCGCAAAACCTTTGGGATGTTCAGCTGCCCTTCGCTACCTGACCAGGTAGCCTGCCTTGAATCCTCATCTCTTTGTCGCGATCATCTTTAGGGTTCCAGCAACATGTGCAAGCTCCACATGTCGCGGTAAAGTATCACGATCATGTTTCGCGTCGACATGCTCGACATGCGTTGTCCTCAAGTATGGGCAAAGTGGCCAATATTGGCGGCAATTGCGTACATTGATAATATCATCGCCGACAAATATTTGCCCCCTGCTCGATAAACATCGAAGAAATGTCGAAAGTTGCCAGAGATTCGACTGCGTACGATGGAATATTGTCAGAAACTTTCGCATTTAACGCACTTTTCCCATTATTTCAAGCAATCGTACTCGGGCTGGAAACAGTGTCAAATGTCAATATTGACGTGCATCTTTATTTTCACCTTGCTATTGGCATTTTGTTTCAATTTTCATTAATCTTTGCCCCTAATAATGCTTTATGAGTATCGAGTGTTCTCCGAGGGAAAAAATGACAACGAAACGAGACGATGACGTCTCATGATTAATAGCGTGAATTCGATATGACACCATGGGATATTCCTGGCAACGAAATTCATTTCCGAAATGTTGCCAGCAATTATGTCAGCTATGCTGCGGTATCGTAAACGCGGCCTGAGACCTGTATATTTTTATTTACAGCTTCGTTCGCGCTCTCGACAGTCGTCCGTTTCCGAGTGAAAGCATTATTTTTAACGAAACTTTTATGAAATGAAACTGTAACGCCGGTTTCACATGACGACTTGTGTACACAAAACGTCCGGAAAAATTGTTGATCAAGCCTGAATAAATAATTAACTTGGCCGTTTTCGGCAAATAACAAATTCAATTAATCAACGATGAAATATGTATCCTAACCGTTGGTGTGTTATTAATTCGATCAATTAATTAACAAACTGAATTCGTTTAACGCGCAAGTACTTGGATATCGAATTCGATGTCGCGCCGCGACTTTTTTAAACCACACACCGGCAAAGTGGATTTTCAGTAAATGCAAGTCCTCAATCCTGCATCCATTAGCGAAATGCCGTAACATGTTAGCGCATGTTCATTATAAAATTCCAATAATTAACATTTTTAATTCTTAACTATCTCGTAATTAAAGATATTTTTTATTACGCAAATAACTTCTGATGACCAATAATACTAATGACACATCTGTAGCGGAATTTAATCACGTCATTGCTTACGAAGTTCTTGTCTAGATCGATACGCGAGGTACTACTTTTTAATGGCATTCAAAAATTTATAAAGTGACGTAAAGGAGCTCCACTTGGGGCTCAAACGCTACTTTAAATTTTGCACATCGGTTAATGGAAAATGAGATTGTTCAAGAGAGATGCAGAGAGAGAGAGAGAGAGAGAGACGGAAAGAGAAGTGGGCTCGACTCGTTTCGAGTTCTCGCGATCAAGGGTCAGTAATTAGCAGCGTACATAGAAAGTCAATTGCGGGCGATTATGCGCGCATCGGTGCGTAACCGAGTGCGTGCGTGCATTCGTTTGTTCGTTTGGCTGCGAACAACAATGAGGCCCGAACCGATTTTCGGCCTCCGGACGGACGGCGCGACGAGTGAGTTGATCTGATTCGAGGTAACGGAGCGAGAGCGCGTATCCGAGGGGGTTGATGGAGATCGCGCCGATGTAGAAACTCGCCCCGTTGCAATTCGCTCAAATTGAGCCGTCCAATTTGTTCGGATTGTCATGCTAAAGCCGGTCGGATGCGGCGAAAGAACGAGCGTGGGGGAGGAGGAGAAAGAAGGGCGGCTCCAGTCTTGCCATTGTTATTGGAATCGCGTTCGCAAACTACATTTGCGAGACGTATGCGTTTGACGCGCGTTCCCGTACATCCATTTCACCCCCGGTGACCGATATCTCGCAAGTTTTGGGAGTTAATATGTGTCGCGAAAGTTGCTCCGCGTCCAAGTGTCTCAAATACTACCTCGTTAAAGTTTTACGCGCAGCGTGCCTTCTACGGAGACTTGATTCAACGGTAATTATATGCAATGTGCTCCATTTCGGGGTGTTCATTCCATGAGAAAGTATGGAGTCTGCATTTTTTCAGAGATTTTTTTATACCTAGAAAAATGAGGGAATTCTTATGGAATTTTATTGGAATTTAGAAAATTTGACAAAAAAAGATTCTCCCTTTAGATAATTTGGCCTTATGCTGTAAGCTAATCTGCCGATTAGTCCAATGTGAATTATATGTATTTAACAGAGCGTGTCTACTCCCTGGAAAAATATAGAAAACCTGGAATTTTCAGAGATGTTTCTAAATCTACAGAAAAAAGAGAATTTTTATGGAAACTTATTATTGAAAAACTCTGAGAGAATAAAAAAAAATTCTCCCTTCTTCGATTATTTTGCTCTCATATATTGTAGGTAGTCGGCAAGCTAAGTGAATTATGTGTTAAAAGTTTATTATGAATACACAAATATATATATATATATATGTATATTCAATGTTTTAAAATATTGAATATAAAATACATGGGGTTTTTGTAATTTTGTAATTTGTAGTGAGAAAAAAAATGAAAATTTTATACAAATAAGAAAATGCTTATTTTTTACAAAAAATTATTCAATTTTTTCAAAGATTTCACACTTACAAATTTACAAATTTAAAACTTTTCTGTTTTTTTTTCGTACGAGTGAAAAATATTAGGAAATACTATAAGAACACTTATTTTTGTTAGAAAAATTGCGTAAAAAAACTTTCAAATATTTTTTTTAACTGGAATTTTAAACAAAAATGAAATGTGAAAAATCAGAGAATTTTCAGGCAACTTTTACAAGTTTTTATATATAATATATATAATATTCTATATAAATCTATATTTATTTTTGTTTATAATAATAGTCTTAATAAAATATACAATATCCAGTATATATTTTTTTACATTATAATTTTTAGCGATGGAAAAATTTTCAACTTTTAAATGGCTCTTTATTTTTCTCTTTGTATGAATGATAGCATTAGAAAATGCATACAATAAAATAATTTTACAAAGTTGCATCCAAAAATCCCTCAAAAAATTCTCTTTACCTAGAATTTCAAAAGTCTGAAAGAGACGAGGGAATTTTTTTCACAAAATTCAAGCATACACCCTGCATTTGTAACTTATGTACGATTCGAATAGGATAGCCAACGACAACTCTGGCGCGGATCCAATCGGACTCCGACCGATGTCTACAACGCGTTACATTGACCCGTCGCGTCGTTGAATGGCCGAGATATATCGGGGAAATTGTCCGGGGAAAGTTGAAGCGCGTTATCGTCACTTGAAGCTGCGTTAATAAATCCGCCCAATAAACGATTTCGATTTTCGCTCGGGGGCGGGGGAGGGGGGGAGGGGGGCGGCGGGCGACGCGCTTCAATTTTTACGCAAGTGCCAAAGTGGCGCTTATGACCAGGCCATTATGTGTCATTTACTTTCCGATACTTCAAGCTCGTCGTCGATCTCGCGCGATTAAATACCGCGCGAATACACGCGCACGCACTCGCGCGCGCACTCGCACACGCACCCCGGGATGCGTGCGGATACGCGCACCACCGTGCCCGTGGGGACGACCGGTTGTATCACGCGACGCGTAATACGCGAACCGGACGCGGTTTTAAGCCCATTTGCAACCGCGAGAGATTAATACATATTCCGCTATTCTGCCGGAGAAAAATGCGCTGACACCGATCTCTTCGTCGAAGCGCAAGCGTCCAATTTACAATTGCGTTTTCAATATCAATCCGAATTTTTCATAATACATATTTCAGAGAAAAAATGACGCGACCCATGCGATTGTGTAATTAACTTAATTACGTAATAATATATGCGTAATTACGTTTTTTCATAAATACTGAAATTATATAAATATTTTATGCAAAATAGTAAATTACATATTAATTAAATTATACAGATAATTAAATAATTTATTTATTAATTAGTTATGTAATTAATTAAATAATTAAGTGTTATTGGTGAAGGAGGCATCAAATAAATATATAGTTACATCTTAACAAAATTAATCTCTCTCTACACATTTAATATCATTTTTTCATCTCGCGTATTTTTATTTATTTTTTGACGAGTATAAAAATCTAGAAAAATTTCTTCAGTTTAAAACATTCCCTCTGACTATTTACGACGGAGATTTTCTTCGCGAGAAGAGGTTACATTACGACGTTTCGCGGTCGAGAGAGGATTCGGCCCCTCACCCGGGGGTTCGACGACGCACAATCGAGTCTTTATTTCTCCGGGACCGAGGTCATCCTCGCGTTGGCAATAAGCGATAACCGCAATGCGCGTCCAGCTCAAGCGTAAACGCCAGCACACAAATACTCCTCGGTCCTTCTCGACTCGTCGTTATTGTCATCGTCGACGGTTCGTTACCCCGTCAAGTCCTTTCGACCCGGTGAACGCGTCGCTCCTCTTATCCTCCTTGTCCGCCCGCCGGATTTTTCATCCCGTCTCTTCGCGGTCTCGCGGTTTCTCATTCCCGTTTTGGCCACGTACGCGAATCTATCCTTTTTTACGTAGATATATATATATATATACCGCCACCCCCGTTCGATAATTCCGAGAGAGATCATCATCCGAGAGATAAAATCACGTTGGGAAAGCTCCAACGTCGTGGGAGGAACGTCGGTCAAAGGAAAGGGAGAAGTGATCGGGATGTTTAATTTGTTTTGTTAACCAGTTTATACGGAATTAATAATAACGGGGGACCTTGCGCGTAGATTTGCGACGAAGCTGCAGGTAGGAAATTCACGACGAGGAATATCGCATAAACCGATATCGTAAAAGCCCGTCGAGAATTACCGGTAAGAATATTGAAGTTACGACGTGGATTTTTGCGAGAGAAGCTTGAAACTCGTCTCGCGATGCGAACACTTTGGATTCGCGAAAAGGCGAGAATTTATTTTGGTTATTTATAATAAATTTGCAGATATCAGGCGGTTATCAGATTTACGCGTAAAAGCGCCGCGCATGCGAAATTTTGACAATAGTCCCCAATAGAGCTCAGCATACATTATGTACAAAGCGACTAATGCCGCCGTATCTCGGACGAACGTTCGAAATTCCCATGAACGAAAAGTTTCTCGGGTTAAAAGGATGCATCCCACTGGCGGAGGTTGTTGCTTTTACATACGAGATGCGCTGCCTTTTGAGCTTCGCTCTAAAAATTCCTCGTTAAGGAATGACCGAATTCAAAAGGGAGTAACGTTATTAAGCTCAACGCTTTACATTCAATTGCGAATATATTGTGAAAACATTTCGCCCTCCCTGAATTTCGAATTTACGCACATTTTTTTCCTTTTTCACATGTTATAATTTCTGCGATATTTATGAAAATCCTCTCTCTCTCTGTCGCGAAAAATATGTTGGATATAATTTTCGTCGAGTTTGCAAACCTACCAAGTTTCATCGATACATCGACGAGCCCGGCAGCATTTTGTAAGCGCATTTATATGGAGATACGAAAGCGAAGCCTGTATCTCGTCGGAAGGAGCCGGGCGTCGCGCTTATTTAGGACGCGTCATCCCTAAGTGTGATCTCGTAACTTTTCACAGCTGGATAGACGTTTCCGTTGAGCGAATCGATCGACGTTGACGTCAGCGACTTCATTATCGTTGCCCGGGAAGAGATAGAGGGAAATAGGGGGCGTACAAACGGCGAGGGACAAGAGCCGCAGTTTTAATTACGGATCGCCGAAGCAGCCTCTCTCCGGCCTGATCCGCGGAGTCATGGAAAGCGCGCGGAAAATGCGATTTAATTAAATGGTAACAATTCACGATCGGCGTATTAATGAAGCATCTGCCCGTTGCCCTCCCGGTTCCTGCGGCCGTTCGCCCCCCCCGGAGAAAGAGAGAGAAAGCATCGCTGGCATAGTTGCGGCGGCAACAATTGCGTTCCGATTCGCGTATCGGATCGGGCAAATCCCGCGACCCCGGCTTTGAATTCGCGAACGCGAATGTCTTCCTTGACAATCGTTTGCTCGCTCGTTTGTCGCGATTAACGATCATTTCTCGGCGAATCTCGCGAAACGAATAATCGTTTAAAAGCCCGACGATTAAAGGTAGTCCGCGGAGCGCTCATCGAAAGATTGAGGGTATAAAATGCATTTTTCGATTTTAAAATAAAACGTTATATAAAATAAATATATAATATGATGTAATATTATATTAATATTATATTATACATATTTATTTTGTATTTAAAATTTTGTAAAATATATTATATATTTATTTTATATGCCTTATTTAAAAGTCTTTTTATTTTGAGATATGTAATAATATTAATAATAATATTAATAATATAATATTAATAATAAATTATTATTATTATTATTATTATCATTTATTTATTTACTTATATTTTGAACAACATACTTTAATTATATTTTAAATACGTATATTGAATATATCCGAGATAAACATTTAAACTCAGTTTGAAAGATTGTTTTCTCATTGCAAATATCTTTAAAAGTGTACGATAATGACGTCTATAAACTCGATAAATGTATGAAATAATGTGTAAACATTTGTGTAAAAGCATCTTACCAAATTATGGGAAGAGCAAATTGATAAAATATTTTCGTACGATACCAAGAAATTAAATCGTTTGCGTATTTATATTATTATGTTGTTAATAATTATTTTAAATATTGATGTATTATAATTTATTTGTTAATATACGAGTACAGATGTGATATTTTGAAATCTTTTCAAAGCATTAATATATCGTTAATGTTTGTTTTTCAACTGTTCAACTTTAATGTATTTTAATTTTTAATACTATTATGGCCATTTAATACAATTACACATTAAACTTAATATTTAGAATATCGTTATCTTATTAATGCCCTGAAAAACAAAATTTCGAAATATCATATCTGCATTCACATTAAATAGATAAACATATAACACGTTATTATGTAAAATACGCGAATATTAATCCATTACTGGTCGTAATAAATGTATAAAATCAAAAATAATATAAATTTCGTCGAAATTATACTTTGTTAAGGTGAGATTTTAAATGGACTCGTGCAATTCGAAGAGGATTCATTATTTCTACATACATTATAATTAAAATTAACTATTCCATTTAGTTTATCTAAGGCATCGACATGTGTTTCAAATTAAGATCAATTATCAGAATATCATTTCAACGACAAATAATTTGCACGTATGCCATATGTAATCACGCGCACATTTAGGTTGGACAAAATTCTCTCCACTCCAAGCTTCCGTATAACACGGTAGACCGCTAATTAAACCTTACCGTAAATCTCAATGTTTCATATACAAACTTGCGCATGAGGTTGCACGCATGCGTGGCGAGACTTGCCAAAGGCTGTTTATACATTAATAACGGTACATCTTGTAGGCGTTCTCTCGCGAGAGAATGTTAATTCTATAGAAATTAAGTGCTCTCGACCATCTCCTTTTTTCCTTATACTCTAATGTACCGCATCAAAGTTCGCTTACACACTTCGCTTGTTTACGACTGCGTTAAACAATATTCTTGAATAAGTACCTCAACTTTTGGATCCCTCTATATATATATCGCGCGCTTTATCGGGTGAACTTTTCAACGTTATAATCTAATAGAAAATTCCGCGGCAGAATTATTATTATAGCTCGGTATCGCGTGCAATCCAATTTTTGTACTCGATAGATTTTAATACCCTTGACAAATTGCAAGGGCCTTCTACGCTGTTTACGTATGCGCACTAAAAAAAATTGCATTCATTAAAATTCTGGTCGATTCAACCAGTATGTCTTGGAAAATGGACGAACCAGAATTCTTGTAGGAATTACCAGATGAATCTGATTAATTTCTTCCTGTTAAATTTTTCAAATTGTCTGGTTAATAATACTAAACTCGCCAAGTCGTCTACAATTTTTTCCATCTAATTTCTCTCTGTTTAATATTCTCAATTCCAACAAGATTATTGGATAAATTCGATCCAGATGATTGAATAAATTATTTTAAATTCAGTTTGTTAGAAATTAAACTGATAAACAGTGATGCAAGAAGAGGATGCAGCTCAAACACACAATCAGAGAGCTAAGAAAAAATAATATACTTTGGATTTAATGTTAATACTAATTCTTTATATATATTTTATGGCAAATATTGAATACAAGTTAAGTTAAGAGTGGCAAGCAAAGAAATTAATGTAACAAGAAATTTTATAGAGCCAACCAGGAAATACTAATCAAATCTTTATAGTAAAATCTATTAAACGTTCTGGTTATAAAAAATCGAATCTTATCATGATAATTAAAAATTCTTGTTTGATTTAACCAAAATGCCTTCAATCATATACGTCTTGTTGGTAGAATCAAACGATTTTTCTCAGTGTGCGCACTAAGAAAAGATCTAGTTGCATTAATTAAAATTCTGGTAGATTCAATCAGTATGTCTGTTGGAAAATGGACAAACCAGAATTCTTGTAGAAATTACCAGATGAATTTGATTAATTTCTCCCTGTTAAATTTTCCAAATTTTCTGGTCAATAATACTAAACTCGCCAAGTCGTCTAAAATTTTTTCCATCTAATCTCTCTCTGTTTAATATTCTCACTTCCAACAAGATTATTAGATAAATTCGATCCAGATGATTGAGAAAATTAAATTGTTTTAAATTCAGTTTGTTAGAAATTAAACTGATAAATAAGATGCAAGAAGAGGATGCAACTCAAACACACACAATCAGAGAGCTAGCGTCCTCTTTCTGGCATTACTGCTCGTAAGAAAAAAAAATGTACTTTGGATTTAACGTTAATACTAGTCCTTTATATACATTTTATTTAACCAAAATGCCTTCAATCATATACGTCCTGTTGATAGAATCAAACGATTTTTCTCGTTTGCCTAGTAAAATCTTGGCGAGCGCACGATGACCTTTTGACAACCGCGGCATGGCATACTTGGTATCGAGTGCGTCTCGCCTGAACGACGTAACGGTACATATATGAACCCGTATCCCCGGCACGTAGCCGCCGTGGATGTCGATTTCGCAGCACGTGTAGAAGAAATAAACGTTGGAGAAATCAGAGGGTTGTGTCGCGTCATTCGGAGCGAGTTTTCGGCTTGAAATCGAAGGGACGCTCATCGTCGCGTTACGGTCGGGTGGAGAATCGTCTTTGTTGGATACGATACTTTGAGACCCGTCTCCTCTTTCCTCTGTTATTCCAGTCACTCCGCGCACTACGAAATTGTATTATCTCGACAAACAGTGACAAGGCGCTTGGCGAGAGTTACAACGTAGTGATGAAGCCGTAGAAAATTTCATAACTCGGAGCTATGAGATAAGAGGTCGCCAGCTAACGCTGTTTTTCTTCTGTGTTGTTTATGCTGTCTTATTTTTATAAGCGACTATCTGCCGGAAAATCATCGCCATCCGTCGTGTAATTTCCATTTTTATCTTGACGCGGGGAGGGGGGGGGGGAGAGAGTGGCAAGCGCGCGACGAGGTACGCGCCTCAGGTGTATACTTCCTATGACCCTATTTTTCTTCCCCAGTGTTTTTAACGCGGTGTACTTAACGGCTGATTAAGGCCTCTGTATTCGTGTTCTCCGAGCACACGACGATTAAACCGTACGATCTAAAAATATAATCTACATAATCCGCGATTTATATCAAGATGATTATCCCCAATCAATTATGAACGAGAGAAAAGAATGGAAATTGCGATGTCTTTCGTAACGATGACGCAACATCAAGCCGCAACGATAATTGCTTGAGATATATTTCCCTCGGAAGCTCCCATATCATTAAAATTTAAGCGGTTTCCCGGCTTATGAGCGTCGCTCGTCGAGGTTAATGACGTCGCGCGTCTAATCGCTTTGACGAAGCCTAAGTTTTAAATGGACGCAAGTGGAGAGGGGGAGAAAGAGAGGGACGAGGTTAAAAGGCAAAGTTCATCTCTAGACGAGGACGTGTCATCGATCCGTGCGTTTCCTCGTACGAAAGATTACCGAGAGCTGTTCTTGTCCAAGATGGCCTCTCTTCAGCCTCTCGCTGCGGTAAGGAAACTCGTCCATCTCTCCGGCTGCGGCTGCTGCCGAGTCACGCCACCCATCAGCGATTCAAAGGCCCCGAGGGCTAGCAGATGGTCGCCAGTGGCTTAGCCCGAGCATCGGCTCGAGAAACTACTTAGCGTTTCCTGCGGGGCCCCATCGAGACGTGGCAACGTCGAGCATCGAGCGGGCCCCAGGCCCGCCGGGCACGTACGAACTTCCCTTTCCCGCGTCCTCGTCGAGTCCCACCTTTACGTGCGATCTCCGTTTTCCTCCCGTCTCCCCGATCTCCTCACTGACCCGCTGTTGAAGAAACGCGTGGCAACATCGCGCTATGCCTGCAACCGGGGCCTGTTGCGGCTACCTCGCCGACGATATTATGTCCGGGAACCCAGGGCCGGCTGTTCCCATTGCGATTCCCGACCCCCGGTCCCTATATACGTATGACGCTTTACGAGTGGCGCCTGTTGACACGAGATTGTCGTTAGCCTTGAGAGCACCTTTTACCGTTTAATGATTCGCGACTCGCTCGATGGAGAGTATGTGCAGCGGACGAAGCACTCGAACAAGTAACATGTGGGAACTTTGGAATGTCGAGAATCGGGTGGATTCAATTATGTGAATTAAATTACGTCGAGCTTGTCCGCGGAAAAGGGAAAATACTCGTCCCTTTCAAGATTCGATTAACCATTTACTCCAAAAACTTACTCCAAACATGAGGATCATTTTCGATCTCATCGATGTTCTTATAGCACTTTTCGCTTCATGTATTTCTAATTGAAGCGCGTTAGTTTGCAAATTTATTATTCCAGCTCCTGTTTGGAAGAACCAAAGAAAACATGAATCTTTTCAGATTTTTTCAACATTTTTCCCCGTTGAAAAACACACGAGACTAAAGTGACCCTCCTGTGAAGATGCCAGAAATAACAATGCGGGTTAATTAAGCGCCTTTAATCCTGATTACGACTTTCATCGATCGAGATACCAATTTGGCAAGCGATCATGCGACTGCGGAGACAAATGGGGACTCTCGTTTTGTATATTGCAATCTGCGAACGTGGCCGGGGAAGATCCAACGCCGTTCCTGGCGAGGCGTCAAGAACCGGCTAGCCTCTCTGACGCTAGCCTGGCATTGTCTTGACCTCAGGCGAGAGGAAGGCCGGGTGAGCAGTAGGGCCCCCCCTTCACGTCTTATGCGTATACCCCTATTTACTACAAAGGCGCGATCCCTTTTTTTTTTTTTTACCTGAGAGAATCACGCGTACTCCCATTTCCCTTTAAACTTTACGTCGTAGCACGTGATCGTTAAATAACGTCCGTCCCGAATAGTTTTGTACGGATGACCGCTCGTTGCGACAGCGATACCTCGACATCTTCTCTTCCACGGGATCGGAATTGCTTTTCTCTTGAAGAAAGAACGCCGCGACTCCCTTTGTTGTAAATTAGTTTAGCGAGAGATTTCGAAATCTGGACGAATACGAATGTAATACGTTTTGCGTTGCAAAGCGGCTATTAAGAACCGCATTTGAGGTTTCCTGGCGGTAGAAGGCAAATCTCGTAAACTAGACGCGTTTACCGCAAGATACTATCCTCGAGGCAATCGAAGAAGATCCGATTTAACAACAGACGAGACAAAATATAAGCAACATCCAGATACGATCGATTTCTAAGATATCCCTTTACGGTTTTCCAAAAAGGGGGGGCGTTTTCTCTCCGATTCGATGAAACGGCAAATAATAATCTCGTTGAGGAAAAAAATGATCTTTCAAGTTTTCAATATTTTACAGCGAGAGATTTCTCCCTCGCGACGCATTTATCTCTCGTTCGATCGTAAATATGATTTCTTGGTGAATATGGAATTCGGGTTTTCCACGTGTGTACAAAGCGGTAGCGAAATGATTGAAAATCGAGGAGAAGAGGACAGCGCAAGATATGTAAAAAACGTGAAAAATACGACGAAATATTCAATTCCGTTTCGGCAATGTAATTAATACTCCATGGGCGGTGTTGATCAGTTTGCTGAAACTTGCTACGATTTTCCGCGAAAAACATCAAGTGGGTTAATGCGATGTATTATATCGCATCATCGCACCCTCATCGGATAATTCTTGACTCTCTGGCCATACATCTTCATTAAAGCCAAGTTATATTCTCAAAGTCTAAAAGGGGGATAAACTCGCACGTTCTCTTATATCATGACGTCGTAAATCACATTCCGAAATTCGTCCGGGAAATGCGATTTCTCTCTTCTTGATGTTCGACGTGCCTGATTTATCCATTAACGCTTTCACGCGTTCGGCTTTCCTTTAATTATTTCATCTATTATCACTGAAACTTGCTTATTTACGGAAGATAAATCCGCAGATATATCTGCGCACATAACTGATCACTTTCGCTAGTATCGCGAGAAATTTTAATGCGCGAAGAAATGAGAATGTGACGCGATTGAGGATGTTTTGTACCTATTTTCAAAATATTGAAAATTTAATGAAAATTGTACGGAACGTCCTTAGATATGTTTAGAATCTTCAGTACAATTTTTAAATCGATTCACAAGTTACAAGGGTTTTAATTTGCACCGAATTAACATGTGTTCTTATGGGAAACGTATAACCACGTCGATTCAAATGACAAAAACACATGGAAATAATATTCCGAATTTGTTGAAAATTTGCAAATGTTTAGATACAGAGGAAATTTTTGGTCAAATAATATTATACAAGTACTAACTGGTTAAGAAGATATTAAATATAATTCAACGAAGTTAGTCATGTATCTGTCACAAGGCGAAATTTTCTGCCAAAAGTTAATCATTTCGATTAACAAAATTCGGAATATTTCAGTAAAAACGCAATAAATATTAAAAAATCTCTAATATTCCACACAATTTCTTACTCAAAATACACCAAAAGTGGATATATTCGTCAATATTAATTTTCAGCAATTTTTTTCTGATATTGTTCATGCAAAACATCCTTAACGAAATATCTCCGTTCAATTATTTATCGCAATCGCGCAATTAAATTTGCGGGTTTCGTGCGTGTATGGAGCTGTTCTTAGCGAGTAAAATGAATATACCTCGATATTGCCTCGACAGTTTGACACTTTAGACTTATGGACCTTATTCAATGATCCGGCTTATTTCCTGGTGGATTCCGTCCTCGCGAAACTCGAGATAATTTTCCGTCCGTTTCATAATCGTCATATTTTCGCGAGTTATTTCGTAGCGTGCAATATTTTATCTCGTTGATTTTATCATCCCCGCTGTTAACTGGAGTGAAATATTTCGATTCCGCTTCGACGACCTGACACTTTGGACTCATTTTACTCCATGATCCAGCTTATTTCTTAAAGGATTTCACTTTCGCGAACTTGGAGCAATTTTCGCGCATCTTAGCGACTCGTTTTCTTATATAAAAGATTATATATGATAACGCGAAGGCCATTATATTTCAAGAGTTTACGAGACACGAGCGGTCATTATTTTCGCGTAATGAACTCGTCTTTAGACTTACGCTCTTATATAATTAGGAAACTGTACTGTACATCGTATCCGCGTCTCTCGCCGATGTGTACGTGTAATGGTAGATACGCAATCTACCACGAGATATATATACGTTTAGGCATTTTACTCTCTAGCGCAAATGGACGCAAGTGGGTTAACATGTTGTAGTTTATAAACCGAGACTTTCACTAATCCGACCGCTGCCGCTCGATTCCAGCGATCGTTATGCTCCTCGTCATTTCCGTTGGACTCGGGCTAGGGTCTCGGTTGTGGATACGAGAGAGCGTAATATTCCATAAAGCGCATACGCCGCGCATTCCACACACGAGCCCGTAGCCGTCGTGGAACGAAAGCTCGGAAACTAACAAGGAGTTCTTTCATTCCGGTCTTTCCAGCGACCGCGGCAGGCTCCGCCGCACAAAAAATGCATCACCCTCAAGTAAGAGGAGAAGGAGCGGTGGGGGAGGTTGAGAGCGTGACGCGACGAGGAAACGAGAGCAGCGAGGAAGGTAAAAGAGAGAGGCCTGGAAAGAGAGAGAGAGAGAGAGATGACGTGGAGGAGAGATAGGTATGCAGATAAGGGGGAAGAAGGACGCCGGCCTCATGTGTCGCAAAACTATAAAACTTTAATATTACGAGAGAGAGAGAGAGAGCTACGCTCATCGCGCAGAGAAGAGAGAGAGAGAGAGAGAGGCCGACGTCGGCTGCGCATTATCGTCACTTTGTCGGGAAGAGTGCATCAAACTGCTTATCTCCCTTCGCGCGAAAACGGAGTCTGTACGCTTCTAGATCCGCGCTTCCATCGAAGAGACGGCGACTGCGAGGAGAGGCGAAAGGCCGCGGAGAGAAGCGGTTACAAAGAGAAACACTAGACGAGTTCTCCGGGTCCACCCTCGCCCCTCGGGTACGAGGGAATAAGGACAGTCGAAAAAAGCCAAGAGAGAGAGAGAGAGAGAGAAAGATGCAAAGGATGCAGAGACGAGAAGAGCGAGGGAGAGAAAGGGACGCGAGATGACGCGGGAGGCAGAGGGAGAGAGGGACGGAGAGAGACGAGGAAAGCGATGGCAGGCTGCCCACGAGGTGGTGGGGAAGAGGGGGATGAGGAAAGGTCTTGGGTTCAACGTTTCCTAAGAGACGTTGGCGGCTAAATTTAACCGTGCCTCGCGTCATAGCGGCGCGCGATCCGCCTGTTTCGTTCAAGGCCGCGAAAATCGCCTCTCGATTTGAATCATAAACGCTGAATATTTCATCGAGGAGCGACGAACGATCGTTCATTCATCTGGCGATCGAACGGGACGATTGACAGTTCGAGAGCGACATCACGTAGCGTCTCTCTAGCAACGCAGCATCTCGTAATCGCGACCAAAGTGACGGAATGTGTCGACTTTCGATGGGATACTCGAGAATTTTATACCGCGATCTCTTGCTTTTCGGCAAATTTCAATCGATGAAGAATCGCACTGCGAAAAAAATCTGATTGCATTAATTAGAATTTTGGTAGATTCGATCAGTATGTCTGTTGGAAAATGGACGAACCAGAATTCTTGTAGGAATTACGAGATGAATCTGATTAATATCTTCCTGTTAAATTTATCAAATTTTCTGGTTAATAATACTAAACTCGCCAGCACCAAGCCGTCTAAAATTTTTTCCATCTAATCTCAAACGTCTGTTTAATATTCTAAATTCCAATAAGATTATTGGATAAATTCAATCCAGATTATTTATTAAGATTATTGAATAAATTATTTTTAAATTTTTAGATTAATATGTTTTTTTTTTTTTTTTTTTTTTTTTTTTTTTTTTTTTCGACCAAGTCGTCTAAAATTTTTTCATTAATCTCAAAGTCTGTTTAATATTCTAAATTCCAACAAAATTATTGGATAAATTCAATCCAGATTATTGAATAAATTATTTTAAATTCAATTTGTTAGAGATTAAACTGATAAACAGTGATGCAAGAAGGGGATGCAGCTCAAACACACAATTAGAGAACTAGCGTCCACTTTCTGGCACTACTGCTCGTAAGAGAAAAAAAATATACTTTGGATTTAACGTTAATACTAATTTTTTATATACATTTTATGGCAAATATTGAATACGAGTTAAGTTAAGAAGCAAGCAAAGAAATTAATGTAACAAGAAATTTGATAGATCCAACCAGAAAATACTAATCAAATTCTTATCGTAAAATCAATTAAACATTCTAGTTATAAAAAAATCGAGTCTTATCATGATAACTAAAAATTTTTGTTTGATTTAAACAAAATGCCTTCAATCATATACGTCTTGTTGGTACGATCAAACGATTTTTCTCAGTGCGTGCACTTTTAAAGACACCGGCATCGCGAAATCCTATGCATCTAGTTTAGCGTAAGCCTCGACACGATACATCGATAGTCTAGTGTAATCCTTGCGGATCGGGGGAAGGGAAATAATTTACGTTAATCCATTGTAACGATAGAGAGAGAGAGAGAGAGAGAGAGAGGGAGGAAGAGAGAAAGACGCCCTGTATCTCGTATCGACGATCCACGATGCACTAGATAGACCGAGTACACGAGGGGGGGAGGAGGGCGATCGGGGGAAATTAGAAACCCGGCGTGCTCTCTATCTCTATCTCTCTCTCTATCTCTCTCTCTCTCTCTTTCTCCCGAGTCTCTCCCTATAATTGGATCTAGAGTCGTCGAAACGTGACACGCTAATCGGCCAAGTCGCTTCGCCGGATAGAAGTCAAAGAGTCTGCCCACGAGCGATAAGCCCAACTCCTTCCCCGTCCCCGATAACGACTTTATGCCCGTGTTCTACTTACTTCGTTCGTGCTCTCTACTCGCGTGCTCGTCCGTCCCCTCGTGAAACGAGGAGAGAGCCCCGGCTCCGGGTACCCATCGGGGGAGGGAGAGAGGTTGCCGGTTGCGGCGACTAACTTTCGACGCGACGTCGTTTCCCTCCTGCACTTTTACATTATCGTCGCTCATCTTTCTCGCGCCCGAACTTTAATCTCATCGCTTTACTTTGATAAATCGCGTGACAAGCCTGTCCCTTTTACGGTCTGACGGCGAATTGACAGCGCATCTTTTTTTCGGGGCCAGAGGACGTTCTCCCGCGGGAGGTTTTTCATTATTTGCGGGTCGTCTCGAGCTCTTCTCGCGCGTAAATCCTCGCGTCGGGAGGGTCACGTGTGCTTGTGACGTTGTATGAATACGTAATGATGTACGTGTGAGACTCGTCGAGATTAAGTCGAGATTAAGTCGAGGTTTTTTCACGAGTGAAACTTTTACAAAGTTTAATTCGCGCCTAAAATATTATTCCACGGGATAAGGATTATCGCGCTTATGGCTCTTGAAACTTATTTCGAGAGAATGCTGTAATTAATCTTTATTACTGTATTAAATATTTCCGCGGTTAATTTAGCAAGGAAATGTAATAGCGAGAAGTTTCATCGACGTTGAGGTTCGAAAATGTGAGAGGAATCCCATAATAGATGAAGCCAAAGAGATTCGCCCTTCGACAGCGATGTTCCGCGCCTTCGGCGCGATTCCATCGATGGATATAAACTGCGAGTTTATTTACGAGACGCGCAACAATCGACACGAGATTTTCCCATCGTAGGTTTCTCCACGAAATCACTCGTTCTTATAATCGACACTCTGCCTCAGTCAGGATGTCAGACCCGCTCCTTCTCCTCCATTCGGCGCTTTTGTCAAGCTCTCGCCGCACTGCCACTTGCAATGATTCCCAAAGCTAAGAACCACCGTCTGTCCTCTCTTTCTCTTTCTCTCTCGGTTTAACAGTATTCTCAGAAAAATATTCCCGGAGGGAAACACTCGTCTCTCTTCTTCGCGAACACGTATCCTCCGCGAACAATGGGCGAGAGCGTGGGACATCGTACGCGTACGAAGCCAGATGCCTTCTCCATTCTTTGCCGAAAGAAACCGGCGATTTTAGGTCGTGGAATCAAGACAGACGGAAGCGGAATGAATGCGCCCGCTATAAAAGTATGCGCTGGTTTCGTTTACGTTGCCGCTACTCGACATGTTTTGCCGATGTAGGTAGATTTTTAGATGCAATAACGAAAATTTATCGTCATCTTTTTGCTAAAATATTTGCAACGCGCAGAATTTGCGGCAAATAATATCTCTTGGCGAATTTAGATCGTGTTAAATATTAATCTGCGTTGAATAAATAGAGAAATTTACTGCAGCTCGAATGATTTCTGTGAGAAATTTTTCCATAACTTTCGATTTGATCAAACTTTATAATAAGCATGATTAACCTTTAAAATGAATTCATGTCTCAGAAAGACTTTCTAAATTTCACCAATAATTTAGATATAAATTTTATTCCTGTCATTTAAATTGATTAAATATAAATATGATTAAATGCAATTTTGCTAATCATTTATCAATCTATTTTATTTATTTTCTCGTACTTAAAGATGTTTTGTATGAATACAATAAAGCAAAAGTAGCTGCAAATCAATATTCACGAATATTCGCTTTTGACGTATTTTGAGTAAGAAATTGTATGAAATATTACAATTTGATCTCAGCTGCAGTGCAGAGATATATTTTTAATATTTATTGCGTTTTTACTGAAATATTCAGAATTTTGTTAATCGAAATGATTCACTTTTGGCAGAGAATTTCGCCTTGTGACAGATACATGGCTAATATTATTTGACAAATATTTCCTCTGTATCTAAACTTTTGCAAATTTTCAACAAATTCTGAATATTATTTCCATGTGTTTTTGTCATTTGAATCGACGTGGTTATACGTTTCCCATAAGAACACATGTTAATTCGGTGCAAATTAAAATCTTTATAACTTGCTTTAGTGATTTAAAAATTGTACTGAAGATTCTAAACATATAAGGACATTCTGTACAATTTTCATCATCCTCAATATTTTGAAAATAGGTATAAAATATAAATTGATTAAATACAAATATAATTAAATGCAATCTTGCTAATCATTTATCAATCTATTTTATTTACTTTCTCGTTCTTAAAAAATTGCCGCTGCAAAGTTAGATAAAATAATTATTGGGCAATAAAGTTAGGTAATTTAGATTAGGTAATACTATTTTTTTAGTCTGAGAAAAGTAATACTTCTCGTAGATAATATTATAACGCCAACGAGATAATCATTAATCGAATCTCTGTCGCGGTTTCAATTGAAATCTTCTTGAAAAAAAAATCTCCGTTATCCCGATACTAATAATCTCAATTTTCCAAGAGAAAGAAAAATAATAACAAATTTCTCAGCTTGAAACGGAAGTGAAAGGTGGCTATTACATTGAACACACAACACACAAGCCGACAATCTGGATTGAAGACCCCCCTGATGTAGATAAACGGAATCATTCTAGCGTGATACGAGCTCACGAGTGAGAAGGGGAGATATACGGTAGCTATCGCTTCTCCAACACAGCTTCTCCAACACGCGGCTTCGCGGATTTTATTTCATCCCGTCGCGCGATGTCCTCGTCGCGAGAGCGCGTAATCGCGAGGGAATGTCGCGGCTTACGTAAAACCCTCCCCGGGCTCCCTCCCCCCGCTTCCCACACAATGATTCACATTCAGTAATTCCGCATCGAGCAATTTCAAGCTCGGCTTCTCGCTCGGCTCAAGGTCCCGATCCGCGCGTTTCTTACGCGCGATGCAATTAGTTGCAGAGAGCATACGATAACGATCAGTTATGCCCTCCCCCCTTTTCCCCCGTCTTTCTCTCTCTCTCTCTCTCGTTCTATCGGAAATTCCTCCTATCCGACAGACCGACCGGAGATCGATATCTTTCCGCGCTATCCGGGCTTATCCGACCGACGCGAATCTCGCGTAACGAGTCCATTTAATCTCGGTCCCATTCGACGCGCGATTCGAAATTGTCTTTGTCGTCATCCAACCCGAATGTTCCTTCGAAAGTGCACGAAACTGCCCTGTGCACGGTGCTCGTCGATGCCACCTGTTGCACAGATTTCCGGCGCGCTTCCTCGTGTACGCGCGTATACGTGCACGAAGCCGGATTCAGACGTACGTACGTATGCGTATGGTACAGTTGCGGATCGGTACGTGTGACGCGATTCGCGTGACGGCCTGTCAAAATCATAACTTTTCGCTAAATTCGTGTTAGTTATGCGGAAGCTGAGTTGGCGCGAATCGCTTCGCTTTCCTGACCGATTTCACGACGCGACGAAATTTTCCCATACGTTTATTCCAAAAGAGTACATTTATTTATGATATTTATCATTTTTTTATATATTATTATGTATTATTAGATGCATTATTATATTATTTATTATTTTTTTATATATTATATATTATTTATTTTTTTGTACTATTATATAATATATATAATATTATATAATATTATATAATATTATATATATTTACGTAACATTATAATATTATAATATTATAATATTAAATATATTACATAATATTTATATGTATGTATGTGTGCGTGCTAAAATTTAATCGTACATGTCGCAGTCCTTTTGGGCGAAAAATTAAATTTCACCGCACCCTGGAGTCTATTGTCATCAATCGACAATAAAAAAAATCTCAAACAAACGTTTTAATTTTTCGTCAATTGTAAAGTCTCGTGCACCAGGGATTCCTGGTCCATGGATGTCCCAGTGCGAATGCGTGACACGAGAATAGCGCAGCTCGCTCCTCGCTGTTGTCGTCGGTTCGACCTGTCGAACAGGTCTTGTCGAAAATACGTAAGAAACACGTTCGCCGTTGCTTTTAAGACATTCGAAAGCACGAAACGTGCATGCCATCACGACCGTGTATTTATTTCCGAGATCCACGTTTCACGTATTCAGCCGGCGGAACCTTTACGTGACCGGACATCTCGAACGCACATCTTTCCTTTTTGTCTATTCTCCTTTTTTTTCCTATTTTTCTCTTTTTTTTACACAGAAAGACAAGGGTAATTGGCCGTCGAAAATGCTGACACGGAGGATCGGTCACGAATCTTCTCGCTGAAAATCCGCTTATGTTCACCGTTTGCTATTGTTAACGAATTATCCCTCGCCGACAAAACTCGCGTACATATGTGAAACACGAAATGTTTGCGAATTTGATATGATTTTGTGCTAGGGTAAGCGAGCGAGAAAAAAATAGAGGAGCCTGTTGATGCATTTAATCGATTTGTTTCGATTCAATTCAGCCAACTCGCTATTCAGAAAAAAAAAAACTAGAAAAATACAAAGATATTTTTATAAAAACCGAGGTTTTATTTACTGTTGTTGCGGAGAAATGCGTTGTATTATTTTATACCGTATATCAGTTTTATTTTGCTTGGCGATAACAAGAAATAATATCTGAAAAAATGCAGAACAAACACGATGATTGTAGAAATAAATGTACACGTGTCACTTTTGTGTAAAAAAAAATATCTGCATGCGACGGGAATAATCTTATATATTTATTAACCTGATGCCTCGAGTATACTTGAATAAGTTGAATACAGAATACAAATTTAAAAAAAAAAATTTTTTTATCAGCAAATATTTGTGTACATATATATGTGTGTGTATTATATACATTTTCACGTGAAAATATCTTTGTTTCAGGGGAAAATCGACAAATTGATGAATGAGCAACGATACTTGACGGTTGACGTCACGTCAACGTGACAAATACCGCGATGCGTATAATAGGTATTTTTCACGTTTGAATTTTCGATACCAAAAACCGGATATTGTTCGGGCACCCAGGCGAACGAATATTTAAATATCAATGGCTGCGAGAGCAGAGAGAGAGAGAAAGGGAGGGAATCCCTTTATAGTGCATCAGTGTATCTAATAGCGAAGTCTGTTTAAAGCATATCCACATATTGGCTGCATATGACAACGAGAATGGAAACGCGAGGTATTGGTTGATCTATCGACTCGTTAAGCCGATGAATACGTCAGCTTTTGTGTTTCGAAATACGTGACGAGGTCTATTCTAAGGCATAAATGTACGCGATAAACACGTGTATAAATAAGAAATGGCGCCAATTCGAGAACGCCCAGAGGGAGAAAGGGGTTAATTTGTATCTGGAGCGTCCTTCGTTTCGAAGGCTCCATCCAAGAGGCTGGCTCTCTCCTCTCGGAATGATACAGTAACGAGGAATTTTAGCTTGATCGGCTACTGGCTTCGACCACATGTTGTCGAGAACGACGGCGTTGGCCGCGAGGGTCTTGCATCTGCGAACCAGTCACACCGGTCCCGCTTCTTCCAGTGGCGTAGAACGATGGAGATTTTCACTCCGATTCCGTGTCTCGCCTTCTTTCCCTCGATCTTTTTCTTTTATACACATTATACACGCCTTACATTTCTCTCTTGTATATTCTCTATTTAAATGAATTCCCTCAATTCATTATTTTTCGTTTCCTTCGAGACTCTTTTGTTTTATTCGTCTCTATTTTCTTTAAGGACATTTTGTATCCATTTTCAAAATATTGAGAATTTAATGAAAATTGTACGGAACGTCCTTACATGTTTAGAATCTTTAGTACATTTTGAAATCGATTCACTAAAGCGTTCGCAAGTTATAAAGGATTTTAATTTGCTCCGAATATGTGTGCTTATGGGAAACGTATAACCACGTCGATTCAAATGACAAAAACACATGGAAATAATATTCAGAATTTGTTGAAAATGTGCAAAAGTTTAGATACAGAGGAAATTTTTGGTCAAATAATATTATACAAGTACTAACTGATTAAAAAGATATTAAATATAATTTAATGAATTAAATATAATTTAATGAATTAAATATAATTTAATGAATTAAATATAATTTAATGAAGTTAGCCATGTATCTGTCACAAGGCGAAATTCTCTGCCAAAAGTGAATCATTTCGATTAACAAAATTCGAAATATTTCAGTAAAAACGCAATAAATATTAAAAAATACATCTCTAATATTCCACGCAATTTCTCATATTCAAAATACATATACCAAAAGTAGATATTCGTCGATATTGATTTTCAGCTACTTTTCGCTGGGATTATGCATGCAAAACATCACATTAAATAAATTCTCTCAATTCATTATTTTTCGTTTTCCTCGAGACTCTTTCGTTTTATTCGTCTCTATTTTCTTTAATCTCTCAGTTTTGTCTCGATAAATAATCCTCTTCTCTCATAATTAATACGACTCAGTTTCTAATTGTTATAAACAGCGCAATTATAAATGCACTCCTTTCTACCGCTCTGTTGTAACGCGCACCTTTTATTTCGCGTTTTGCAGAAATGAGAGTTTACCTTTCGCGGAATATAATAAATATTCCTTCCCGCTTTCCATTCTTCCTCCCAGCCCTCTTTCACTCTTTCTCTCGCTCTCTCGATACGTATCTTGATGCACGATTCGCTGATTGCAGTTGCAGGAGCGGGCACGTGGCCGAATACCTTCGGCCAATTACAATTCGCGGCAAGCCCTTTGCAAGAACCACGAACATTTTCATTCAATATCGCGTTTGCCCTCTGCGCTGTTACGAAATTCATCCGACAAAGTGTGTGCTGCGCTTCGAACGCCGCGCATTCGTGCGGCTGACACGTTCATTTGCTCAGCGACGAACACGAGCCACCTTTACAAAGCCCCCATTTATTTGGCTCGGGGGAGGTGGCCTTTTTGCACAGACGCATATGCACACAGGAGTACACAGACGCAAAAACCTACACAGAGCCTACGCGAGCGTCCCTTTTACGATGCCCGATTCTCGGATATCTCGCCGACATTCCCATGTTTCATTACATTTGCAATCATATCTGTCCGGAGAGTCCAGAGTCATGAAACCATCTCCATATTAATCCACCACTCTTTAGCGTAATAACAATACGATGTTATTACATTCCTCGGTCGGCGAGAACGATACGCCCGATGACACGTGTGCTTACACGTATCATCTCACGTGCATCCACGTCAAAGCATTAGTCCTAGTTCCGGCTTTATCGAGCGATATACATCTTTCTCTCCAGACTTGGGATTGTCGAGGGATATGGACCGACAACTCTTGAACTCACGCTTAGAAATATCGACGTGTAATTTTGCAGGGAGACAGAGGTAGACGGGGGGACACGACGACAAATAAATCTCGGTCGCACGAAAGAATTGAAAATCACGGATAAGCCGACCCTATTTGCTAATCTCTTGGAGCAAGGGTAAAAGACACGACGTAAGATGGTCGGACTCGAGGAAGAAAATCGTTCCACGCCGTTGGGTTCCAGTCGAGCCGGTTGCCGCTCCTACCAACGCATTTACCTTCCTTTCCCTTCCGTGGCGCACCCCTCGCCCCGTCTCACCTCCTGTCTTTTCACTCGCAACCTACCTAACATTCGGCCCTCTCCTTCCGACTCGCGTCTCCCACTCGTCCTCTCTCCTTCTGCCTCATCTTCACCTCGATCCTCCTCATCATCGTTTCGGCCCGCGTATCTCTCTCTCTCTCTCTCTCTTCTCCTCTCTCGCACCTCCTACCACATTTCTCTCGCACAAACGCACACACGTGAGCAGGGCACGGCATGCCAAGGCATAAAGCGGTCCTCACAACGCAACGAGATCTAGCATCCGTCACTATTTGACATTTCGGGCTCGTTAACGACGTAAAATTACCATCAGCGACATAACAAAAGGATGATCAGGGTTTAAGTGAGCCATTTGCAGAGAGCCGCGTATAAAGGGGGCTCCTTATTTAATTTGAGTGGATGGAGCTCGAAAAGCTCTGTTCGCCGTCACCGAGATACGACCGCTCCAATTAATCGTAGTATTAATGTGTGCCCTGGGCGCTCTTTGACGGTGTGTATATCCCGCGCACACACTCGTAAACGGGATTTAACGTCGAGAATAAGGAGGTTGATGCGCGGGGATGTACGTTCCAGGCACGCTGCTACAAAAGGAAGCGCGCATAAATATCTTACAGTCGAAGTGAAAATTATTTGCAATGCTGATATGCAATCTTGCGCGGACGGTGACCCCCGGCGCTTGAACCTCACATCAGCGAGCTTTAATAAGTTTTGTTGCGGTCTCTTCCTTTCCGCTGTTGCACGATACAAATGTAGCTAAAAAGATAAATGTCTAGGACTGCGTGATAATGGCCCGTACGCTTGTACGAGATAAAACGGCATAAACTGCATTTGTTTACGCAGCTTTATTACATCCCGCAGACGTTCCTCTGTTGAAAAAGCGTCATGCGATAAATAAACTCGATAAGCAACAGCTGTAAATATAGCTTTGCCCCAATATTATTCATTCACACTTCTTGCACGTTCCGTTTTTTTTTTTTATTTATAATGAAGTGGGAAGTTTTCAAGAGTTTTTACGGAATAATTTGTCGGAATTTTTAACGTCGGAGTCGCTTAATTAATACGCATTATTCGAGATTAATCGCGACAACGAGCTTCTACGGATTAATTTAAATTTTTCTGATTAAAATGTCAAGGCGCCTGCCGATAACTTTCCAATTATAAGCGACTAATAAACACACAATGGCTTTTCGTGCGCCGAGTTGATGGAAAGCAATGAAATAACAAAGTCTTACTTCCCATTCAAATCCCGCCCGGAAGTCTATCTTTTCGGTATTTTAATTCCAAGTTTAATCAACGGAATATTGGACGGTGGCTAAATAAAGGAAGATAAATAAAACAAACAGCGGGGAAACAAACAACAAGCGAGGGGAGGAAAAAGAAAGAAAGAAAAAGAGAGAGAGAGAGAGAGAAAAAGAGAGAGACGAGGGATCCGCGGGTTTCGCGCTTCGTATCGGTGGATTTAATCCCCGTAACTAATAATTTGTCGCTGACTTTTCCCCGCGAGTAAGTGAGTAAGCGACCACCCAGCCAGGACCGGAAGCGCGAAACCGGGGGGGGGGCGGCTGGGGGGAGGCCGCCTTCTAGCGAAGCGGCCAAGTTAAACGGATTGCTGGCGGCTTTCGCGTTGCTGCCCGCTGCGCCTGCTGCCGGTTATTAGCCGCGAGCGCCTTATTTATAGGCATTGCGTTTGCGTCGTTACGTAGTCGACGGCGTTTTACGCGGCTGCGGAGAGACGGAGAGCGGACCATTGCTCGCTAACGACAGCCGCCTTCTCCGGCTCCGGCCCCGGGTCTAGACGCCGGACTCTCCGGCATAACTTTTCTAGCCGCTCGCGGCGTCTTCCTTTTTCTCTCCGCCTTCCCCTTTTCACCCCCCCCGGGACCCCTCGTCCCTTCGACCCGTTACCGCCTTTTTCTCCCTCTCCTTCTTTTTCTCCCTCTCCTTCTTTTTCTCTCTCTTCTCGTCGCGTCTTCCTCATATTTGCCTACCCCGTCTCTCTTTCTCTCTTTCTCTCTCTCTCTTTCTCTCTCGTCGTATTTATAATAAAGTCAATAAACCTTTAAACATCGCCTGAATTCGCGAGTCGATGCGAAGATTTGTAAACTGTTATTCCGACAAGTCTCGATTAATTAAATCTCCAAGATGTAACTTGATTTTTTGTCGTAAAATTCATAATACTTAAAAAATTACTCGGGATATTGACATGTATGTTTTTAGATTCTAATTTCAATTTCTTGGGAAATTGTGGAACGTTCAAAATTTGGATATGTTATAGTTAATATTTTGACGATAACGGATACTCGTTGTATAATTTTATAAAAGAAATTTGCATCCCAGGAAAATGGACAAAAATGAGTTTTCTGAAAATGTGTAAGCACATATTGTGCTTCATATATTATCTCTGATTTGGGGCTATTTGTTGCAGATGCTAGATGCCAATATCTTATAGATTTTCTATTATTCTCAGTTCTTACTTGGTACTCTTCGAGTAGAGATATTTCATATTCCGTTCAATTTACGTCAGCAAAAAATCAGAGAAAATAGAGATCCATCGACACAATTATTCCTCAAGTACCCGCGCGCTATTGAAATAGATTCATTAGAAATGTCCGATTTGATAATACTTATTATAAAAGTTTGTTGATTAAGACCGAAATACATTTCCGCTCCTTCTTCAATCTACTTATATTATTCAAGTTGCGTAGTACGTTACACTTAAACCGCTTATATCGAAAGTGATGCAAACCGAGTTTTCTAACATTATGAATTTTAATGGGATATGCATATAAATTGTTCTAAGGGGTTTACAAAATTAACGTCATTCTTAGAGGAAGAAGCGGCGACTCCCTTTGCTTGTCTCGGGCCCGATCTCGCTTTGCGTTATAATTTATCAATCCACGAGTTACGTTATAAAACGCGCTGCCCCGCGCTTATCTCATACTAATTTCGCGCGTAAACCGCTCCTCGCCGCGTGAAAATCGTTTACTGTACCTCGCAGACATATTTATACACGTGCTACGTGCGTTTTCACTCTGATGGAGTTGGCTGCGGAATAATAAATTGCGACTCTCCTTTTCCACCTCCCTCTCGTCATCGAGGCGCACCGCGGACGCTCCACCCCTGCCCGCGATTCTCCGCACCTCATATATATCCCCGGCACGGGGTTTTATAAGAAATACCAATTTTAAACATTGAATTTAAATTCTCGCGCTCGCGCGGCCTCGCCGGATGCACGCCCGCGTGGAAACTTCTTAATGAATTCACCGCTCTCTTCTAAGACCTAAGGAAAAGCTCGCGCGATATGCGCGGGAATTATTATGCCCGGGTATATCGGCAGCTCGGTTAAGTCGAGAACGAGCCAACTCGGAGGTCCGAGAGACGCATCCCTCCTAAACTTCTGTAGTTCCGCGGAGAATAGAACGAGCGAGGGAAAGAACGACCAAATAGGGTAGGCGAGGGGGTGGCCGGAGGGCGAAGATGCCATCGGAGGTGCGGTAAAAGAGGCGAAGTAAAAGTAGCGGGAAACGGTTCTTTGTGCGGTGCGAAGAAAACTTTTCGGTCGCGGTGGTTGCTTTGGAACCCCCTAAGTCCGTCAAAGAGCGCTTCTCGAGTTCCGCCGAAAGTCCGGAACTGCCCGCGGGATTAGTGTGTCAAATTAGCGAGTTTCACCCATCCGTGATCCCTCTATTAATTATACTTGGGCATCTTTATCGAGGAAGAGTCCATTTCGAAATTCGTTAGTCTGTTAACCCGGTCATGCGTTATCTCGACTGGATGAAACCGCTTTTATTGAATGAGAGAAAAGTGAAGAAGATGTCAATGTTTCGAGTTACTTTATTCTCGATTAAATCGATTAAGTTTTTTATAGATTGTTTTGCAAGTAAACGCTGATTATAAATAGCTTCCTATAAATAAATTATTGTTGGAAATTAGTTCTCGATATATCCTTCCGAATTCGGTACTTTACATTGCTTACATCTTTGTAAAAGCTATCATTTTGAAAGACGAAATATTTTAAAAATTATTAAATTAGTTTTTTTAAAGAGCGAGTCTCATAGAAAAATCCTAAAATAATTCTAATCTTAAAATAAATGTAGATTAAGAATTGATCGCTAATTTTGTAAACATGCACGGCGTCATGCGAGAGATCGGCTTTGTTTAAAGAAGCAATATTCAGGCTGATTAAATAGTTTCCTATAAATAAATAATTGTTGGAAATTAATTCTCGATATATCCTTCCGAATTCGGTACTTTATATTGCTTACATCTTCGCAAGAGTTATCAGTTTGAAAGATGAAATATTCTAAAAATCATTAAATTAATTTTTTTTAAAGAACAAATATCACGGAAAAATCTTAAAATAATTCCAGACATAATTTTAAAATAAATCTAGATTAAGAATTGATCGCTAATTTTGTAAACATGCGCGGCGTCATGCAAGAGATCGGGCGTTGTTTAAAGAAGCAACATTCAGGCTGATCAAAGTTTGATGAAATATTAAAAAATGAACGGTGTGGATCGTTAAGTGCGGCACTATTAATCGGTTGGCGGGCATCGGTTTATGTCGGTAATCTACTTCTCCGAGCAAGCGCTCTCAGATATATCGGAATATTACATTTCCGCAGAATGGTTTAATTATCTTCCGGAATGTTTCGCTGAGATGCCGGAAACTAAATTAACTAATAAATCGATTGTCGTTCGTTAGCGAGGATCAGCTATCAAACAATCCGTGTACGATAAATTAATGCTCCAAGTGACAGAGGTGGATACGCAATCTATAGATATTAGTTTACGTTTACATATTACTTTGCAAAAAATAGCAAAGTGTTTCATGTTACTTGAAGAAAAGTTTAATCTTTGGACTTTGCATTGTCTCCAAAATAACCGATTTACATTCAATATTGGCCAATATTCTCTCTCTCTCTCTCTCTCGTTCTCTCTGTTCTTTTCTCCTTTGTCTTTTCCCCGCCTCACACTTTGAAAAACGAATGTTTGACAAACGCTCCATCGAAAGGCGCGTCCCGCCACTCGGACCGAAAGCGTGAAAGGTCTTCATTACGTCCTTTCCAAACCTTTCCCGATAGATGCGCCTGTTCACGTCAAAAACACGAGAAGCCCGTCGGCGAGAAGGGGGCAGGATGGCGGGAACGAGGGTGCAACGCGGGAGAAATGAGTTTTCGCGCAAGTAGTCGGCAACCCGCGAGAGAGCTCTTTATAAGCAGGAGCCGGAAAGTGGGGGATGATGGTCCCGTGATGGCGGGAGCGCGAGACAGAGGACAAAGGACGCGGAGAGCGCGTCCAGGAAGGCCGCAAGGGGAGCAGAAACGGTCCAAGTATGGCGCTAAAGAGAGGGAGAGCTGGCTGAGCGTAAGAACGTCAGAAAGTGTTTATCCTTGAGATTGGACGTCCCAGGAGCCATCGTCGTAATCCCCTCGCGGCAATCTCGTAATCCTAGCCTATAACTTACTCCCGCAAGCCCCCGTCCCCTTCCTCCCGCCAAGATTCCCCCCTTCGCACCCCCTCCTTTCCGCGCTCACGATGCGCGGCCGATCTCACCCTCCGTCGTCAAGAGCGTCGGCTACGACGCCAGGGATATCCCACCCCGGATTCTGGGCCATTGTGTCCGAGACAATATTTTTCATTCATTTTTCCCGAGGGCCCGGCAAACTCGCATCCCGCCTTTTACGAGCGAGAGCAAAGAGAGACGGAGAGACGCCCGCTCCCTGGACGCTCCTCGCTTTCGCTCAAAGTCGTATTTCACGGAGAACTTCTCCACCGCCACCGTCTTCCCAGACTAGCCAGATTCGGTGAGAAAATATCTCGGCAATATGCCGGCCGCGATAAATCGTTGGCCCGCATCCTCTGGTATCCTCCTCTCGTCGGCAAGTTACGTTGTAATTAGAGGCGAAGCAAGTATACCGCAGAGCTCTCTCTTCTCTCTCTCTCTCTCTCTGTCTCTCTTTCTCTTTCTTTCTCACGAAACTCGAACTGGCGTCGCTTCGATATTTGACTTTGTCCGAAACAAGAGCCATCTCGGTTGCTTCCTCGGCTGGGTTTTGTTCGCTTTTCCGCGAGAGAAACAGTAGTCGTCAACCGTACTTTCTCGCGAATCACGGGCAAGAAGCGGGATACACGGCACGTAAGTGCCTTCTGAAACCGAGGCACTTCCCGTCTAACGAAAGGTAAACTTTTATCGCAAAGATAAACTCGACGGGACGATTTTTGTCCACCCCGTTGTTCCCTCACTTTTAGCGCTTGCCCCGGTTAAAAGGAGAGCGAAACGCGACGACCGACACCCCGAGAGATCGTTAAGCGACCGTAGCTCAAGCGAAGCGCGAAACGCTTCGGGTCCTGTCAAATATACCTAAGACCTCCGTCAAGATTTTTCTTAAGGAGCAAAGAGTGTTATTGCTAAATTTTCCTCGAAAAACGGCGCGTTTCGTCTTCGCGAAACGAAAATAAGCGACGTAGTCCGCGTATATCAAGTATATATGCCACAATACATTGCGAGGCGTATGTTTTACATATGGGTTCCTTCGCCGTTTCTGCGAAGGGCTAACTCAAACAGAGCATTTTGGAGCATAATATCCAATCTCCATATGAAGGCCAAATATTTGCGGTTTTCTTTCGAGAGCCGGTTGAAACAGTAGACAGACTGAGACGCGAGGAAGGGGAGGAAGGAATTCTCCTTTTCCCGCGCGTTTTGTTGCTAAATTTATTACCGCCTAGATTATTTATCATCGGACAACATGGCCATTGCCATGGTTTGATGAACGAGCGCTTTGTCCGCCTCGAACGTTTTGCTCCCGTCGAGTTTGCTCCAAGTCCGCATAGCGATGCTTGTAACTCGAGCATTAAGCTGTCCCCGACTCTCGAACGTACTCGAGATTGGATGAGGGAGAAGGACCGATATGCACGAGGGTGTACCGTGTGAACCGAGTAAAAGTTCGGAGGATCCTCGAAGCTCCTTCGATGCTGAAATACTTGCGAATTCTTGCGCGAAACGCGTGATCGAAGGATGATTTAAAGCGATTTTAGATGCGAAATTTGCAAAAGTTACGTCTCAACGATATTATTAACTTTGTAAGATTGATACCCGCTTCTGTTATCGCGTACGAAAGTATTTCAATTCGGATCACGTTGCATTCATTATTTCGATCGACCTTAAAATAATCATCTTATTTTCCAATCGAGTCATTTCTGCGACGATTAAAAATTAATTAAGGTTTAAATGATTTTCCGTCTCTCTTTTTCGTATTGTTGCTTGAGGAGAAAAACGATAAAACAAGGAGTGCAAGAGAGAGAGAGATTTAATTAAACTTCAATCAACTTTAACTAATATTGACGGAAAGGGGTTATAGACTAGCAAGATTCTTAATCACGATATAATTTTTTAACGTAAAAGAATAATTTCGGAGAAATATATTATTATACATCTCGTATTTAAAGAAAATATATTTTTTTCGAGATTAAGGAGATCCCTCAACCTATCTTTTTTATCGACAAAATACTGTAATTTTGGAACATGTGCCATTTTTTATTGTCTACATAGAATTAAAAATCCTTTTCTACGGAAGTATAGATGCAAACGGACACGGGGAAGCTGATTATATATTGAGAAAAAAAAAGTATAAAAATATATTTATCGACTTCTTAAATCAACAGGGCGTCTAAAGCTATCAGCTCATAAAGACATTAGTCTTGTATAAATGTTTCGTAACTTTTATACATAAAACAATAGCGGACTGCACAATAAAAACTTGTGAAACTGAAAATTGAATTTAGCAGTCTAATTAATAAATGGCATGTGCCCAAAAATTTCGGTCCACAAAATGTGCATCTTCTTTATAAATAACGCGATAGAGAGAGATACAGGATGAAGATTAGATGAGGGCGCTATAAAAATTCAATGAGGGATCCCCTTAATATCTTTCACGTGATTAAAAATCAACATATTATAAATAAATCGCCATTTTTCTTCCCATAATAATCCTTCGGTAAAAGTGACAAAATATTCACTCGATCGAAATTCCGAGTGCAGGGCTGCTTCCCTAAAATAGATTATGACGCGCCGCCAGTTGCATAATGCCCGCGCAAAGGGTAATTTATATGGTCCAACACGTAGATACGTAGACCACCATTATTTACGCGTAGACATTCTGACACCGTTGATGGATAATACGCGAATGCATACTTCGCGATTCCTGCATACGGCCCTAAGTTGTTCTGGTCCTGCTCGTCACGAGGATGGGAGAGGAGGGGCGAGGGCGCGAGGGGGCGGAGGACGATACGCTGATCGATTTAGAGCACTGTTCCCAACACGCCTACGTATAGTGGAATAATTAAGTTATTGGATATCACGTTATTGACAACTAGATGCGGCCGTCGTTATGTCATTACAGATGCGGAATGGGCGACCGTATATATCGCTCCTGACAGATGGGGGAGAGACCGCAAGACGGGAGGAAGAGAGAGAGAGAGAGAGAGAGAGAGAGAGATAGGAAGGGGTGGCAAGAGAACAGAGAGAAATTAAAACGTAAATTGACGCGCTAAGCGAGCCCTCCCGTCTCCTTCCGCTTCATTTATTAGCGCACCGTTGCTTTCCTGCCGCGAACGGAACCGCCCTGGCGCCAATTAAGCGCGGCAACGTGCATCGCCTCGAGATGAAAAGCAGCCTCCGATTATATCGGAGGATGCCTCGTGTTGCGGGAGGACATCGTCGCGAGACTCGTCAATTGGGATAGAGCCCCGTCGAGGATCGCGTGTTTTCCGATCTCTCGAGGGAAAATATCGCCTCCGCCGAACGACGATGTGCCACATGGATGCGATTTATGGAAATCCACCCCGAGCGTTTCTTTCGGCGGTTTTCTTATTCCAGGTCCGAGGTAACACGTTAATAGAAACTGGAGTGGAGAGATGCGCTCTTCCTCCCGTCCCTCCCCATTTTAAATCTCAATTTTATGCGCGAAAGTTTTTAATATACGTCAATATTTTAAATATATGCGCATCGGGGGTTACACATATTCGCGTAAATATTGCGTATATTATGATGTAAAATGAAATTTTATAGCTCGCGGGATCAATTCAAAATGCATGAAATGCGATGTTAAATATAATACGTCTTGTATAAGTATCAATTACGTTATATTCACGAAACGCATAATTGGTGTATTTGAATAAATTTTCACGTGGAAACACAATAGCGCTGTAAAGCTGAAAAAATACAAACATTAGCGAATGAGCTTTACCCTAGAGTTTCAGAAGGCTAGAGAGAAACACATGCTGATCTTTTTAATTATAAAATTACAAAATTGCATTAACATACACTTAATGTTGCGCAAACATATATATATACATATACGTGCGCGAATAATTAATTTAGAAAACCGTCGTTTCCAGGATCCTAGTGAAAAATCCGAGCTCGCTGCCCTACATTTCGCGCATTTTTACAGATTTCGGTTACGAGTATCGTTTTATCGCGATATTCCTGCGATTTTTCTCGGCAACGTTTCGAAGCCGGAAACGCCCATGCGAGGTTCAAGAATACCTGAAGGGAAGGGTATCTTTGGAGCGTATCGGTATATCGGTCAAGTGCGAGATGTCACCGCAACCGGTGACACACACACACACACACACACATACGGTATCTTATATATGCATGTATCTTTGCCACCGCTCTCTTGTGAATGTCGCGCCTTCTCACCCCCGATTTTTTCCCGCAAGCGGACCTTGTCGCTTCTTCGGCTCGTATTGTGTTTCCGCGAGAGGAGCATGGGAAGCTGTATCGGCGGAACAAGATTGACGATGCAGGAGGATTAACAAGATGCTGACAATGCGTGCGGACATTCGCGCGTGTCGGCAAAATGCTCGTCGGAAATGAAATCGAATAAGAAAATGTCCCCTGATATACGTTTCTTCCATCGAATTACACGTAAATGTCTTTTAAGGAAAAGCGAAGAGTATGTATAAATATATTAAAGAATATATTTATCTAGACATATACGCGTTCAATCGAAAGGTAAACTGAGACTTTTATTGAACAATAACGTCCTCCAGTCTGCGTTTCAGTTAAAACGTACATAATATTTTCGATCTCGAGGAAAATGTTTTATATGTGAAAAAGAGCCAATATTTATTTCCGCTCGAGTCTATTGAATTATTATATAATAAAATGGAGTAAAAGAGTGGAGAAAAATTCATCTTAAATCTTTATTTTCTATATATAATTGGAGGTAGTAAAGAGATTTTTTTTTGTTCGTTTTCAATCATTATCTCGAAATATTCCGTACAAAGTGAATCGCGAGGAGAGGGAATATTTTTGGGAAAATATTAGAATATAATAAAAATATTATATAATAATAATAATTCGCAACATGTGAGTACACATATATATTTATAAATCACATGTCCCATTTTAAGAGAGATGTAGAGAGTATATTGAGATTCACAGTTCAATTTTTGAACATTTATTTTTTATTGTGAACGTGATATACATATATCATTATTAAATCAAATATTTATTATTTCAACAAAATTCAGTATTTTCAAAACCACTGGGAATAATAATCGCGTTCATATTTTTTATTTACAATAATATTACCGTAACTCATACTACCGTTTGTCGAAATATTTTTCTCTCCTCCCTCCTCGGCCTGTACATGCAAATTCAGCAATCTATACGCGTTAGCATTTGTAAAAATACGATTGCCACTCTCAATTTGACACAGATACTTGCATTTATATCGTTCAATTCTTATGCATCGCAACTGTTTGGCCATCTTGTAGGTCTTCTGCGTGCACCGTAAGGCCTCTCCGGTCGAGGCTTACGTCGGAATATTTTCTGAAAACCTAGTAACGAGAGCAAACTCGTTTCCAACGAGCGCGTGCGACGTATAGATGGAGCGAGATGGGGGAGGCGGCGAGATAAAGGAGGAAAAGGACGCGAATAACGACCGCGATGGTAATACCAACGATAACCGGAAAGGCAATTCAATCCGAATCGGCAAAGATAGAACCCGTTGCGCCCAAACGTTTCCATTACCGGAACAGGGAATGAGAAAAAAGGACGACGCCGCACCGGAAACGCGACACCGTCGCGGGTAATCGCTTGGCAATATGCGCGCAATAACACAGACGGGGCTGATCCTATCCGAGGACACGAGTTGTGCACTGTACACAAGGACGGCGATGAGCTCTCGAGAGGGAGGGTTATTCGAGTTTTAATCCGGAAAACAAGTTAAGCGGTTAATAAGTAAGAAATTACAGGAAGCTGTTGCACGTGGCTCGCTTACTTAATCGCGAAATACACGTATCTCTCGTATCTCGTGATAAATGACTATGGGAAAGTTACGATAGGTGAGAGATAAAAGCAGATCTTTTTCGAGCTCGGAAATTCTTCAAGTTAACATTCGGCGATAATCGAACGTTCGATTATCGCCGAATGTTGACTTGAAGAATTTTATTTTTCTTTTTTTTTTTGCCGACAATTACTTCGTAGATTAACGTTAAACCGTGATTTTTAAGAGAGAACACGCGAGAAATTTCTAAGAAAAGTAGAAAATTCCACGAGAAAATTTCAAGAAAAATAGAAATAGAGCTCTTCAAGTTACGTAATATGTCTGAGTTTTTTTTTTATCCTTTTAAGCTAATATTTCTTTCACAAATATGGTTTGTAAATAATCGTTTCTGTAGTAAAAAAAATATATAATAATACAAAATAATAATAATAGTATCATATAATAAATAAATAATAATAATGAAAAATAATATATAGATAATAAATAAATAAATAAAATAATGTATAAATAAATATAATGTAATATAATAAAACAATTAAGTAACATAAGATAATAAATAAATAAATAAAATAAAATATAATAAATAAACAGAATAATAAAATAAATAGAATACAAGGATACGTAATTTGCGTCTCGCGGTTGTTGTAAATGTCTTAATTCTTGCTTATACGTACATGTAAATGGAATTCACAGCGAAAAGATTAAAGATATCCGTCATTTCACTTATTGATAAGCACAGCGCATAAATTTTCTGGCGCCGGTGTTTATGAGGATTCCTCAAGTAAGAAGTACACGGAGCGCATCTCGGATATACAGGCTCGCTTTTGAGAAAAAGAGCTGTACCAAGCGGGTTAGAAGTTATCCTGTAGAACCTGCATAACGCCAGCAATATCCTTTAACGGGGCAATGTAGGATAATCGAGGAATTAAAGTCTCAGGCGGTGATTTCCTTCGAGTATTGCCGGAGGTTAGCGGAAAAGCGTAGGCTGCCAGTATTATTTCCAGCCTTCTTATACCGTTCCGGATAAAATTCACAATTAAGGCTAATCGCATTAGCAAACGCGCGATATCGAATTATCTATACGTAAGAAAATCTCAGTTCTTGTCTTCTTGCCCTGTCCTTTTTTCACGCTTCTAGAGGAGGACACATCAATCCGCTCTAAATGTCCCAATTAAATAAAACTTGAAATATTGTAGATTTATATAAAAATATTATATAAAAAAAATGAAAAGTATTATATAAAAATAAAATGAAAAAATTATAAGGTCAATTATCTTCCTTTTTGCTCTATATAATAATTGAGAAAATTTAAAAGAAACTAAAATAAAGAATGTGAAGTATTTAGGGGCGAGATTATGGGATTTTACGTTATCTTCTCGAAAGATTTACGTCTTGTAAACCCCTAATAGATTCCACAAACACTTCAAACACCTGAAACACCTCAAACGAAAACATCCCTCGAGATCGGATAGCCCGATAAGAGTCAACCGCACCGGCCTATTGTGAGCGGCGTCGATATGAGAGGCTTTCGCGCCTCTAGACAGGTCCATAATGCGTCCGTGTACAAGCAATAATGGCAAATACGAGAGAGAACGTTGTATCGAGCAAGCTGGTCCCGTTGATTCCGCAATACGAGGATATGCGGTTAATTCTCTCGCGGTAAACGGGGGTTGTTTCTGAGAGCGGGACGCACGACTCGTTAATGGATTTATAGCGAGCATCGGCGGCTCGATCGTCCCACCTCGCGATTATAATTATAATGTAACGGCAACTCGCGAGAAAAAAATAAATAAATCAAGAATATACATATTTTTTTTTTTTTTCGTAAATTTCATACGAACTCTCGCGGTCCAGATTGAAATCTCGAAATATCCCAAATGAATTTTTCAAACACGAAGTGTTGAAATAGCGCCTATTCATTTAGTTTTCCGAATCAGCCCGACGAGAGCGAAATAGCTTATTCTGCGCGTTGCGCTAAAAATAAATAGTCCATTCGAAAATAATTCCGATGAACGATCAAGTTTCCGCGAAATCCAATTACAGGGCCGAGTTTCGCGGTGCTCGATGGCAGTTCGATTTCGCGACGAAATACGCGAAATCGTGCCGTATTATTACTCGGGCTCGGCCCCGGGTTTATTTCTTTTCGCTCCGTTTACGTCCGTCACGTCAGCCTGTCGCGCGTCTTCGTCGCTTTTTTAAAGACGTCCATCGCGCGGGCGGTCGCGTTAATTGAATGTTACGTCGGTCTACTTGATATTCGACACCGAATTCGTTCTATTCGACGCGCCTTATTGCGCCTAACTCTAGAAACCAAGCGATCTAGTCGTGAGCTATTTTTAGACCGCATGTGCGTGTTTAGGAAACGGCTCTACCGCGACAAGCAGACAGGAAGACAAGAACAATGATATGGGATAATTTATGTTTGCTGACTGTCGACACTTTTGTTGCTCTTTCCTGCTGCAAACTCGCGTTTATTTTTTGCCGCAGTATCCCGTAGCCCGATGTATACGGGATAATTTCAAACATTTTTACTTAAGGATGTTTTTGTACCTATTTTCAAAATATTGAGAATTTAATGAAAATTGTACGGAATGCCCTTAGATATGTTTAGAATCTTCGGTACAATTTTTCAATCGATTCACTAAAGCGATTCACAAGTTGTAAGGATTTTAATTTGCTCCGAATTAACATGTGTTCTTATGGGAATACGTATAATCGCGTCGATTCAAATGACAAAAACACATGGAAATAATATTCGGAATTTGTTTAAAATTTGCAAAAGTTTAGATACAGAGGAAATATTTCGTCAAATAATATTATACAAGTACTAACTGGTTAAGAAGATATTAAATAATAATTTAATGAAGTTAGCCATGTATCTGTCACAAGACGAAATTGTCTGTCAAAAGTTAATGATTTCGATTAACAAAATTCAGAATATTTCAGTAAAAACGCAATAAATATTAAAAATACATCTCTGCACTGTAGCTAAGATCAAATTATATATATTATATTATTATATATATTATAATATTCCACACAATTTCTTACTTAAAACACACCAAAAGTGGATATATTCTTCAATATTGATTTTCAGCTATTTTTTGCTGGGATTATAAAAACGCAATAAATATTAAAAAATACATCTCTACACTGTAGCTAAGATCAAATTATATATATATATATATATATATATATATATATATAATATTATTATATATATTATAATATTCCACAATTTCTTACTCAAAATACACCAAAAGTGGATATATTCTTCAATATTAATTTTCAGCTATTTTTTGCTGGGATTATACATCCTTAATTTTTGGGAAATTGTATAAAAGAAAAGAAAAACAAGAAATATATAAAAAAATATGAAAAAAGAAATACATTGCTCTGTTTGGATATTATAATAATTTTGAACTTTTTACAGTTGAGAGAAAACGTGCAATTTCGCGTAGGATATTCTATATGCATTCGTTAGGGATCATTAAAAGCGATATACATTACTGCTCTGTGACATTTAAAGCGAAGCATGACAGGAGATATCTAAACAATGGCAGTCAATTACGTTTGTTCGCCTGGAAATATCCATTTCCGTTTTATACAGTGTAAATGAACAACACACAATTAATGATCGCGAATAGTATCGAATTACTTTATTGCCTCCCAGTAACGTTCTAGTTTCATGCTAGTTATATCTGATTACGCTCACGCTTATGAATTAAATGAAGCAGATGGCAAAAGTAATCTAACTAATAATATATTTAATGCCAACAGCAGTTGTAGAAGGACAAAAAAGCGATAAAGTTACATTTTTAAATGCGTGTCCTCGAATTTCATTCAACTTATAAAACACAAAAACTAAAGAAAAAAAAACAGATAAAATAAAAAACACATCCCGTTTCTCGATCGTTGAATTTTTCATTTTCGTTTTTAAAAAGAAATATCATTAAATATTGATTGAAAAAACGAGTATTAAATATCGTTAAAATATCTGTGAAACTATTTTAAAATAATTCTGAAAAAGACATGTATATTTGAGAAATAATACAATACGTTTCAAAAAGAGCATATTGAAGAGAGAATGAATCAGAGAGAATGCAATTGAATTGAAATTAAAAAAGGTATATATGAAAAATATTAAAAAAAAAAAGAAACAAATTGATTTCTCGATATTGCAAAATTTGCTATTCAGTTTACTTTGGTCGACAATATTCGTTGTTGTATTAGACAGAGAGGATCATCCTCGTGTGCCATATATCGCGCAGGAATTTTTATCAGAGATGGTTTCCTCCCTCCCTCCCTCCCACCCTCTTTCCGCCCTGGTAAGAGTCGCGTGTGGACGATGCTGTTGCGAATAAAACTCAAACGACGCAGTTACAGTTTGTTTTTCTTTCGACAGTTCAGATATCATAGATAGCCCGATCAAACTGCCGGATATCGCAGCGTAAACATAACGAGAGAAGGAGGAAGAAAGGGAGGAAAGAAAGCGAGGACAGACACTGTCTCGCGCTGATCGCATCGCGTTTACAGGCCAACTTCGCGGCCTGCCAACGTATAGATTACCGTCGTAACTTTGGCATCTGACGTAAGTTAAGTAAGCATATGTGACTTTACGTTTCTCCCCTTTGCAACAAGATGCTTGTTGTTCCTATGAGCGAAAAGATATGATGCAAGATATCTTACATGCGAATAGTTTTTTCACATTGTATGAAAGAATTCGCGATTAAGTTTTCTCTAAAGGATATTTATTTAAAAAAAAATATATATATATATTTTTACTAATATTTTATTTTGATTAAAATATCTAGAAAAAAATTGCATATATTATAAAATTAAGTTTTAAATAAAAATTTGTTAAATATATCTAGCTTTTTATACAATCTATGTCAATGAAAGATATATTGCATTATAAATATTCGTTAATGAAAGATATATGCATTATAAATATATGCATTATAAATATTCGTCAATGAAAGATATATGCATTATAAACATTATATATTATATATGCATATATTTATAATATATATATTTATAATATATATATAATATATTTATAATATATGCATATATCTTTCACAAATATATATGCATTATAAACACTATATATTATATATATAATGTTTATAATGCATATATTTATAATATATATATATATATATATATATATATAATATATTAATAGAAATTATGAAGAAAATTATACGAGTTTTCTCACGTAAGAATTTCTGAATAAAATAATAGATTGAGTTTCTCGGAATATTTCATTTAATAGTTTCTCTTTCAAACAATTTTTTATATTCATGTGTATTTTTTATTTTTATTTTTGTAACAATCACGATACAGTTTTCGTTTGAACTTTGTTTTTATCGAAAGCAGATATGCTATAAATACATGCAAAATAGGAAACGGAGAAAACAGTATTTGCTAAATTCGTTCCTGTCTCGTTTGCAAAAATAAGTATACCAGTAGCAAGCTTAATGGAAATTACGGAATCGTAGTGCCTTTAGAGAGCCAATAACGTCGCGGTCAATGGAACACGAGCCGCATCCGGAGTAGAAACTAGATCTGGTCGACTAGCCTCGTTAAGCGACGTTAGTTATATCTATGGGCAACGTAGGGCGATGCTGTGTAATTTGGGTTCCCGGTGTCGTTTGCGGCGTACGATTAGACTGGACTAAGATCGCCGGCTTTACGATAAATGATTGATGGAGAAAGCGTGAAAGCGAAGACGGATGCGCTCGGGCAAACGCGCTTCATTAAAAGGATATATCCCGTGGAGTCTCGCGCGGGGGCAGCTATCCCTTAAAATGATCGGCGAGATAATGTTGATAACCCCCTGTCGATATCTATGATTCATGAAACTTGCATAGAGTAGTTTGCGCGAGAGGAGACGTTCTCTCGTCCAGATATACGCGACACGATCGAATATCATCGATACACTTATCCCACCGCTTGTATCGCCTGAGAAATACGAGAGTTGCGAGATTCTTCGCACCCTCTTTACTCCCGCGGCCGTTCCTTCATCATAGCTTTATAGAGCGAATGGGAAATTTCTTTTCCTTACGCAGAAAATTATTTTGAAAATGTTTACATTAACTTTAACACAATACGGATCATTCTTCTTTTTTTGACACATATTGTAGGGGGTATATTTCCATGTAATATATAATTTTGTGGCACCCCTGTTTTAGTTCCCGAGAGATGCGATTTTGAAATTATTTTCGTAGTTATTTGTATCATGTTTTCATTTATCCTTGTGTGTTTATATTCCTCTTGTTTATACATCTAGTTGTTATTGTGTCGCTTACTGTTTAGTTTCTTTTTGTTTATGTTTGCTTGCCATTATGGCACTGCCATTTTATTTATTATTAAAAATAAATATCTAAATAACTGAACAAGCGAAGAGTTCCCATTCTGCAGTCGAAAAAGAGTTTTAATCTAAATTCATTTCTGATTTTAAATTAAAAGTGGGTTTTTGTGTTAGATGAGTTCTTTTTTTAAGTGAGATTACAAGAGGAGGAACAAAACCCTGTTAATTTACAATAAGCGTTTTTACTTTATAAATAAAAGCATCTCTTTATTTTACAACAAAGTAAAATTATAAAATGCATCATTTGGAATTTTTCGCACAAAAGAATGTTTGAAATAAATGAATTTGATATGCACTTACATATTTAAATCGAAATAAATGCGTGATGATTAATAGTTTAATTACAAATGCTTAATAGTAGATGAAAATCTTTTAAAAATTATTGTCGATCATAACGTTGAAAATATAGATTAATGTCAAGATTAATGTCAAGATTAATTCATTGGAATTAAATCCTAAAAAATTGTTATTTTTAATACCAAAATTGCATATCTCACGAAACAAAAGAGAGCGCTGCGAAATTCAAAGTGTATATTAATCAGGAATGTATAATAGATGTACATTAAGTTAATTTAATCATTTTATTTATCAGGAATTTTTTTTTAAAAGAAATTCTTATGTTAAGGGGGATGGTTTTCGTGAAGCGAAACTTGCTTCGGAAGCAAGACGTTAAGTACTTGAACGTTTTGATTTCGAGCGATACGTTTACATGAAAGCTTGAGAGAGATGGAGAGATTTACGAATTGATTTATCCACTTGCCACGTTCGCGATATCTCGCAAATTTCCGTTGGATGATCAGAAAACTCAGTTCTGCTAGTCGTGCGAAACCTGTTCGACAGGCGAACGGAGGAAAGATGAGACTCCCGAGACCATCGTTTCGCAAAATTACCGCTCGTATACTCGTTCAGCGATGATGATAAATACCGTGGGTCATTGCGATAGCATTTACGCGAACAGGTTTCCTACACGCAAGTGATTATCTCGACTGCAATACTCGATCGAGAAACAGGAGATTCTCATCAGATCAATATCTCTCTTCCAACGCGGGACCTTGTCGTGTTTTATTCATCGGTGGATGAGAATAAAGTCAAGCTTCATTATTTATAAATACAAAAAAAAAACATAACGACTTTATTATTGAATTAAAAAGGATTTATTTTTTCGAAATTACGAAATTATTTAATCGGTTCAACGTGGGCGTATTATATTTAGCAACTCGAATGTCTCGAAAGTATCGGATTAATATCTTTTTAATGAGTAAGGCATCGTTTCAATTAGAATTTCAGATTAACATTTCGATATCGTATCACGATTCATTATTGATGCTTGCTATTTTCGAATTTTAAAATTACCTTTTTTACTGTCATTTAGTAAACTTTGGAAATTTTCTCTTCATTAATTGCTATTGCTAAAAAAAGATAAAAATTTTCAAGAACAGAAAAAACAGTAATAAAGAAAGAAAAAAAATTCATTTATTTCATTTGTTGGAAAGAATTCGATATAGAAATGTATTTTAACTCTACTCTTTCTGAAATTATTTGTGTGATAATGATTAAGAAAAATATATTATCAAAAAGTTGTGTCAGATTTGGATAGAAGCACAAACTTTTCCTGAATAAAGTCATCATTTCGAGTAAAAATTTCTCTTTAAAATATCCCATTCTGAAAGAATCAAATGAGAAAAATTGTTTGATTGTACAACAAGATGTATAGGATAGAAAGCATTTTGATTAAAGCAGAATTTCTAGTTATCAAGACTCAATTTTTTTATAACTAGATTTTTTTATCACGTTTAATAGAAGAACCCCCTTTACTAAAAGGGGATTTGACAAGTATTTCCAGTTGGATCTATAAGACTTTTTGTTATATTAATTAAACATAGACACAGTAATGCCATTTTTTTAAATTTAATATTATCATCAAGAAAATTTGGTAAATTTAACAGGAAGAGAAATTAATCATTCTCATCTGGTAATTCCTAAAGGAATTCCAATTCGTCCATTTTCCAACAGACATACTGGTTGAATCTACACTGAAAAAAATCATTTGATTGTACCAACAAGACGTATATGATTAAAGGCATTTTGATTAAATCAAACAAGGATTTTTAGTTACCATGATAAAACTCGATTTTTTATAACTAGAACATTTAATAGATTTTACTATAAGGATTTGGTTAGTATTTTCTGGTTGGATCTATCAAATTTTTTGTTACGTTAATTTCTTTGCTAGATTCTTAACTTAACTCGTATTCAATATTTGCCATGAAATGTATATAAAGAACTAACATTAACATTAAATCCAAAGTATATTTTTTTTTCTCTTACGAGCAGTAGTGCCAGAAAGTGGACGCTAGCTTTCTGATTGCGTGTGTTTGAGCTGCATCCTCTTCTTGCATCACTGTTTATCAGTTTAATTTCTAACAAACTGAATTTAAAATAATTTGTTCAATAATCTGGATTGAATTTATCTAATAATTTTGTTGGAATTCAGAATATTAAACAGACTTTTGAGATTAGATGAAAAAAAATTTTAGACGACTTGATGCTGGCGAATTTAGTATTATTAACCAGAAAATTTGGTAAATTGAACAGGAAGAAATTAATCAGATTCATCTGGTAATTCCTACAAGAATTCTGGTTCGTCCATTTTCCAACAGACATACTGGTTGAATCTACCAGAATTCTAATTAATGCAACCAGATTTTTTTCTCAGTGTATTAACATTAAATCCAAAGTATATTTTTTTTCTCTTACGAGCAGTAGTGCCAGAAAGAGGACGCTGACTCTCTGATTGTGTGTTTGAACATCCTCTTCTTGCATCACTGTTTATCAGTTTAATTTTTAACAAATTAAATTTAAAATAATTTATTCAATAATCTGAATTGAATTTATGCAATAATCGTGTTGGAATTTAGAATATTAAACAGACTTTTGAGATTAGATGGAAAAAATTTTAGACGACTTGGTGCTGGCGAGTTTAGTATTATTAACCAGAAAAATTGGTAAATTTAACAGGAAGAAATTAATTTAACAGGAAGAAATTAATGTAGGAATTACCAGACGAATCTGGTTCGTTCATTTTCCAACAGACACACTGGTTAAATCTACCAGAATTCTAATTAATGCAACCAGATTTTTTTCTCAACGTGGACATGTATCGATCGTGATGCATCCGAATAAATCAATCATCTGATAAAGAAAGGATGCTATCTTAACATGAACGCTGAGAAAAATATCTTAGCCTCTCTCGAATGGGGGCACTTTAAAGAGCAAGGGTCAACGTTTGTACATGGCGCGTCTCTCCGCAATAGCTTCCTTCCGCGCGACGTTAAATAGCGCTGCTCCGCGTATAAGCGAGTCCGCGATATTAACAGCCCGTGAGAACGGCCCGGTTAGGTTAATGGCATCGTAGGAGGAAGTGCGCGATTACAAAGTCGCCATTTTTTCTTTCCACGTTCGTCCCTTTCGTTCGTTTTTCTCTTCCTCTTTCCCATTTTCGCGTCCCACACCGCGTCCTAGTCGGCGCTTGTTATCGCGTTTCTCACATCGAGCGTCACTCGAGGAACAATGGCATCGTATCCGATCATTAACAGACGATGGGACGCGCGGTTCAGAGATTGAACCCCCTGCCCCCCTCCTTCCCCCCTCGCCCGCGCGCTGTCGCGGCGACGCGACAATGACAAATTGGAAATTGCCTCCGTAAACCGCGGAAAAAGATGTTTATTCCGAGCAGCGGGGGTGGAGTCGCCATTTCCGGATGCTTATACCGTGTCTCATTATTAATCGACACTCTCTCTCTTTAATAGTCAGTTTTTAAAAGTCCCTTTAATTATATAACATTTATGTTTTCTAGTTTTTGTTATTCGCTGCAAATTATATGCGAACGGTTGAAGAGAGAGAGACATCAACGTAGTTCGTGAAATTGTAACAAACAGTTGGACTTTTTTAAATTTCTGTCATTCTTCATATTCTGTTAATTTATTTGTAAGTATATTGCATTTTTTTTTTAGTTTCTTTTCCTTTTGTGAAAACCATGTAATTTTCTGTCTGCGACTAGATAATTACATGCTTCTCATAAATGGGGAAATTAGAAAAATGCAATTTACTTAAAAGTAAATTAACGGAAATAAGAAGAGCAAAAATTTCAGAGGGACAACTGTTTGTTACATCTTTACTAACTTTATAAGTGTTTCGTCTCTTAAATGTTCATATGTTCATTCAATGTCATAATTTGTGTCTTTAATTTTCATATAAATTGGTCTTTAATTTTCATGGATCAGATTCTATTAAATTCAATGTGGTTCCTTTATTCTGATATCAAATAGTCTATATATATTTCTAATTTTCTCATTTTTAATGCGTCATCTTGTAAATATAATATAATTGTGTTGAAAGAGAATTAGTACAATAGAATCTAAATGTCTCGGTACACATGTCTCTTTCTATATTAAGAGCGAAATTTGTAGAATAATATTCTCAGCATGTTAAATTATTCAAAATTAGAAATGTCAATATACTTTCATATAAATTAATTACATAGAGACTTTCATATCTCTTATTATACAATATAAAGAACTTATTCTCGCTTCAACATAATTCGAGTTAAATATGTCCAGGCGTAATTTTCATATCAATTTCACTTATACACGTACTATATCAAATCCCAAATAAAGTCTGAAATCAGAAAATTTCGCAATTATTAAGATGAATTTATATCGCGGAATCAGCTATTTTAAAATTTTTACTTAAACTCTCTTGTATCCTTATAATAAGAAGAAAATGTATGACATTTAATCGCGTCCGTTGTTACTCAACTAAAAATTATGCGAACGTCCCGTCTCTCGAGGGCGCTTAGTAGCTCGCCGTCTTCGATCTGTTCCGTGTATATTAGCTTCGACGCGAAAGGTATTCCTTAATTAACTACGGCCGATGTAAAAGGCAAGGTGGATGGTAGAAAGTCGGCGTAAGGGCGCCCACGTAGCACTCGCTTTTCATTTGGACGATGGACTCGGCCGGCGGTGCACTTTTACAAATTGCACGGTTACTTGGACGAGGCTTCAGCTCCCGAGGCACCGGTTCGGGGTGGAAAGCCGCATAGGAAATTCCACGAGACCGCCGAAATTCGGCAACAACTTACTTGTGCACCGTGGCGTGGCGGACCGATAAGTTTTTATCGCGAACAAGTTTCTCCGGCGCGTTACTGTTACCGCTGTGAATATATATCTGCGACGGATGCGACGTGGATGCCAAGTCAGACGCGGTGTCAAACTTGGAAGTTTCTTGTTAAGAAAAATCTCCCGTTCCCCAACATCCCCGTTCTCCAAGTTCCTCTCGCATAAAATACGAATTTTGAGGATTAAATTAATTAGATTTAAATATAGAGAGGGATCTGTTATAAAGATATGCGTTTAAGGATGTAAAATCCCAGCAAAAAGTAGGTGAAAATCAATATTGACGAATATATCCACTTTTGGTGTATTTTGAATAAGAAATTGTGTGAAATATTACGATTTGATCTTAGCTACAGCGCAGAGATGTATTTTTTAATATTTATTGCGTTTTTACTGAAATATTCCGAATTTTGGTAATCGAAATGATTAACTTTTGGTAGAGAATTTCGCCTTGTGACAGATACATGGCTAACATAAAATACACCAAAAATAGATTTTATGAGAAATTGTATGGAATATTACAATTTGATTTTAGCTACAGCGCAGAGATGTATTTTTAATATTTATTGCGTTTTTACTGAAATATTCCGAATTTTGGTAATCGAAATGATTAACTTTTGGCAGAGAATTTCGCCTTGTGACAGATACATGGCTAACTTCATTGAATTATATTTAATATCTTTTTAACCAGTTCGTACTTGTATAATATTATTTGATCAAATATTTCCTCTGTATCTAAAGCTTGGCAAATTTTAAACAAATTTTGAATATTATTTCCATATGTTTTTGTCATTTGAATCGACGCGATTATACGTTTCCCATAAGAACACATATTAATTAGGTGCAAATTAAAACCCTTATAACTTGTGAATCGATTTAAAAATTGTACTGAAGATTCGAAACATATGTAAGGACATTCTGTGCAATTTTCATTAAATTCTCAATATTTTGAAAGGGTATAAAACATCCTTAAATCATTTTTTATCGTCGCCCGAAAAACGGATATGAATATATTTGAACAGACGGGGAATCTTGATGCGATATAAAAATTGTTTCTCACAAAGCTTGAATAAATCGTGCGTTTTAATCTATACCCGGTGTATCCGGACTCACGGGACGTCCCGAATGCATCAATATATTTTCAGCAATATTTTTGATAATAATAAAATGATAAAAAATATTGCGAGTGTCAATTGTCGCCCGCGCGCAAAAATAAATGGAAAAACCGCCAAACGGACGAAACCGGCGGCCGAAATTGGCGGTGGACAATTTAAAGGGTTAATTTTCGACGAGTATCGCGAGCGAGCCGCGTCAAGCAATTCGATCTCTCGTTATTGTCACGAATTACACGGCAATTTTTCTCTCGGTCCCGTCGCACGCTCAACAAATTTACTCTCCTCGGCCCACCGTATATGGCTTCGCTCTCTTTTCTCGCGTCTTTCGACAAAGACCGCCGCGGCAGGTGCGCTCACAATGGGCGGCAACGGTATCAACGTCGGGAGGTGCATCGCCGCGGCTCAATGGGATACCAGGTACCAAGCGTTATTCGTTTCATTCGACCTACGAAACGGGGTATACCTACCTACATACGTGCGCCTGGGAGTTGGCTGGAACATGTAATGAGAAATAGCGCACTGGGAATCGGGCCGCGGAGAGGAAATAGGAACGCGATGGAATTCGTTCGGATAACAACTCGTTCCGCTCTACACGTTCCTACGCCCGGGGAAGATTTTAATCGCGACGTTATTGTTCCGCTTCTTCCGCGAAATTTGTCGCGCTCGTCCCGGAGAGATGCGGCGAGGATAGAGCAGGTAACTAGTCGGGAAATACAAATGGAAAATAAAACCGCGCGCGTTTGGGTAAAAGTGCATGAGCTGCGACAACCGATTCATTTATCTCTCGATGATACTGCGATGAAGCTGTATCACGATAGCGATTAAAACCAACTCGTATAAAACCGCTCGTGTAGATATCCGGCGTTTCGGTGCGGTTTCAAGCGGCATAAAATTGCGAAAAATTTCGGGGTTATCCCCCCCGGGGGTGAAATGCGCGCACCGCGCGTTTAATAAACATAGTTTCTATTTTACGAAATCGGCTTGACACGAATCAACACGAGCGACGCGAATTCGCGGCAATTGGTGTATCGATTGTTTTACAATTCTCGTAACAAGCACCCGCTCCCCTCCCTCCGCGCGCCGACCCCGATAAAAACCCCCGTCCGCAATTTTTATCAGGAATGTCAAATATGTCGCGCGCGCGCGCGCATTTCTCCGGCGAATCCTCGATAATCGCGCGGTCGCCATCCACCGGATAAGACCGTGAACGTCAACGTTGAATGAAGGTTTCCGAAGGATGCGACGCTCGCATCCTTCCGCCTCCGCATCCTTCCACCGAGTCGCGCGTACCGCATAAAAGAGGATCGTCCGTTCTATAAGCCTAAAGGACGGATATTTCCCTCCGTCCTTCCCGCCGGCTTATGCGCCGCGTTCTTTGATCTCTGAAAAAATTCAATTTGCCTGGAGATTGAACGACGGTCACTGAACCGCACCGCGGACGTGGATCTTCCTTCTCGTCCTTGCGAAAATCGCTCACAGCGCGGAAACAGATCGCGAGGAAAACGTTTATCCCCGGGACCCTCGTCCTCCCTCCCCCCTCCTCTCCTCCCTTAATTCGACATATCGAACCGTATTTTAATCCGAGGATATTCAATTCCGGATACGTGGAAGAAAAGGAAATCGAGCGGAACTTTGTACGTGGGATCGGCAGATATTGTAAAGTTTTGACGAGACGGAGTCGCGAGTACGGAATATAAGCGTTCCTCGGTTTACTCTTGCAGTAGGCGGAGTCGCGGATGTACTCGCGGATTTATTGACTCGACTGAAATAAACAAGAAGCCGCTTTACCGCCCTTCTCAAGTGGATCAATAAATAATAGCTCGTTGCGGGACGTGATTTTGTACAAGCGGCAACTTTCGACTCGCTTGAAATGTACTTAGCGCACGAAAACTACCGGCACACGTTAACTGATGTTTCAACTCTTTTTTTTCTTCTTCTTCTTCCTTCGAGACAACTTTGGAGACAAACGGCTTCGGATTGCGAAGCGTATTTTCTTCCCAAGTTTCGCTGTTACCGGCTTCATCGGTATTCGCATAGCGTACGAGTGTTATCATTGTTAGAAAGTCGGGAAAAATAACACAATTGTGCCATCGACAATAGTGTTCTTTTGCAATGATATTTTCAAAATTGATCCTTATATGTACACAGAAAAAAAGGACACTCTTGTTTTGAAAATATATTTAGTTTTGACATGAAAATCTTGAAATGATATTATATTGCGTTAATTAAAAAAAAATATAATTGCTTGAATAATTGCTTACTTGAATGGAGCCATTTAACATAATTCGATCGAGAAAAATATATTCTTATGATTTAAAATTTAATTTTCTTGAATGGAAAAGAAACAATGTTAGATGGAAAATAACATTTTCAAATCAAAGATTATAATTTTCTTAAAGTGGAATTAAATAATTATATATTCTTGAGTTGACAATTATAATATTAAAACAAAACTATAATATTGTCGAAATTTAAAATTATTAAATTCTTCTAAGATTATAAATTGTTGCGTATATATGAAACAATGAACGCGTTAGTTTAAATATATAAGTTTTGATTTGATACTTATTTTTTTTCTGTGTATGTACACAGAAAAAAAGGACATTCTTGTTTTGAAAATATATTTAGTTTTGACATGAAAATCTTGAAATGATATTATATCGCGTTAATTAAAGAAAAATATAATTGCTTGAATAATTGCTTACTCGAATGAAGCTATTTTATATAGTTCGATCGAGAAAAATATATTCTTATGATTTAAGATTTAATTTTCTTGAAAAGAAACAATGTTAGATGGAAAATAACATTTTCAAATCAAAGATTATAATTTTCTTAAAGTGGAATTAAATAATTATATATTCTTGAGATGACAATTATAATATTAAAACAAAACTATAATATTGTCGAAATTTAAAATTATTAAATTCTTCTAAGAAGATTATAAATTGTTTCGTATATATGAAACAATGAACGCGTTAGTTTAAATATATAAGTTTTGATACTTATTTTTTTTCTGTGTATGTACACAGAAAAAAAGGACATTCTTGTTTTGAAAATATATTTAGTTTTGACATGAAAATCTTGAAATGATATTATATTGCGTTAATTAAAGAAAAATATAATTGCTTGAATAATTGCTTACTCGAATGAAGCTATTTTATATAGTTCGATCGAGAAAAATATATTCTTATGATTTAAGATTTAATTTTCTTGAATGGAAAAGAAACAATGTTAGATGGAAAATAACATTTTCAAATCAAAGATTATAATTTTCTTAAAGTGGAATTAAATAATTATATATTCTTGAGATGACAATTATAATATTAAAACAAAACTATAATATTGTCGAAATTTAAAATTATTAAATTCTTCTAAGAAGATTATAAATTGTTGCGTATATACGAAACAATGAATGCGTTAATTTAAGTATATAAGTTTTGATTTGACACTTTTTTCTCTGTGTAGTTATTCTTGACGTGAAACAATTTATTGCATGTGACAATATAAATGAAATGTTTCATATCGAGAAAAAACTATACATGCAGGCACATTTTCTGAAACAATTAGCAGTTGTGCTAAAAAATAAACTAGTTTGTAAACCGTTTGTTACATCTCAGAGATAGACATGGATTAATTAATGCACTGCAAGTTTAATGATAGTAGCTTGTAAGCTCTTGAATTTTTTGCATTGATGTAATATTTTAATAACGTCTGTACAAATTTATATATTTTGTAACTTTGTAAAATTAAAAATGACACATACACATACACACACACAGATACATGTTTGAAAAAATATGTGAGTTACGAATGAAAAGATATTGGAAATCATGACTCTAGGATATTACGTCTGTTTGAGCGACATGAATTATACACGTTGATTAAGAGATGAGTAATATGAAGAGAAATACACAATAATATCAAAATAATAACAAGCTTAGTAAGCGGCAATCGGAATAATTATGAAGAGAATTGATATAAAATGAAATTGACGTGATCATCTCTAATGAGAGCGAGTAGAGATTAATGAGCTCGAAATATGAAAATTATACGGCCGACGAAATATAAGGAAATATTTACGGGATATTTGATAACTCCAGAAAGGAGAATCGTAGATTTTTATCGCTCGAATTAAGTCGATTAAATAAATCTCAATTAATTCTCCGAATTGTAAAACATTTAACGTCGAAAATTGCCGAACTTGGGGCACGAGCAGGTGCGAACGATGTCCTCGAAAACTCGGCCGGAGAAAGAGCGCTCTCGCAACTCTTGGCGAAAGAGAGCGACGTGTCCTTACGACGGAGAGTTGAGGAGCAACTTGAGGAAAGCGCCGCTCAATCGCACCTGTCCGAAATTAAATCGCGAATACGAGACAGAACGAAAGCGAAGGCGAGGATCGATTAAGCCAGGAGGACGCTCGATCCTCCCGCGCCTTATCCAGGCGTGTTTTCCACGGGACGTTGCGCGGCGCGATAAACGTAATGCATCTTCAACCAGACCGGGCCAACTCTATTAGCATAAATTGAGCCGAGATACGCGCCTCGACTTATAACGCCCGACTTTTACAACTATTTTTATTGCCCCGACTTTATGCAAGCTCGCTGCCGCGGCGGCCGCGCTCTCTCGACTTACCTTTGCCCCGACATGGGGAACCTCGTCTGGGTTAAACATACGCGGAGAATACACACGGGCTTTCTGGATATCTTTTACAGTCAGTTTATCTACTGCCATAAGCGCGCGCTGCTGGTGCGTATGATGTAAATAGAGAAACCTCTCCGCCCACGCACGCACCGTAATCCGGGGGTCGTCTATGCGATACAATATTGCGAAAATACGGATTTATTCGATGCTTATGGCTTGATGTTTATTTAACGTTAATATGCCGCGTTGACTCTAGTATCATTTTGCGATATGCATTTAATGCAGTTCGATTCGACGTTAGCTCTTGTATCATCGATTAAACCGCTGACAATTTGTATCATCACATCCGTTTTTGTCATCGGATCGGCAGCGGATGTAATGTAACAGTGGTTCGAATAATCGCGACGTTTTGAGTCAGATTTACAGAGATTTCTCGTCCTCTCGTGTCTTTCGCAGAGATGTTCGTCGTGGATCGTCACATGTGCCAAGTTACGATCTAACGGTTCGACGCACATGCGTCGTATTTTAAGACGAACGACCGAGGAGCCTTGCTTTATAACGAAGCACGTAACTTATTTCCGCGTAAATCATCGTCGGTTCGCGACCAAGTTTTCCCGTTAGTTTAATATGCTCTGCGAATTTTATTTTAGCCAATGAAATTCATGGGAGACGCTCAAGGCCGCATCTGTCAAAACATCGAGTGGTTTGCATTTAATTAAATTATTAGATTACATGTACATGTATATATAATATATAAAGTAGCATAAATTCAATTACGTGTTTTTTGGTAAACTTTCTCTCTATAAAATTAATTGCATAAAATAAATTATAATGATACAACGTTGGAAAAATTTGTTATTTTATCGATAAAATTATTTTATAAAATATTAATTTATGTATAATATTTTATATATAATGTAAATGTAACCATTTCTCTTGACAGAATAAATTTATTATAATATTATGTAGTATGTATAATAGCATATATTTGATTACATATTTTCTTTCCATTTGCAAATTAAATTAAATTAAATGCATAAATAAAGTAAATTATAGCGATACGAGCGTTGAAAAATTTTTTCATTTTACAAGAAAAAGTATATATACGTATAAATATACGTAATCGTTTCTCTTGATATAGTAAATTTATTACAATCTCTATATGTAAGGATATCGGAATAAAAATGGGCGACGCTCACGAATTCCAAGGCACGATTTTGTTAAAGTAGACCAGACAAATATCGAACGTAATTCGCTTCTGTGTAATTCCTTACATACTACGGCCTTTATATCGTACATATAAAATCTATGATATAATAGCATATATTTAAAATTACATGTTTTTTGCAAACTTTTCCTTTATATAAATTTAATTGCGCAAAACATTATAACGATATAATCGAAGGATTTTTCACGAAAATGTTATAGAAGTGATATTTATCTGAAATTCATCTTTTCAAATCTCTTGACGTAGTAAATTTATTATAATCTCATGTATATGCGAGGATATCGGAGTAAAAATGGGCGAAGCTCACGAATTGTAAGGCACGATTTTGTTAAAGTAGACCAAACAAATATGAAATTCGCTTCTGTGTAATTTCCCACATGCTATGATTTTTGTATCGTACAGCCTTTCATATATATAATAACATATATTTAAAAATTGTACATTTTGCAAACATTTCCTTCACAAAATTAATTATATAACTTTTTATAAAAGTTACGCGAAATACATTGTACAATGATACCCTATTAAAGGATTTTCATTTTATAGACAGAGTAGAAAATATTGTAGAAACGTATCCGGAATCATTTCCAAGTCTCTTGACACGGTGAATTTATTATAATCTCGCGTATATGAAAATATCATGGCAGAAATGGGCGAGGGTTCAAATTGTAAGGCACACGATTTCGCCAAAGTAGACCAGACAAATATCGAGGGTGGCTTCTATTGTAATTTCCCCGCGCACACTATGACTTTTGCATTAGTGAGTTTTGTATTAGTGTACGCAAGGACGACAGTTATATTTTCCTAAATCCGATAAACGCGCAAAAGGTTTATTTCAACTCTCGACGTTCGGCCCGTTTTGACCCCGAGGTTAGCCTCTGGTTAGGTCACGTTCGACCCGCGACTCGCCCGCTCGTGGCTGCGGCCACGAGCTGCGGCCTCGTGGTCGTCGTAATAGGTACATTTCGGCATCAATGGAATGCCGGCGTTTCGTATGTGGACGCGCGCAGGGCGTTCCGTATAAACCCCAACGTTATGCGAAGTATTCTAATATCCTACGCGTCCCATAACGTACCCATTGATCGATACGAACGCATTTACGTCCCCGCGCGCGCGCGCGCGCGAGCGAGCGAGCGTTTATATAGAATCCACTTCCGGCGCATATGCATAAAATTTTCCCCGGGGGTAAATTCGTGTGCCCCTCGGCGCGCTCGCACGCCAGCAAAAGGTTTCCCCGTCTACTATAACTGCTAAACTGCATTCCGACACGTTATTCCAAACATTAGCAAACATTACGCTTGCGGTTCCATTTAGTTCGGTTTTTGGAAAACGGGAAAAGCTCGCGCAGCATCATGCATCTCGTACAATTATATTTCTACGTCTTCGCTAACGCCTCTCTTTAATTGCCGCGCCATTTACGCGTAACGTTCGCGTAATGACTGTGATTTTTTTGCGAAGAAGAATATAGGAAAAAAATTTGCAGAAAAAAGGGAGCAATTCATTCGCGTAGAAAATTTAATGAATGAAAGTGCCTTTGGGAGTATATCGCGTTTAATGGCGCCCATTATTGCGGACAATGTACGATGAATTCAGACAATACTTCATCTGCTTGCGTCATATTATGATATGTAACTAATGGATATTCGAGGCGCAACTAAATGTTTGTCCGCGCACTATTCACGCGGATCCCTAACAAAGTTGGACGACAAAGAATTTCGCTCTAAACTGGATTCACAACTTTGTTGGACAATAGAGTTGGCCAACACTTGTTGACTGTCGACAACTCGTTTACATGTCGATAATTGTTGGCCGATACAGGCTGAAAGACCGCCTGGTGCACTCGTCTTTACAATACGTGACACCTCGCAAATGGATAAGATAAAATTTCGAAGAACGAATGTGGATATTTATCGAAGTAAAAAAAATGGAGTAAAAAAATTTATTTTAAAACGTATAGTCAATTCAAAAATCTCCTCAATCCAATATATTTGTATAATATTATTTTCGACTCAATCGATGTGTTATTCCGAAACGTTATCCATTCTAAAGTGTCACTTCATTTAACATAAAATTCAAGCTCTTTTATTCAAAATTAAATAATCCCATTTATAAAAGTTCATTTCCGATTTACTTGAGAGTGTTGCTTCATTTAATTATGTCGTCCGAAAAGAGTTGCGGCGAAAAGAGGAGGATAAAAAGTCAAAATTAGTCGTTCGATCGAGCACGGGGTGGAGATTCGCCGATTACATTCGCCCGATGGATTATCGTGGAAGCGATTTGCAAAACGAGAGGCGGCGGCGGATATGATTTTATACATCCGGCGCTTCGCGATCGAGCGTTTAACGTGGAATACGGTTGATAACGGCGCGTTGCGCGCAGCAGCACCGTTTTTTCCCTCGAAAGTACCCCGGGAGGAGACCATAGGGAACGACAAAGCCGTTCCCCGGTGCGCTCGCGCGCGAACCATGTTACTTTCCGCGCGCTTAATCGCATTTGCATAATATCAAAATGTCTTTAATGCGTATACCCCGTATCCGCCAGGAGAAACGATTCTCTCGAGTGTCGTATGGTCGCCCTCCCGCTTCCTAAGTATTTCCCTTCCCCTTCCTTTTTTCCTCTCCCTCCCGCGCACGTCGAGAGCGAAGCGGAGATGCAGCAGGGAAAGACTTCGGAGAGAAACGTGTCTATACTTTGTTCATTATTCATATCGAGAGAGGGATGCTGATAGCGCGGTCGTATCGTAAAGCAGAGGAATTTCGGTCGTAAGCGGAGGGAAAAAAAGGAGGCATTTTTCTAAAAAAAAATATCTCTTTTTTTTCTCGACGAAAAAAGCGCTTTAAAAATTCATGTCGCTCCGAATCCAAAATTGTTATTGTACGCTACATCGGCGGCCTGATGTGACAAGTCTTAAGTGCCGATCGATGTCAATAAAGTAGCCAACGATACCCTTTTCCACTCGTCGGCCACCACATCGAGGTCGTTCCTCCAAGTTTTCCGCGGTCGATCGATCGATCCGATTTGATTTGATCGAGCGATCGACCGACCGGGGGTGAGACAGGGGTGGCACGGAGGTGATTACTCCAAGGCAAACGGATTCCTCGTACGACGGGCAGAAACTGCCTCGCGACTTCACAAAAGCGCTCCGCAAATATTTGCGGCCACACGTATATCCTGCGCCGTCGATCTCTCCCGTCCATTTAACGGATCCGAGACACGCCAGGAGGCGAGCCCTCGGAACATCGCGATCCGCAGCTCCGGGGTCTACTTGCTCTTTCCGGAAAAACTCCCGGAATCGCGATCGCGTTTCTACCGGGGGGAGAAGAACCAGGGGGATGATGAATGCTGGAGTCGAATTCGGTCTTTCCGCGAGGACAGCGAGGCGCGTCGCATCTTCCCGAACAGATCTCGCGCTCGAATAAACTTTCCCGAACAATTTGAGAGAGAGAGAGAGACCTCGCGAAACCCACCGATGCGGCCGATCGATGCGAGGAACGCGAGGAATCTTGGTATATTCAATTTAATATAATAAAAAGGAGACCCTCCGTATTTGAGAATCCTTGAAAGTCGGGAACCCGAGACACATTGCTCTCATATAGCCGAAGGATAGTCGGAAAGGAGTGGATTTATAAGATAGTTGCCCCGAGAAAGAGATAGTTTCTCTCCCTTTATGTATAAATCTTGCTAAAAAAAATAATTTCAAATTCTTTCGTTATATCAAGCATGTTGGAGTTAAAAGTAAAATAATAGCAATAAGAAAATAATAGAGAAATGTGAAGCGTATACTCGAACACAACGTGTACCAGACGATCGATTATTGGTGATGCAACTTGGGAATTTTATATGTGAACAATAAATAATGAAATGTATAAAATGTATAAAATTATTTTTGAAACGTTTCGTTTTCAAAATTTGAGAGATTTGGCAAAAAAACATTTTTTTTTCCTTTTTAACGATATTTTTGAATGACGTTATGCCACAAGTAAACAAATTCATTTCAACGGCAAGTGGATAGAAAAATATGAGGCTAAAAATATATATAAAAATAATAATATTGATATTTAGAAAAAACTTATTTTTTGTAAACATTTCAATTATTTTTTTTTTAAATGAATTTTTTTCTATGCACACCTCGATAGTCGTTATTGAAACGTGCCAATTTTGTTATCGTTGATTTATAAATCGTTAGTTAAACATTTTCTTTCCATTTTTAAAAAATTTTAAAAACTTTTTTAAAAGAACTTTTTTCAAAAGGAAAAATCTCTCTTTGCTTTTTCGAGGAGATATATATTTTTCACATGAAATTAAATATGATAAAATTACTTTTTCAGACTGTCTCTCTTTTCTCAGATAACGTAATCAATAATGAACCGTATCTATGCACTCATGCTTTTACGTTCTAACTTCTTCTATTTTATACTAAAGCTTAATTGAATGATTATAATATCCAGTGCAAAAGATGTAAAGAGGTGTAAAACGAAAAAAGAAAAGAAAATATTAAAGAAATATATCAAAGAGACAGTGCAAAAAATGAAATAATTTGAATATAATATATTTATGTAATAATATAATTACTGATGTATTAAAAGTATAAAAGCTTAATCGTATATCAGTTTAAATTTGAGAAACAGAAATAAGGTAAAATATAAAAAAGAAAATTAGGAAATTAGACAAAAGGAATTTGTCAGATATGACCAAAGATGTCTTAGATTTTAAGTCTATTATTTTGATTTTTAGATTTTAATTTTTCATATTAATTTCGATTTGAGAGTTTCTTTTAGTTTATGTATTTTAGATTTTAGATTTTTTATATTGATTTTAAATTCTAAATTACAATAATTAATAACAAAGTTCAAGTTCCATTTCAATTTCAATTTTAATTTGGTTTTTGATTTTGATTGCAATTTTAATTTTAAAAAAACAAAAAAAGAATAACAAAATTTTGATTTTATTTTTAATTGTTATTTTAATTCTTATTTTTAGCTTTCCTGTAATGTTACTTTTACTTTTATTTATTTATTTATTTAATCTTTTTCCTATATAATTTATATTTTTATGTATATTTTTATGTATATTGTAATTTTAGGAAATTTTTAATAAGAGTTAAGTTCAATACTCTATTGTCACTTCATTCTTATGGGTCCATTTTATGATAATCTCTGTTTTTACTCAAAATACTGTCAGGTATTGTGGACATTTCGACTTTACATATTTAAAAAGTAGACCACACAAAAAAAATCACAAAAGTAAAAGTGGAAACCGTGCAAAGGCGCGGTTTAGAAGACAAATAATAATAAATAAATATTTTCGCTCCAGGGAGACCTTTCAGCCTTGGCGAGGAGGCCTGGCCCGCCGAGCCCCGGAACACGACCGACAAAATGGCCCACGACCGGACGACGCTCGTAACTCTCGGCCGCGATAATAACGCGGCGACGAGGTCCATAAACGAGCGTGCCACGAAGCGGGCCTGCCTCGTTTTCGGCTGGGAATGTCGGGTATTTCACGGATAAATTTAGCCCGGGACGCACGTTGCGCTTTTAACGCGGGCTTTGCGAGAAAGACGGAGCTGTTTGCCCTACTCCCCTTCTGTCCTCCCTGCAAGATGCAGAAACGGGAATTTTGCCGGTCGCCGGTACATAAAGATCCCACGAAATCCCCCGATCCCATTGTCTCACCTTGATACATGAAACTGGAACTTGCCAGGCGCATTGTATTAGGATTGTCTTTGCGTTCCTAGCGACGTACAGTTGCACTGCCAAGATATTAAATCACGTTTACAGGAATAATGCAGTTAGTTCGTTATTACGCGAAGATTCTATTCCGCGTCTTCGTTGGGCGCGCCGATTGTTTCAGTGTCGAAACATCACGACACGACGACGAACTTGGCTCGATTATCACTCGGGTTCCGATTGAATGGGTCCCCTTTAAAGTTTGAATAAAATAATTATATTTTATTCATTATTGATTACCTCAATTACATTATCAATTGAGTAAAATAATTATGTTATAAAATTATCATATAAAATATAAAGTTATATATATATATCAATTTACACAGCTTCGAAATTAACTGATGAAAATTTCATAATTTTCAGGACAATAATTAAATAATGCAAAATATATATAATTGATTGTAATCGAGGCTGCCAACCTTTTTTCACGTTAATTTGCGAAATCGGTGAAAAAGTAAATTTCTGAAGCGATCCATGCATAACGACTCACAATGCGCGAGTTTTGAATCGGGCAAGATAATTGTAATTGTTAAAATGGAAAACAATCGCAGGAGCTCTGAATGATCATAATCTCGAGCGCTTAATTTCTCTCGTGCGCGTTCGCGTCTATGTGTGTGTGTGTGCATGCACTTGAAAACAATAGAATCTGGAGTTGCTTATTGAACCACTTCGTCGTTCTCTCATCGTTTCATTGCTTTCTGTGAGAGCCTCGTAGAGAATTTCATCTAAAAAAGAAATTCTCCGGATATAATTGAATCAGTGTGAGATGAGAAAAAAACCTGGATCTTTGTGTCGATTAATAACTTTATTAAGGAACGCTCGTAATTCACTTGTATTAAATTACGCAGATGACAGGATATTTTTAGAATGCCTCTTGACTTATAAATAGCCTTCGTCTGATGATATTTAATATGGAAAATCCTTTATCGAGCAAATTTATGTATTTTGACAAACATTCATTCGCGATAAGTTCCGTTTATTAAGTCGAAAATCATGCGTAGATAATCAATTCTATTGTTCTCTCTTCTTTGTGATCCTTTGAAAAATTTGATATATTTTTACTTTTCTTGTAAAATTATAGCTCGTGATTATAGCATCGCAAACAGTTAAAGCAATTTTCAATTTAGGTAAATGCGCTTCCTCTCGCGACCATGTTTCCATTACTCCTGCTTTTATTTTTAATTCTGAAATAACGTACCGGTCATCTAGTTTGAGTCTCAATATTATTGACGCTTGTAATTTACTAAACAGCTTTCATGATAAATAAAGTAACCAAATATTGTTTTTTGAAACGTTATTAATAAAATGCGGAAATTTAATATGTGTTAAGAGTACATCATATTTATATTTAATATTCGCATAAAAGGAAGAGAGAAGGCATAAAGGAATTATTGTGTTAAAAAAATTTGATTAAAATTTGATTTCTTTTTATTGATGTAGTTTTAAGATAAAGATTTTAATCGAATATTTTTACATAAAAGTTGCATAGAAAAAAAATGTGCGATATCTATATTATTCTCCCGATAAAGTTCTCTCGTAATTAAATCTTTTACGCGAATATAACGCTTCCTATAAATAAATTAGACCAATTCTGCGGCAGCTAAATTTAAATGAAGTCTCTCAATTAGAATTATTTCGTAATAAAAGTCACTTTTATCAGTCATATCAACGTACATAAAATTTTTCTTCCCATGTATTTTTTCCCGTGCATTTATCTGCTTAAATTTATAACGACCGAATACTTCAGAAATATATGTGAAGATAACGAATGCTGCAATTTGGCTGCAATTATATTGATATCAACGCTGGCTGGATTTATTGGTCGTATATGTTATTATGAGGCAGAGACATTTGCGGGTTACAGCTACGATCGATCTCGTTACCCACATACGGCGATTAATAGATCGTCATTATTGGCTGTTTAGAAGTTTGTGCAAAAGGCTGCAGTTAACGCGAAACTACTTCCGCGCGTTCGTTAAAGCGAGTCTCATTGGACATTACGTACCTTCCTGTGATACGTGTATCGTGCAGTCAACTATAATGGCAAAGTTCAAACTCGAAATTTGCAAAGTATGTATCTGGTGCGCGTAATGAAATAAAATCATTTGTTTTTCGCGTTTCTCGAATCTGCCATCTCGTCGGAATAAATCGCCCCAACATCATCACTTTGCGTGATATTTAAGCTTTATCGATGAGAACCATTTATTATTCACCTGACGAATATTTCCAAAGGGCATCCTACATCGCGTGAACGAACGTTGTGGTATCGTGGCCTTTGCATTATCTTGCATCGTTCAAGGTCGCTCGTAATCAACGTGGAACACATTTTAAAAATCGAAAAAATAAAAGCCAACACAGTCTTTGAAATATTAATATTCAATGATCGATAATGTTCTTGCTAACGGTATAAAAGGTAAACTGAATGGCTCAGTAAATAGATGTCCGTAATAAAAACATGGCTGTTTATTTAGAGCAATAATCTTTGTTGGCTTGACAATATTCTATCGTTAATTATCTCGAATCGCTTACAGTCACCGATTGTAGTTGGCCACCTTTTGTATGCAAATATATAGAGTACATACATTTGTTTTAATCAACGAACAATGAAATAACTGGGTAATAATATGGTTAACATGCACGGAATCACGACTGATTAAAGTTTAATTGCTATTTACGATATAGATAACGAATCCTATGTATTATTTGCTCACAAAAGTATCTTTCATCCATATTACTCGTATAAAATATTGACGGTAAATCACGTAGCATCAGTTTTTCCGAAACTATTTTTCAGAAAAATCGATATATTTCACTCTCGATTATATCATATTTGCGTCGTATCACGATTAATATAATTCTCCTCGTTGGCAACAAAATGTTATCTATTTGGGACAGAGGTGAGATTGACGGCGAACAAGTTTGAAGATTTTGTAGCCTGCGCGAGATTTACAACTCGCACGAGACATGCCCGCATCAGGCGACAAAGCCTTCATGACGGATGGCAGGGATAATAGAAACTCTGAGAAAGAGAGAAGAAGCGTCGAGCGCTCGTGAACGTTTCTATCATCCTAGAAAGGCGTTCAACTTGACGCCGTTATGTTTTGAAGAACGCTTAACGATGATGCCCGGTCGTGCAACTCGCAAACGCGTCTCCTCGAAATTAACGTGGGACGACTCGGTGAGATTAAGAGAGGTATCGTGCTGGATCTACTTGGGATTTGAACCGACGCTGTCGGAACTTTCAACGGTATTTACCGTCGAGCGAGGGGAGGAGGAGCCGCGCCTAATTATCGCGAGTGTCTTACGTCACTGCGTGCGCTGAAGGGGTAGATGAAGATAAAGAGAGGAGATGGTAGATCAACAAGGAGGGATTTAGAGAATGTGGAGTCTGAAAGCGTGAAACACGGCTAGATGACGAATTAGATTTAATGATATCATTAAATTATTATTCAGGACAGATAATAATTACAAAAATATCAAGATGTAAAAGGAAATTAATAAATTCTTAATAAATATACCACCCGGGTAGAAAAATTTCTGGGAAAAACTTGTCACTATCCAGAAATTGAGCAGTTTTTATTGGTTAAGATTAATTAGACAGTAACTGTTCAAAAACTAGCCAGAAATATCTGACTATTGTTTCATAGCCAGTTACTGTCCTAAAACTAGGCAAGAAACAAGGTAAGTAAATACTGAGTAGTTTCTGTTCAGCGAAAACTCTGAAAATACTGGCTATAATTTTTGACTCATTCTTGATCAGTAACTGGGCAAGAAAAAATCGTAAGTAAATGCTAAACAGTTTTTATTTAGCGAAACTTTGAAAATACTGGCCATAGTTTCTTGTTTCATTTTTGTTCAGAAACTAGACAAGAAAAAATAGCAAGTAAATAATGGATAGTTTCTGTTCAACGAAAACTCGAAGAGCGACGTATAAGATTGGAAAATGTTTTCTATAAAAAATATTTAAATGTTTTACATATTATAAAGAATGCATAATGCAATCTAATTATATAAAATCAAAAATATCTAATATCTAATTTCATCTATATATATATAATTAAATCAAATCAAAATCCACGCATAATTATATATAAATAAATAAACTTTTTTCCCAAACTATTCATAAACTATTCAGAAAACCTGGTCAGGAACTGACTAATTTTACCGTCAAGTTATTATCGGAGCAAGCGTCTCCCAAACCTGTCAATTTCTGGCTAGTTAAATCGGCCAAAAACCAGCTAGTGACTAAGATCGCTAGCCAGTTACTAGCTAAAAAAATGACTGAATTTCTACTCGAGGCATACATCCGCCTGCGATTTTTCCTTGCACGTTATTATTCGAAAAAACGAGGTCGCCCAGAATCGTCGAGCGACAAGTGCGTCTCGATCGGATGAATTCTGACGACAATCGGCGCAAAGCGACGCTAATCGTCGACGGTTAAGAAGGACGCAGAGATGTACACCGGATGCGCCGACACGCTTCCGCTTCTCTGGGCGGGAAAGTGTGAACGATGAGCGTCACGGATGAACGGAAGCAGCCGCCTTCTTGACGCAAGCTCATCACCCCGAACCTTCGTCGAGCTAATAATATCCTCGTCATCGAGGAAGAGCTTGTCCACGAACGCGACCAGCCAGCCACCACCTGATCGGATCGATAATTCGACTCGTCGGCCGCTGCTCGGCCGACCGTCGCATCAATCGGAACAGAAAGCCACGAAAGTTTCGTCTAACGAGCCTGCGAAAATTGCAATTTAATGGCACGGTTTCCATGAAACTGCGGAGAGCCGTTAATTTGTAACTCGCCGATCGGCAAAGCGACTCGCAAATGGCACGTTTCGAGAGCGTGATATTTTCCACCCGCTCGTTACCCTCGATCATTTCTTCTGCTTTAAAAAGAGCAAAAAAAAGCTTACGTGAGATATACAAGAGATCTGCATCCCGAGAAATTCAATCATTTTTTTAGCTAGTTATTGGCCAGGAATCCTAGTCGCTAGCTAGTTTTTGGTCGATTTAACTAGCCAGAAATTAAGAGGTTTGGGCGACGCATGCTTCGTCAATAACTGGACAGTAAAATTAGTCAGTCCCTGATTAGTTTTTCTGAATAGTTTATGAATAGTTTGGGAAAAAAGTTTATTTATTTATACATATATAATTATGCGTGGATTTTGATTTGATTTAATTATATAGATGAAATTAGATATTAGATATTTTTGATTTTATATAATTAGATTGCATTATGTATTCTTCATAATGTATAAAACATTTAAATATTTTTTATATAAAACATTTTACAATCTTATACGTCGCCCTTCGAGTTTTCGTTGAACAGAAACTATTCACTATTTACTTACTATTTTTTCTTGTCCAGTTTCTGATCAAAAATGAATCAAGAAACTATAGCCAGTATTTTCAAAGTTTCGCTAAATAAAAACTGTTCGGCATTTATTTACAATTTTTTCTTGCCCAGTTACTGATCAAGAATGAGTCAAAAATTATAGCAGTATTTTCGCTGAACAGAAACTACCCAGTATTTACATACCACTGTTTCTTGCCTAGTTTTAGGACAGTAACTGGCTATGAAACAATAGTCAGATATTTCTGGCTAGTTTTCGAACAGTTACTGTCTAATTAATCTCAACCAGTAAAAACTGCTCCATATCTGGATAGTGACAAGTTTTCTCCAGAAATTTTTCTACTCGGGATATAACCGCTGCGTCTTACGTACGCGATGCACAAGTTACACCTTCGAAAATATCACCTGCCAGCGCGCATGTATCTTTAGAAATGCGCTGCGTTGGCGTATCGTGGTACATAATTCATCGGCCGGATACTTTAATTATTCCACGAGCGACAGGAAACGCGGTTATTTTCAGAGGAGTCAGTTTTCACCGGGCAATAAACCAAACGGAAGAACGCGATTTTACGTCGGTCTCGATCACAGGGATCATTCCGTCCCGTCGATGGTCGCGTAAAGGCGTAGTCACGGAAAGAAAGAAGGTACGTGCACCGTTGAAAAGGTAAAAAAGAGAGAGAAAGAGAGAGAGAGAGAGAGAGAGACCGGGGATGCAAGAGCGGAGAGCGAAGGATGAAAAAGGCAGGAAAAAAAAAAGGAAGAAAGCCGGCTTTGTAATGCAGAATGACTCCGCGATCCCAGGGGCGGGTGCGGTGCGTCGCCGGGTGGGGGACTTCCGGGGAACGCGGGAGAAACGAATTGTCACGCGGATTGTCGCTTTACCAAGATGAAACGCGAAGGTCGTAACCTTAACGAGACGGAAACCGTGTGCCGTGACGGAAAGAGGAAAGGAGGAAGAGGACAGAGGGGGGGAAGGGGAAACGGTGGTAAATTTAATTAACCCGGCCGAGCGCACCCCCCGCTGAGGATGGCGGGGTGGGAAGAGAGGCGAGGGGGAGGAGAGCCGCCTGGAACGTATGAATTGTAAAACCGCGCCGCGCGAATATCCTCGGAGGATATTAAAAAGAGCGTGCGCCGGAAGCGCAAATGAAACACGTTGCCGTATTGTTGCACGAGAGCAGAAAGAATAGTGAGGGAGAGGAGGAAGGGGGGAACGGTGAGAGGACGACCGCGGATTCTTTGATACGATGACTCGTCGATTTAGCTCGCGCCAATTAACGTAACTATTACGACGTAAAATTTGCATCGTCCTCTCTCTCTCTCTCTTTCTCTCCCCTTCCTCGCCTCCTCTGCGACCAGAGACATGAAAATGGAGACATCGCGAGCCGCGTATCAGATCGTCACGGAGAGAGAAAGAGAGAGAGAGAGGGAGAGAGCCAACCGCATTGCGACTTTTACGTTAATTACTCGGCGGTTTTGCATTGTGACACATCGCTCTGTCTGGATGTAATAAACCGCCGCCCGGTATACAGTGTGTATCGAAAAGTGCGTCTCGTTTCTCTCAATCGGTAAACATTAGGAATTTCAAACGAGGGGGGAAAAAATATCACCGGATAATACTTCCAGGGTCGAGACGTTGACGGATTGTGAGTTTGGACGATCGAAGGGGATGAAAAAAAAAAAACGTGGATTATGAAAAGGAGACCTCGTGTACTCTAATCAATTTCAGACTCGCAATTTGTAGAGCTCTTTTGACGCGCAAATTTGAACGTTGGGAGAGACATTTCCTCAAGGGACTCGTCATTTTCGCGAATACAAGGCGCGGAGACGCGACTTTTGACGCTACCTGTATGCATCGCAAAGGGTAGCGGCGACGCGCGATTTCGCCGGGGCCTCGATTCCTTTGCATTTCGTACAACCGTAATCAACGACAATAACCATCGATCTTCCGAAGCTACCTGACGCTACCGTCCGACCCGCGGAAAGACGAAGCGGCGAGGAAAAACGTTCCGTAATCTTGATCGGGCCGTAGGATCGTAGAAAGCGGTGATAAATACTATCAACCGCGCCGGCTGACACGCCTGAGCTACGACGGCCTGCGAATCCCGGATCTCACCACGTGGCGAGCACACGGTCCCATCCATTGTCGAAGTTAATAGACAGCTAGGGACGCCCTGCGCATAATTTCGTAATAATAACGGTCGGAATCGCGATATGCGAGCCTCGAGATAAAAAACAATCGGGATGAAAACAATGTTGAAACAAAGTGGCAATATTTACGGCGGGAATATTGACACAAAAGAATAAGGCACGATGGCCAATTAATCTCCCGGACGTTTCATATCATTCGTACGCATCGCATTTTATTATGTATGCGTGCGTCCGTACGGAATCATTTGTCCGTCTCTCCATCTCTCTCTCTCTCTCGCAAAATTAACGGTTAAATAATCGTAATTGAAATGGCCGGTAATTTTATCGTCCGTTAATTCCGTATGCGCGAGGGGACGATATTCCGAATATTGAAATGGAACGGCGAATGTTATAACGTAAAGTTTTGACAACGCTCGGTTTCGGCGGAGAAGAGCATTAAATTAATGTCGAATGCGAAAGCAGAAGGGTAACGCGGGGGGGGGTTTCGCGCGGGCGAGGGTGGAAAGGAGAGGGGGGGGGAAGGGAAAAAAGAAGAACGCGGAATAATATCCGCGCGCGGTTCGGAAATGGCGGTTCGGAATGCAAATTGCCGAATGCCGGGGTCCATTCGTGCAACGGCGGTGACATTATGTGGCGGTGACGTCATGTTGACGTCAGGGCGACATTCAAATCGCGGATTCAGACGTCAAATAGCTTTTTTGCCCGCGAAAAAATAGCATATGCAAATCGCCCGGCGCGAAAACGCGGATTTTCTTTCGTAAAATTTCGCGCTGCCGGATCTCCGACGAGAATCCGAATCCCTCTCTGTGTGTGTGTGTGCGCTACGCGTGTTTCAGGCTCGAGTTACCTTGCTTACCTTTCCACCCTGTTCACGGGGAAATATCATTCGGAGGCGCCGCGTCACCGGCGGTATTCCTATCAGAATTCGTAATTAAACTTTTCAAAGCTCCGCCGTGATACGCGTGATACGCGAATCTCGAGTCTCGATGGCGATATGAAATATGAATTAATCGCTTTATTATAAATTCCCTTCGACGTGTTTCGCGGCGGGATCGCGCCCACGTTTACCGCCGAAAGCCGAATCTCGACCGACAGTCGGAGCCAGAGATGGAATTCTTGGACTGATTCTCTCCGGTGGTTTTCAATCTGTCGCGATGTCGTTTACGGTAGAGGAACCTCGCCTCTATCGCGAGGTGAAAATAAATTAATTACCGGTCGGACTCGCGTTAAATCTCTTTCTTGCAAGGCTGATCTCCCCTCCGTTCGTTTTCAATTTATTTCGCGAGCTTTTACGCTTTAGCTTATCGTACGCTCCGTTCGCCGCTGGCTATTTATTCGCACATTCAACAACTCCAGATAGAAATAAAAAGAAAGGAACTTCAACGTATACTTTTGTGGCTGTTGAGCGGTTTATTTCGCGTCTCTTTACGTCGTTGAAACAGTCCGAATAGCTCGCCTGTCGTTCGATCAACGTGATAAATAGCAATCGATGACGTGATTCTTTATCACGTTTCATTGCGCGCGCATTTAACGGCTTCTCTCGTCGGGCATACTAATTATTAATGAAAAATGGTCGGCGCGTTGGGTTGTCGGGAAGTGACGCGGCGGCTCCGAATAGCTGTGATAATTATCAAGATAGCGCACACCGCGCGCGAATTATTAATATTCATTAAAAGTACAACGGCGAAACTTTTGTCCCTCGAAGGAGGCGAGGACCGCTACGTTTAGGAAGCAATTTCCTCGAGGGATAAAACGTCAACGCGCGGTCGTCGCGCGTCGATGCTCGTATTTACGTCGCTTTGACGTTGGAGCAAAGACAATCACTATCCGCGATCGCGGTAACGAACGAGTGTAAGTCGACCGCGTGGCACCGCCTCCATTATGCATCGATGTTCCCTCATGTTCGCCTTTTCTTCCTTCTCCTCCGCTTTTCCCAACGCGGGGGAGGCGAATGTCCGGGACGGTTAACGAGTTTGCGCTCGACGCGAAGTCCACGGCTGAAAACTTTTGCATTGTAATACGAAGACAAGTCCGTTCGCTCCCATCCCGTCCCCATTTCCTTCTCTCTTTCGCTCTTTTATCCTTCTTCCGCAATCTTTCGCTTGTCTTCTAAATTCGCCGTAGACCAAAGACTTTTGCGCGCATTTTCCCTTCGTCCTCCATGTTCGTCATCAGGATTTCTTCTGTCACGGATTTCTCGCACGATATCTCTCTCTCTGATACTTTAGAAAGAATAGACTTTAGAAGAACCGCATTGTGACTATGAGAAGAGACGAGGAGAAATTGTTGGAGCGGATATTTATTTATAAGGATGAGATGCCGAGTAAAAAAATTTCTGGGAAAAACTTGTCGCTATCCGGAAATTGACCAGTTTTCACTGGTCGAGATTAATTAGACGTACGTTAGTAAGTGTTCAAAAAACTAGCCAGAAGTATCTGACTATTGTTTCGTAGCCAGTTACTGTCCTAAAACTACACTGAGAAAAATCGTTTGATTGTATCAACAAGACGTGATTGAAGGCATTTTGGTTAAATCAAACAAGAATTTCTAGTTATCGTGATAAGACTCGATTTTTTATAACCAGAACGTTTAATAGATTTTACTATAAGGATTTGGATAGTATTTTCTGGTTGAATCTATAAAATTTCATGTCATTACGTCGTCATATTTGTCATGAAATGTATATAAAGAACTAGTATTAACATTAAATCCAAAGTATATTATTTTTTCTTACGAGCTCTCTGATTGTGTGTTTGAGCTGCATCCTCTTCTTGCATTGTTTATCAGTTTAATTTTTAACAAACTGAATTTAAAATAATTTATTCAATAATCTGGATTGAATTTATCCAATAATCTTGTTGAAATTCAGAATATTAAACAGACTTTTGAGATGAAAAAAATTGTAGACGACTTGGTGCTGGCGAGTTTAGTATTATTAACTAGAAAATTTGGTAAATTTAACAGGAAAAAATTAATCAAATTCATCTGGTAGTTCCTACAAGAATTCTGGTTCGTCCATTTTCCAACAGACATACTAGAATTCTAATTAATGCAATCAAATTTTTTCTCAGTGTACGCAAGAAACAATGGATAGTTTCTGTTCAGCGAAAACTCTGAAAATACTGGCTATAATTTTTTGACTCATTCTTGGTCAGTAACCGGGCAAGAAAAAATAGTAAGTACTGGACAGTTTCTATTGAACGAAAACTCTGATACTAGTCTTAAAACATGTATTTATCGGCTACACTGCTGGTCTTTTGTTATCTTTACCTAGAACGACAGTCACGAATTTCAATAGGATTTGAAAAACGGATAAGTCTCGCGTAAATTATAAGCTGCGGGAGAACTGCAAGTAGGTACGACAAAACCTTATTTCTCATTTAAATTCCACTGAACTTCAATAGATTTTTAATTTGAAGACTAATTATAAAGACACCGAAAGAGTTACATATTAAAAGTTACGGAAGAGACGGGAAAGATATTTAATTTTCTCGCGAAATTTTTCTTTTGTATATTCTTGACGTGCATATTATATATACGCTATAAAATATTCCCGGATCATCATCCATCCCTTCAAACTTTTGAATACGCGCGTTTAAGATAAATGATTTTCCGGCTGCCAAAACACTCGCGGTCGCGGAAACGGCGCCTTATATATACATGTCCTCTGTCGTTATTTTATTGGCATTTGCTTCCATCCTTTATTCGCGAACATTCAAAAGTTAGAGGCATAGACGGGAACTCCGAGGCACCTCGCCGCATCGACAAATACCTACCCATCGACAAATATACGACGCGGAGAGAACGAAGGCCCTCGCGAGGCTCCTCTATCCAGTCTACGGCGCCTTCCATAGGTATTCAACCGCTATCGCTCTCACGCGCGCGGGGAATAGGAAAAAGGGACGAGAGGGAAGGAGACCGGGAACGGAAAACCTTGTTTCCCGGAGCGAAGCGGCGCGTCTCGTTCGTGCCGGGAGACCCGCCCTCCGTTATTGCTTCGGCAAACTCTTAAATACTCCGAGGAGCACGAACTTTTAAATTCCAATAAATATTTAAGTTCCTCAGTATTTCAGCTCATCTAAAAGGGGACGGGGGGGAGGGAGCCCGGGTTCTCATTCCGTTGTCCCCGAACGTCAAGTCGAGGGGCCGATATAGGTGCATCAACGTGTCCACGTGTGCGTCCGTACGTGTGCGGACGTACGCGGGGGCGACATGGCACGCGAGTGCAAATAGAGACATATATGGTTCATTGGTATTCGTCACCGAACGTTTACTCTACCGCCAACGGTTACGGCTGGTTCGTATCGAGTCGTTGCTCGGTGCATAAGCTTAACTGTGCGTTAATCCTTGAAATTCCGCCCTGGTTCCGATCTTGCCGCTGAAAATCCGTTAATTGTAAACCACGCATAATGCACCTGCCTTACTCAAAGGGGCGCGCGTGAGCGATCCTTTGTAAAATAATAATAATAATAATAATAATAATAGTAATAATAATAATAATAATAATAATAATAATAATAACGATAATAATAATAATAATAATAGCGGTAATAATACGCTCTATAGCACGGTTATCTCGCGTGTGCAAAATGAAATTTACAATGTTCCCAGAATTCTCTGTAACACGCGCGTGTTCTTCCCATATAATTTATATTCATGAAATTTTTAACGAATCTGGAAAATAAAATCTTGAAAGGGGATTTTTCGCGCGCAAGGGAATACATATCTCTCTCTAAAGTATTTAATTTAATTTTCAATATTGACTATTTTGTCCCGGAGCAAGTTTATAAAGATGGGATCTATTTGGGTTGATTCGACGAATGAAATTTCATTAGACACTACTTATATCTGGTTTAATTCGGCTAACGCTCTCGATATGTTGCCGCCTCGTTAAATCTCTCGGTTAAATGCCCGCCACGATTCCCGAGTAGAAAAATTTCTGGGGAAAACTTGTCACTATCCAGAAATTGAGCAGTTTTAATTGGTTAAGATTAATTAGACAGTAACTGTTCGAAAACTAGCCAGAAATATCTGACTATTGTTTCATAGCCAGTTACTGTCCTAAACTAGGCAAAAAACAATGGTAAGTAAATACTGGGTAGTTTCTGTTCAGCGAAAATACTGCTATAATTTTTGACTCATTCTTGATCAGTAACTGGGCAAGAAAAAATTGTAAGTAAATGCTAAACAGTTTTTATTTAGCGAACTTTGAAAATACTGACCATAGTTTCTTGATTCATTTTTGGTCAGAAACTAGACAAGAAAAAATAGTAAGTAAATAATGAATAGTTTCTGTTCAACGAAAACTCGAAGGGCGATATATAAGATTGTAAAATGTTTTATATAAAAAATATTTAAATGTTTTACATATTATAAAGAATGCATAATGCAATCTAATTAAATCAAAAATATCTAATATCTAATTTCATCTATATATATAATTAAATCAAATCAAAATCCACGCATAATTATACATAAATAAATAAACTTTTTTCCCAAACTATTCATAAACTATTTAGAAAACCTGGTCAGGAACTGACTAATTTTACCGTCAAGTTATTATCGAAGCAAGCGTCTCCCAAACCTGTCAATTTCTGACTAGTTAAATCTCCCAAAAACTAGCTAGTGACTAAGATTGCTAGCCAGCTACTAAAAAAAATGATTGAATTTCTACTCGGGTCGTTAAATAATCTCTCGGTCAACTGTCCGCCACGATTGTTTCGGAGCACCCTGTACATCCTGGACGCGGACAAGTAGATGCGTACACGTGGGGTCCAGGTAGATAGGCGGGTAGGTAGGTAGATGCAAGCGAGTAGACGCGCATAAAACGTCGAGAGGTATCGGCCGGCGTGCATATGCGAAAGGAAGATGGGGGTAGAAAATGCTGGCAAAAGTCACTGACCTTCCTACCAGTCACGCGCGAAGAGGAACAACGTTCCTCTTCGGGGCCTCGAACGTGCGCGCGTTTAGCGTTTTCGCTCAACGGCCTAACGCGCTCCAGGCGCGGAATTGAATTTTAACGATGCGACTCTCTCTCCTACGTCTGTTTCGGGGATCCGGAGCTGGATCCCCGTGGCTGGATTCAGATTCGCCGCATCTAAAGCGCGGCTGCCTCTCGCGCAAACGTTGCCGTCCGATTAATATTACAAGTCGGGTTACTTGCACCATCTCACCGCATTTTAACGGTCGATCCCGCACTAGCGAAGTATAATTCAAATCCCCCGATGCATTTGCACGTTCAATTTCGCGCGCGCAATGAAACGGAATCTTAATCTCGAGGGGAATCTTAACCCTTTTTGCTTTAGGTCGATAAAAATTGGTTCTCTTTTTTTTTTTTTTTACATTTTCTGAAGGTATCATGTCTTCCGAGGAATATGTCTTTATTGCACGAATTTGTAAAATTGAATAAAATAGCGGCACGATTCTTTGTGAACGAGTCTGTGAAAATATTTATAAACGTGTTTTTCTGAAAATACTACTTTCAATGTGAGCATGACAGATATTTTGCACACTAATGGATTGAATAACTTCAATTTTTTTAAATGAAAGATAACATTTTCTAGGTTACTGAAAAAAAGAATTTAAGAAATTAATAATTGATATTCTTCTGATCCTCGAGAAATGAATAAATTGTAGCAAAATTAAAATGACATTACTTTGTTACTTTTCAATTTTCTCTAATGAAATTAAATTTAGTATGCTATAAATATTCTACAGAATAAAAATAGGTCGAGTTTGCTCATCTTACACATTTACACAGGAATAATATCGTCAAACTATGCATTTCAAATACGCTGTCTAGAGGTTTATATTGACAAAAACAAAGCTAAGTATCCAAGTTTTAAAAATATTAACGTACTGTTTATAAATGTATAAACGTTAATAAAAGTGTATGAAAAATTAATTTCTAATATTCTTCAAAAAAAAAAACATTCCTAAAATGTATCAATTTTTCCATATTGCTAGAGATTGAATTTTTAATACTCGAATACTGTTTAAACGCCAATAAAAATATACGTAAAACATCAAAAAATCAATTTCTAGTATTCTGCAAAGAATCCCTAAAACTTATCAATTTTAATCACTCAAAAAAAATATTTTGCTGATGTAATTAGATTTCTAGATGTAACAACAAAAATGTATCGCTATTTTTGCATCTACTGGAACATTGCTTATAATTTATATGTAGAATTTATTAATAATTAATTTCTAGTAAATTTAGATCCCAAATATTATATAATATTATATATAATATTATAATATTATATATAATATTATATTATTATATAATATTATAATCACTACATTTGACTATATCACTAAATATAATAATAAGCTTAAATTACATCTACAGATACGACTTTTGTAAGAAACGATTTTTCTGTGTGCCACGTCAAACTTTATAACAAGTACGATTAATCTTAATGAATAGGCACTATAGCAAGATTTTCTTTTTAAATTTCACTAACAGTTCATATATAAATTCTGTCTCTGCCATTTAGATTGATTAATTGCGAAACATTTGATATCGCAGTTTTTGCTAATTACTTATCTATCTCAATTAATTTTTCATATCCGGAAAATTGTTGCAAGATCATTTTTTGGAGCGTTAATTCTCGAGTCCGCCGAGTGTTTGAGGGATACTTTACATACGACACTTCACGATTAATGCTTAATATAATTATATTTTGGTTTGTCGTGTTTCTTTTCTTGGATATCATGCTTCTTTTGGAAGAACAAGGATATTTCGGTTATTGATAATACGTCCTCTTTAACGGTGTTACAATTTAAGTGGCACGTTTGTGCTCTGTATACTTTGCATGCCTTTTATGAATGTAACGAGAATATCCGAATGAGTAGTTCGCGTGTTTCGCAATCGCTTTGTTTTTTCATTAACCTCGATTACCCCGTATGCGGGCAATATTCAGAATCGACTGCGCGTCGTAAGCGATTTTCAAAAGGATTGTTCATATTTTTTGATGTGTTTTTTTCATGCCCGGCAAGTTTTGCGATAAGCGCAACTTTTGTTCCATCCATTTTGATTTTCCAACTATATACGTGCCTTGCTCGAGCACGAACATACGTGTGCGGGAATAAGAGCATACATATCGTTCGTGCTGTCCGTGATACTTAGATATTAGAATATTTCGCAAGCCATTTTTCTTCCGGCTGAATTTAACTGATCCTATTCCTCAAACATTCTCGCAAAGGATGATTAAAAGAATAAAAGAAATTACTCGACTCGTTTAAACTCTCTACAGAGCAAATAAAATGTTTGCTCTGTTAATTCCTATTTCGCGTGTCTAATCGCGTAATAATATCAGCATTAAGTACACGTACGCGAATGGGAAAATGTATTAACGTGGGCTCTTGATACTCGATGTTTGATTTTCCTTGGGTAACCTACGATACGAAGTGAGCGGTAGCAACGTGTCTGGATAATTTATAGACCGATCGAATTCGCCAGATGGTACCGTTTATTCGTCGCTGCGGGAATATCTGTATAATCGAGGGAAGAGACGTCATAGCTAACAAATTATTGCTCTACCCGTCGTCTTTCCACCCCTCGTCTTCGCCGCCCTCGAATACGCGGCTCCAGGCGAGCACGCTTTAATCGACGTCACCCGTTGGAGACTTCCGGGGTGGCGGATGATTTTAAATTTCCCGTATCGCGTACGCGACACCCGGGGCCCCGCCCTTACGTGGGCTTATCACCGCTTACCCGAGTTCGAGTGACGTGACAGTCGACGGTAATCGGACCTCGGCGGAAACAGGCGGGTCGCTCGCGTTTCCATCACCGAGAGAGAGGTCTCTCGACGACCGGTAATCTCTATTAATTACACCGTCGTAATCGATCCCTTTCTCGCGAGGAACTCGCGGGGAACTCGCTCGTTTCGACGCCCACGAGAGATATGTATTTCGTGCGGCGAAAACACGTCCTCTCCCCCCGCGTCCCCTCCTCGATACGCCGGCTGTGTTCTCACCAGCGGGTCTGTAACGACGGTCTTTAGCCCCTTTATCCCCCCCCCTCCCCGCCGCGCCCCCGCGTGTTCGTTACGACGAAACCTCGCGACCGGGGCCACTTAGGCACGTGAGCCTCCAACGACGTACCGTGCACCAACGTCGTCGCGTAATCACAATGGTTAGCGCGATTGCGATCGGCTAATGACTGAAAAAGTATACCCTCGTTAAGAAATACCGACACGATCGAGCGCTCCCCGCTCACGAACATAAAAATCAATTTCGGCGGGTCTCGAAACGCGAAACTCGCCCCTCCCCCTCTCTCTCTTGCGTCAAGGTGGTCATTTATTATTCGCGCACACACATGTATTTTTTTTTCTTTCTCTTTCTGCGCCAAAGACGAGTCGCATTTGTCATTATAAGCAAGTGCGATTGAAAATGATGAATATATTTTGCGCAACGGAATGACAAATTTACGGTAATCGTTATTAATCAGCGACAGATCGCGTAGAGGGCCTTTACGCTCGTCCGGTTGCACTAGAACGCGCGTGATGCAATTTGCAAAATTTTCAGTGTTATTGATTATTTGTAATTGAATTACGCTTGATAATCGTTGAAAAATACGATTTTATAACACGATGGAAATTTGCAATTTTTAGCAATTTGCGCCTCGTGTTTTGATTACTGAAAATTTCGCAGCAATTTAATCGCTCCGCCGAATATCCCTTCGAATTTAGTGATTCGCAAAAACGAGGTTCTCGAACCTCATTACATTAATTAGTATTAATCCGGTTTAACTGAATTATATATTTCCGAATTATATAACAGCGACCAGCGTTGCAAAATCTAGAGAGAGATTAGCGGGTCGTTAATCCGAGGGTTAATTAACCTCGATCGCGCGCCAACTCGCCCCATTTTTCGCGATGACAATCGACGTCGATACGTCTCGAATGTGCGTCACGAATCATTATCCACGGTAATTGATATCGACCTATGTATCCCCCTACGAAACGTAACACTTGGATAAGCATCCGGGGCATTTCTTTTATCTCCGGAGGCGTACAAGCTCATGGTTGGACCCTCACGTGTGCCGAACGCGTCGCGCGAGAAGGTGCACCCCGAAGCCTGAACCCCTTCCCGTATCAGAAACAGAGGCTCGCGACGAATAATTTCACTTTGCGGGCCGCGATAAGGACGCGAGTGCATGTTACCCTACCTGGTATGATTGCGGAATCGCGTGATACGCGAGCCCTGCACTCGTGACTCGGCCCTTTCGCAGTCGCTGAAAGCCGGGACGGGAGAATAAGAAGTGGAAAAAAAGAGGGATTCCAAGAACGAGCCCGTTGTCGTTAGCCTACTCTCTTCCCCCTTGCTTTTTCGCGAGATGAAAGATGAGGACTGTCAGTTTCTCCCCCCCCCGCCGCCCTTGTCAAGGGAGTCCGATAGTCATATCGCAAATTAATTATTAATTGCGTAATCGATAAAGTTTCCCGAGAAACGTGAACGGAACTGCGATATAAGACCTTGAGATTAATGAAACGGGAGACTCATGTCGACGGCAATGACGACTGACGACGAGAAGCACGTCGACGTCGACGACGAAAACGACGAGCGATGCGAATAGTTTGTGCCAGGAGTTCGTTTGTTTCTTCCTACTTTCTTCCTCCCTTCGCTTCCACATCCAGCCAGGATCGCTCTCCCAGTCGAGTTTCCTTAGAGCGAAGCCGCGAGGGATTTGCGAGTCCCGCGGCGTTTGCTCGCTGGCACACAACGATTGAATTTCCGATGTAACTGGCTAACCGCAATCACCTTCCACCAGTTTGAATGGGAGAGCGTTTCCATCAAATATTTGCGAGTCGCGAGGCGATCCCTCTATAGAAACTCCCGGTGGTCTTTTTTCCCCTCTTCATTATATCTTGTAAGGAATCGTATCATCGATCTTACTTCCTACCTTTTACCTACATGCTCCCATTCCGTACTTGATAACTTAAACAGAAGCTTCCTTTCATTCTCGGGCGATTCAATCAAGTTTTATGGTGCATCAAAAAATTATATATTAAAAAAAAAAAAAAAACAATCTGTTGCATGTGTCAGGTTCAGTCAAAGAGTTTATTCGCGCTGCAATCAAGAGCATCAGTCGTAACATCGCGCTCAATCGAAAAGTAGCATCGTTGAAGTACTAAATAAATAAAAATCAACGATATATAAAGGAATAAACGATTGACGGATATACCTGCGAATTCAGCAGCTGCAGAACGACCGAGAGAGAAAAAGAGGAGAGAATATTCACACAGAGAACGCGATTTTTTTCCTCGTCTTTATTATATACAGGGTGTTAGGAAAGTCTGGAAACGGTCAATTATCTACGAAAATAGTGGTCCTCTGGGAAAATGTTTCAGACAAAAGTTGTAAGATTTTAAGTGACGTATTACATAGTAATATTACTATGATCTTGGAGAGTATTGTTAAGTGAAGGTCATCTTAAATTTCTTAAATAGAACCCCCTATTTTTAATTACATATTCTTGTAACTTACATCGAGAGCTTTTGAAAATAATATAATTAAGTATTTTTTCATTGAGTACTTTCCGAGTTATGAGACTCGAAATCATTTCTTAATTTTACATAAACCATAAAATATCTAGAAAAATATTCATTTTTTGATTATCTTACCTTAATACTTTTATGTACAAAATAATGAGAGGAATCAAACAATTGGTGTAAAGAAAACACATAATTGTTTCGAAAAAAAAAATGTAATTTGCAATTAACAATTACATATTTTTTTTTAAAAATAACTATGTGTTTTCTTTACACTTACAATTGATTCCTCTCATTATTTTGTACATAAAATTATAAGGTAAAATAATAAAAAAATGAATATTTTACAAGATATTTTACTGTTTATGTAAAATTAAGAAATGATTTCAAGCCTTATAATTCGGAAAGTATTTAATGAAAACTAACTTAATTACTTTTGTCTGAAACATTTTCCCACAGGACCACTATTTTCGGAAATAATTGACGTTTCCAGACTTTTCTAACACCCTGTATATATTTGGTAAGGGAATCGATTTTACTATCTTTTATATATTTATGTGTCTCTGTAGTTCATGTTTTAAACAGTAAATCATTTCTCTCATATTTTCGGATAATTCAATCAAATTTTATGACGTATCAAATCATCATCTTAAAAAAACAATCTGTTGCATGCATCAATCAAAAGGTTTATTCAGATCGTTACAGCGATACATGAATGGCTCGAGCGATACAAATCTGAAAAAGAAAAATTTGAGAAATAAAGACTTTTGCTTTGTTTTTATCACAAATATACATAAATTATGCAATCTAATTCACTTTGAAAACAGAATTCAATATTCCGATTGATCACATTATTCGTATCTCAAATCTGGCAAGTTGTAATTGACTTTGGATGGACTTGTATCACTCGTGTAAAGGAATAAATTTGATCGATGGATACACGTGCGAATTCAATAGTTGCAACAACACAGAGCGACAGAGGAGAGAATATTCATATTCAATCCAGGTGCGATTTTTCCCTTTTCATATATCTTCGTTAATAATCTAAATTTATTCCTGGAAACAGCTCTTTCTTTATAGATATACCATATTCTCGAATAGTTCAATCAAATTTTACGGCGCATCAAAGCATCATGTCTTGAAGGAAAAAAAAAACAAAAAAAAAACAATCTGTTGCACGTAGTCAAAAGGTTCGCTCGTGTTAGGAATATCAGTCGTAAAACCTCGCGCAATCGAAGAGCATCATCAGTTGAGGAACTAAATAAAGATCAGCGATATAAAGAAGTAAACGATCGTCGGATGCACGTGCGAATTCAGTAGCTGCACCGGCAGAGAAACAGAGAGAGAGAGAGAGAAAGAGAGAAAGGGAAGAGAGAATATTCGCCGGCACGGCCTGGGTGCGATTTTTCAAGGCGTAACGTCGTAAATATTCGCCGGCGAGACGAACGATACCATCGTTGGCAGCGCGTAGCCCCGGCATATTATTAGGACGAACTATACGAGCCCGAGTATCGCGTAAATACACCCGATACCAATAAATCCGCGAATGGCTATCCATAAATACTTGACGGTACGTGCGCGAGGAGGAGAAGACCGGCGGCGGCGGCTACTTGGCCGACGGCCAGCCGGATATTTTCGTACTCTAGGATCGCAGCAAGGTGCGCAACGACTGCACATGCACACGTGGAGAAGCTTGGGCGAGCCGACTCGATACTCGGTCACCGCTTAAATCACTCGCTTCAAGAAACGGATCTACCGTCCGGCCAGATCTAACTAGATCTCCCCCTCGCTGGTGATGAAAAACCACTGGCTCGCACGTGAGACTCTCGGGTAGCGACTGATAGCTGGTGCCGGCGTCTTTTCGCGAGGTAAAAAAGAAGGGTTTCCAGGTGTTTCTAGTCACGGGAACGTATCCGTTCGTGTCTACGGTTCACGGTATATCTCGGTGTATGCATCTCGTAAGGGTGTATATATAATACGCACGCGTAAATTTCCCCGAGGTTAGCGCACTCGTTGCACCCCCCCCCCCCCCCAGGGAGATACGTATTCGCGCGCGAGTTTACGGAAAATGAAGTTATGTTTGAGAATTTTCCGATCCACGAAGCGCGCCTTCAGAAGGGAGGCAGCGGATCGGAATTAAAATATATATGCGACCGAGTCTAGCAATGAAAAGTCTTCGGCAAAAGCATGCTTGTTTACGTAACGCGATGTTAAGATTATGTGTAAAATGGGAAAAGTTTGTTCATTTTTATAATTCCCTCGCGCCACTTCTTTTCCATGCGCGAGAAAATTTTTGCGAAATGTCAGATGTTATTTTTTTCGAAAAATCTCTTTTCCTATTTTAAGCCCTTTCTATTTTAAGCATCTTATAAAGGTGAAAATATACTCGAAAAAAATGTTTTGCTGACGCGGATAAATTTTCAGGTGTCACGCAAAAAAATCTACCGCTATTTATCTGCCCTAGAATATTATTTGCAACATTTATATAAATTTAATTTGCGGCGACAAATTTTTTCTAATAAGACCATCAGGCGAATTTAGGCTCTATCAACTGTTAATCAGGATATATGATAAATATGAATTTCGAAAACACACATCACACGATATTTCCTAATCATTTATCTATCTCGGTTAATTTTTCGCGCTTGGAAAATTATTGCAAAACCATTTCTTTGAGCGATTACGAATGCTTTTACCATCCATCGGTCGTAAAAGAATTTGGAATCGCCTTCATCCGATTGTTCCTCGGGATGTTTGATACAACCGACGAAGATTGCCACCGGTATTTCGAGATTCTAATCTCCGATTAAATCCATTCACGATAATCGTGACCGCGCGAGAGAGAGAGAGAGAGAGAGCTATCGAGGACGTGAAATCGTTAGCCCCCTTTCTCTCTCTCTCTCTCTCTCTTCCCTCCCACGCCAAGGGACCGACGACGGTTTACGATTCCAATTACGCGGGATCGAAAGTGGATACCCCTCGTTCAATTAAGAAAAACTAATTTTCTCGCTGCGAAATCCAAGCGATTGTCGCAGCCTGCGCGTACGTCTTTTTTTTCCTTTTACATAGCGCGGTAATTCGTGCGGACGGTCGCTCATGTTGGATTAAATTTGGCGCTTATCATATTACCCGCGCGCATGGTTAATCTCTTAATGCCTCGGAAAGAAGGCGAGCAAACAGCTGTTCGAGCGCCTGGAATCATCTGACAAATGTCACACCGCAACACAGTCAACGCGGAATTTCTCCGAGTAAGTTTGGATACTTCGCTACAAGTGAAATGAGTATAAAAACATTTTAAACGACAAAAATACATTATTAAAATAAAATATAGTAAGAGGCCATAAAGAGCCGACGCAGTTGTAAGGCGTTTAAAAAGAAAAAAATTATCCATGAAAACGATCTTTCTTCTTTATTGACATCAAACGTTTCGGACTCAGTTCAAGCCTTCTTCAGTGATTCTGATAAGGCAAAAAAAGAACCAAATGAGATAACATTAAAAACGCAATATCATTAATAGATAAGAGAGGAAAAGAAGATCGTAAAGAAGAAAGATCGTTTAATGTGATCGTTTTTATGGATAATTTTTTTTTAAACGCCTTACAACTGCGTTGGCTCTTTATGGCCTCTTACTATACTTTATTTGAATTTGTTAATTTCAAGAGCCTTTAATTTTGTTTATCTTTTATTTTAAAATACATTATCCTTTTCCAATATCTAATCCTCCCCTCGATTGTGTTAACCTAATTACGCCGATTAAAATTCACACTTTTACGCGATGTATAGAATCATCCTGTAATAGCCAGTTAATGATACATTTTAGCAGACTTAAAAGATTTACATTATATTAGCTTCGATATCCGCTGTTCACATTTACAGTTTAATCCTGTAACAAAGATGGATCTCTATTCTCGTATAACGACCATCCGAATTTCGATCCTCCAATTAAATGCCGCTCGGAGGGATAAGTTCTCCCCGAAAGAGAGAGAAAGAGAGAGAAAGAAGAGAGGCGAGAGAAACAAGTTGACCGTACTAAATCCGATATCCTGCGTCCAGGCTACTCCAGAGATACGTCGATATAAACGTATAGGATTTTTATCGGTATCCCCCGTTCAGGATTGGCACGGTCCTCCCGATACGACGATCTGCCATTAGTTACGTCCGGATACATGTCGGACGACGAAACGCGAGACTCGGACTCTGCGTGTCGGCGATAAAAGTTCTAACGTAAAAATACAATTTGGAGGAGAGTCACGAGGCTCGTCCAAAGAATAGGAACTTCCAACTAAATTCTATTCCTTACGTAGTGACCGAGATGTCACCAAGATTTACCGCATTCGCGATAGATTTATACGCGTGAAGATTTATGCCTGTGTCCGATCCTAATCAGGCCAAGACGTGCTTCTCCGATATTTAAGCATGCGATGTTTTCACATGTAATCGCACGCGGAAAGCTTTCTATTTATTATGTTAGAAAATGCGATTACTTCCCCGGATTCCGCGGGTATTATATTTTTTGCCGGGATATCTGGAAAAGATAATACGATCTATCTATAAACAGAAAAATTGAGAAATACGATCCCTTTTCTACCCCTTATATCTAAAAAGTAATCGTATATCGCAGAAACCAGACCTCCCGACGTTCGTACGTACGTTTTAAATTATTTCTCTCTTCAGATGCGTATATTCAAACACAATGTATTAAGAGCGACCATTTTACTAAATGAATTAAGGCAAAAAGGACCTTGGAATTTTGAATATACCTGCGTTTGCGCACGGCAGACATATTCGAGGAGGGTTCCAACTTAAACCCACGACGCATTTGCAGATTAAAAACAGCAAAAAACCTGCTATCAGTCTTCTTTCGGCTTCTTTCGACATGGAAGAGAAAAGGAGAATTCGCTCTCAAGGTCTCCTTTTTTTTACCAGCTGGCCCGCTTTATTCCCGTATTCTTTTCCACTCGCTTGTGCACTACTTTCCCTCCTCTCAAGTCTTTACTTAGCCTTTTATGCGCCCCTTCTGCATTCGCCAAGTAAATCCGCGTTGTAAGCTCGCCGACGTCTTTTATTGTCGTCTATTTGCGTACATGAAAGTTCGCGGTTTTTCGCTAGCGTAGTTGAAACGAATAGCAACGGGTCCGAGATTTCACATTCCAAAGGCTACATTCGAAAAACATTCAAAAAACGACATCGTATTTCGACGATTTCTTTTTTCGCGTTTTTTAAATCATTATTTCTATCAAAAGTTAAGATTGATCCGTTATATCGTTATATATTTTTTTACAAAAGAAATAAAAAAATTCTGATTTCGATGAAGCTTTATAAAAATTAAATTCCACGTTGCAAAAATTAAGATTGATAATTTATATCGTTATATGTTTTTTACAAAAGAACTTTGCGAACTAAAAAAATTTTGACTTTGAAACTTTATAGAAATTAAATTAAATTTTTCACGAATTAAGATTGATAATTTACATCATTATTTTCTACAAAAGAACTTTGCGGACTAAAAAAATTCTAATTTCGATCAAACTTGATGTGCAAGTAGAAAGGATAAATACATGAATTTAGAAATTTTCAGTTGCGACCTAGAAACGATTCTAAGGGATGAAATTATCTCTCATCTGAAAAATTACTCGAAAAATGTTTTATACTAAACTTTTATCGCAAGAATACCTATTTAATCACATTAATAAAATGAATGTATTTAAAGTCTCATCAAAATCAGAAAATTTTCCAGTTCGCGAGGTTCCCTTGTCAGTTGAAATTATAGCGTCAAAGGAGTTCACTATTCTCTTCTATTATAATAAGTTCCACTTGAAATAAAATTTATTAATTTAGTCGGAAATGTACAGCGACGAGGGGAGCGAATGCGTCGTTCTTAAATTTACGTTACGTTTAACGACCTCGCAAATAAATAAATTCCGATATTCCTTGAGCTGTGTCGGTTGATATAGCGCAAGTACACAGGAAAACTGAGGAAATCGATTTATTTCCCCATCCATTTTCCTTCTCTTCACCCATATTGCTTCTTGCCTCGTATCATCCCATCTCGCTTTGTTTCCTAACGATTCTAGCGGACCGTGCTCTGCTTCGAATGAATGAAATGCGTGGAAACGCATCTTGTTACGACGAGGGTGGAGGGTAATTAGTGAAGTGCACCTTTCCACGCGCGATCGATACGAGTCCTTCGAAGGAAATGGAAAGGAAGAACGGGGCGGAAGGAGTCGCGCGCGTAAAAAGCGATTTCACATGGCCATCGTCGCGATATTACGGCTCGAGAGATGAGCAATCCCTTTCGCACAAAGGGATCGATCTTTTCCTCTTTATCTCGTAACGATCCTATCCGAGAGAGCACTTGATTTCACTCTAAGAAGCCGTTACAAAACTATTTCAATTTCTTTCGCCAAAGGTCCTCTCTTGGCACCGAAGATTTCCTCGATATTTTCCCCGGATTCGGCATTCTCTACGGACCACTTTATCTCACCCCCTCCCCCCTCCCCCTACCCTTCCCATCTTCCGTACCCTTTTCACGCCTCGCCCGACGCATATCGCTCCAATCGAGTCGCGCTGGCATGCCTGCTGCTCGATAACACGTTCGATTCGCGTGCGAGCGGACTTCGCCTTTCTTCCCTTTGCCCCCCCCCCCCCCGAAAGAACGCCAATATCCCCGTATTATTATTGCCCTCAGTTTCATCCTCCTCTGTGTTTTAGATATTATTCCATGGAGTGCCTCGTAGGGAGAACCTTATCAGACTTTGGGAGCTGACTGACGCGAAGCCGCGGCGGAGAATTTTTTTGTACGGAATTTTAAAACTTTCACAAGGATAAGATCAGGTCCAATATTGAACGAGAGTGCTTTCAATATTCGATCCGTATTTTATATATATATATATATATACGCGATTAAAGCCGAGGATTGGGGCGCTTTAAATATCAATTCATACAATTTTTTTTCTTTCACGTATAGTACAATTTGGATGAAACTTTGGTAACAAATTGCCCGCAATTTTCAATATCTCATTTTTCGTATTTATGTTTGAAATTAAATTGTCGTTAACAAGGCCTGTCTATCATATTATTCATTTGTACCATCTAGGTTAATATAATTATCGTTTTATTTTAATGTATCGAATAGTGTACTATTTTCAATTTTGTAAGATTTAATCATGTAAGATAAATAATCTAACATGAAAATAGAGACGACTCCAAAATTGGTTCTCAAATGTATTATTGTTATTTACAATTATAATTCATTCAATACGAGATATTTATAATTTCCTAAAACTGAATTCTCTATTAAAGTAAAATCAATTTCTTTATTATTTTTCCAAGCTAAGAATTTATACAACAACTGAGGATAAGAATCTCTCTAGTCTTTGAGAGAAATATTCGCGAAACTATTCCAATGGTGTATCGTCTATTGAAACACGATTAAAAGTATAATCCAATATGCGATCTGTAATAAAGTATAATAACCACGGGGCGATCTTGAGGCACTATTATACATTATTGACGCAATAAACAATTCGCTCGAAGAGAAAGAAAGAAAGAGAAAAAAAAAATTTTCTCCTCACGACTGCCCCACTTTTTATAATAAAACCGTTTGTACACTGAGAAAAAAATCTGGTTGCATTGATTAGAATTTTGATAGATTCAACCAGTATGTCTGTTGGAAAATGGACGAACCAGAATTCTTGTAGGAATTACCAGATGAATCTGATTAATTTCTTTCTGTTCAATTTACCAAATTTTCTGGTTAATAATACTAAACTCGCCAGCACCAAGTCATCTAAAATTTTTTCCATCTAATCTCAAAAGTCTGTTTAATATTCTAAATTCCAACAAGATTATTGGATAAATTCAATCCAGATTATTGAATAAATTATTTTAAATTCAGTTTATTAGAAATTAAACTGATAAACAGTGATGCAAGAATTAAATATTATTTAATTACTCGTACTGAGAAAAAAATCTGGTTGCATTAATTAGAATTCTGGTAGATTCAACCAGTATGTCTGTTGGAAAATGGACGAACCACAATTCTTGTAGGAATTACCAAATGAATCTGATTAATTTCTTCCTGTTCAATTTACCAAATTTTCTCGTTAATAATACTAAACTCGCCAGCACCAAGTCGTTTAAAATTTTTTCCATCTAATCTCAAAAGTCTGTTTAATATTCTAAATTCCAACAAGATTATTGGATAAATTCAATCCAGATTATGGAATAAATTATTTTAAATTTAGTTTGTTAGAGATTAAACTGATAAACAGTGATGCAAGAAGAGGATGCAGCTCAAACACACACAATCAGAGAGCTAGCGTCCTCTTTCTGGCACTACTGCTCGTAAGAGAAAAAAAATATACTTTGTATTTAACGTTAATACTAGTTCTTTATATATATTTTACGGCAAATATTGAATACGAGTTAAGAGTGGCAAGCAAAGAAATTAATGTAACAAGAAATTTAATAGATCCAACCAGAAAATACTAACCAAATCCTTATAGTAAAATCTATTAAAAATCTACATCTATTAAATCTGTTAAATCTATTATTATTCTATAAAAAATCGAATCTTATCATGACAACTAGAAATTCTTGTTTGATTTAACCAAAATGCCTTCAATCATACACGTCTTGTTGGTCAATAATTAAACGATTTTTCTCAATGCACCAATTCCTTCCAGTTACGCGAATGAAGCACGGGGCGGATTATCATTCGCGGTCGATCCCGCGGTTGATTGACGATTTATGATTTTCAATTTTCAACGCAGACGCGATCGGAAGCGGCTTAATGGGGACACTCGCCTACATTTACATCGAGCGGCGCAAAACGTAATTAAGACCATCCTGAAATCCCGGCTAATAATAAACCGCGGGGGTGGCGGGGGAGCGCGAGGAGAGCCGAGGAGGGAGGGAGGGAGGCGATGTGGACCGTCATTGCGAAATATTTGCTCGACCGGGCTGTTTGCCCGTAGCAGCCCGATATCGTCATCGACCGGACGGTCACGTTTTATCGTCCCTCGCGCATTACTCGTTCGCGCTAAACGCGCACGCACGCATGCATGCGTTTAACCGATGCGACGCATCGACCCCCGATTGTCCGCTGCACGGCCGCAAAGTGGCCGCCCGTTGCACGCCGAAAATAATGACGGTTATGAAATCGGGATTAATACGGCGCGCGAATTCCGCGGCCGCGAAATTAAAGGGCGTCTCTTTATTAAACTTTTACCGGGGACGCCCTCCCAAATTTGCGCCGAAGCGCCGTTTCGCGTCCTCTTCCATTATTTTTTTTTTTTTTCCAGTCGCTACGACCGGACACGATCGTCGGAATGGCCGCGCGGTAGTTTGGGGTCGAGGGTGTTTTTTCGATTCGCCCCCTCCGCTGGAAATCCGCTTACCCAACGAGGGTAAATCCTAGCGCAGGACGGAGCCCTCGATTGGCGAACTACGAATATGTCAATTATAGCGCCAAATCCCGCGAGAGAAGCAACGTTACCTTTGTCCCCTGACTTTCGGATTCTCGGAGGCGTGAAATTTCTCCAGCGGGGCACCTCGGACGACGCGTCCGATCGCGATTTTCCCTCGGTTGCGGAATTACGAGCGCATCCCCCGAGGGGGTGGCGTCGTCGGTAGACGTCATCCGCGCGGATTCCGGAGCGTTATCTTCGGACGTAGGTCCGTGCGTGACGTCGGTGACGTTTCGATCGACGCGACGCGATTTCCAACAACACGAGGACCCGGTTCCGGTGTTGTTACTCTTCCCCCTATCGCCCGCGGCGCGCTCGCAATTTACGTAATGCATCGTTCTCCATAAATCCACCGGTGGAAAGAGGATCGACGGTGCGCGACGCGATGGACAACGCCGTCGCATCGGAGATTGAGGGCCGAGAGATACGAGTGTTTCCTCTTTTTTCTCCTCCTCCCCGATCCTCCTCCCGTCTTTCCTTCCTTCCTTTTTTCGCAGTCTCTCTCTCTCTCTCTCTCTCTTCCTCGCGTCGGATGGATTTTTTTTTTTCGAATTTCGATGGCGATTTCCGTCGCGAAGGGCCCTCGGGCGAACGACAGCCCGTACAATTGTTTTGCGCGGGTGCATTTTACGCGCGGGACACGCGTGTAGTGCGCTCGTCGTTTGGAATTCATTCGGCAGTTTAACCCGGGTCGGGGCTAACAGTTTTCATCTCGATTGACGCGCCTGCGTTATTAATCCTGTCGCGTTAACTTTTTCATCGGTCGTTCCAAAGTGCGCTCGAAACCGCTTCATCCGAGGGGATATTATCTGTATTTAACGTGAAAGAGAGAAAAAAAAAATTGGCCGCGTTCCTTTTAACGCGCGGGATATTAAATTTCGCGACGTTTATTCGACGGGGGATAATGCGAGATTCGGAAACGTTCGCCGAATCGGATCGGCTGTAATCGACACGCCGGGGAAAAGGGGATGGGGTGATGAATCCGTTATAAGGCTCCATTCCGCCAAGAGAGATGCGTAACTCTGGCTAGGACAATTCGACTGCATCGAGAATGCAACGCTCTGAGTAATGTCGCCGCAGCATTTAAATATAGAATGTACTTTCACCGAGCGGGATCGCTCCCTCGTTGAGCATGCGGACGTGTTCCGCCCCGTTCGTTTCCGCCGAGGACTGGCAATTTCGGGCCGGCGCCGGGCAATACTCGTGGATCTTGGGCGCGAGTTTGGTTTGACTTCTCGGCGACGACCGCATTCCCAGGCGGTGCATGCGTGAAAGATTCACGAGGAATCGTGTGTTCGACAAAGTCGCGAATTATTGAACCGCTCGTGTAACCGTTGCCTCGCGCGCCCCCGAGGGGGAGGTATACGAGGGATGGGGAGGCGAGGGAGATCGAGGGAAAATGGGCGCAACATCGCCCGCGCACAAGGATACGGAAATCCCGATTCCCCGACGATCCAAGATACCGCCGACGAAGTTCTTACGCGTTTCGTGTCTTCGACTATGACAACTGCGAGGTTGTTGACGATCGATCTCGACAGCGAAATAATTAAAGAAATGATTTAAGGATGTTTTGTACTTATTTTCAAAATATTGAGAATTGAATGAAAATTGTACAGAATGACCTTACATATGTTTCGAATCTTCAGTACAATTTTTAAATCGATTCATAAATTATAAGGGTTTTAATTTGCACCGAATTAACATGTGTTCTTATGGGAAACGTATAATCACGTCGATTCAATTGACAAAAACACATGGAAATAATATTCAGAATTTGTTGAAAATTTGCAAAAGATACAGAGGAAATATTTGGTCAAATAATATTATACAAGTACTAATTGGTTAAAAAGATATTAAATATAATTCAATAAAGTTAGCCATGTATCTTTCACAAGGCAAAATTCTCTGCCAAAAGTTAATCATTTCGATTAACAAATTCAATTAACAAAATTCGGAATATTTCAGTAAAAACGCAAATATTAAAAAATACATCTCTACACTGTAGCTAAGATCAAATTATATATATATATATATATATATATATATATATATATATATAATATTATTATTATAATATTCCACTCAATTTCTCAATTTACTCAAAATACACCAAAAGAATATATTCGTCAATATTGATTTTCAACTACTTTTTGCTGGATACATTTGCTTCTACATACAAAACATCCTTAATAACACAATATATGGGATAATTAAAAAAAGTGTTCCTATAAAAGTTGCATAATTTAAGAATATTAACATCTTTCATAAATAGAGGTGTTTTTCGAAAATTTTAATCTAGTTTTTTTCTTAAATGAAACTACTCTAAATTATTTACGTAAATTAATTCCTTGTTTAGGGTAGACTGGCCAAATATTGAATAATTGACGAGTTTTTTTACATTTTAAATTACCTAATTTTTATATATAAGCCAGGAATATCTGATAAAATATTCATTTTTTAATTATCCCACGTCGATACTTTCATGCACAGAATATTGAAAGGAATCAATTGGTGTAAAGAAAACACAATGTTTTTTTTTTTTTCCGGAAAAAAAATATGAACGTGCAACGAGCCGCTAGATTTTTCCCCCATATTTACATGCCTGACATTTTTATAATAAATTGAACGAGTGTTCGCTCTCTTAAACAAAATTATTTTTGCCTTCATTTATCCCCCGTGCAACGTCGATATATCTGCATCGGGGGCGGCGTCGCATATAGCTTCCGATTATAGGTGAGTGGTTACATCGGTTCTGATTAAGAGCCGCTTACCATCGCTCGCCGTCTGGAATACGGTACCATTCTAGTATTCTGCGAATCAAGCTATTTGTACTGATTCGGTACGCCTTCCTGTTGCGCGCTTATACCGCTTGTGCCTCGCTACGTAATTTGGTAGCGAACGTGAGGCGGGTACGTGGCATGTTGCCACGATGCGCTATACCCTTCCTTGACTTCTCAAATATATATATATATATATATATATATATATATATTTGTGTGTGTGTGTGTGTGTGTGTGTGTGTTGCACATATCTCCATGTAGTGCTTTTGTCGTCATTCTGACCCTCGAGTATTATGCAATTTCACATGCGCAAAGCTGTACCGCATTAACTTATGGACAAATATAAATCGATATCTGCGCCGAACATGAAGAGGATAAAAGTGTTGTCACTCTGTCTGAGGCAAGAGTATGTATGATGTATGAAGACTGAAAAGCCACTTTCGTTTTGATCCACTTTTTACTTTCCGTTCCGGTGTATGTTTAAAATATAATAATGCACAGATCACAGATGTATCGGATTTTCCGGGCTGAAAATATATACATAAAACTGGCATTGTAATAACAAACGTGTCTAAAAACGACTGGCACGAGAAAAAATGTTAAAGCATAAAAAACATCGTAATTCTCAAACGAAAAGCTTGTATCTTTAGCAAAATATGATTAAAGATTATGCGTTTAAAATTAATCTGTTTTTAGAGTTGGATTAAAAATGAAATGAAAAGACTGCGCGTTTGGAGATAATTAAAGCTCGCTTATTTTCATTGCGCGACGTATAAAGAATAATCAAAGCTTTATCTATTTTATACGAATGATAAAAGCTTTTAATAATAAGCGTTTCATGGCGTTTGCGGTAACGTTATAATTCGATCGATCGAGCATCGTCTTGTCGTCCGTGTTCGAGTTGGATGAGTGGATCTGTATTTTCACTTCAACCCCGGAGGTGATGTTTTAACGGCGAGGGATAAAATTTTCCTATGGAATTCCGTCATGCGTGGGACTTTCGTTACGTGGGGATTCTCCTTATTTTCATCTCCCCGCCCGCGATCGGGGACCCCGACAAATTGTTGTCGCGCAACAGGAAGAGCGGGGCATGCACAACGATCCACGAACTGGACTGCAAAATACGCAAATTTTTTTTTGGTCGACCGCCGCAGCCCGCACAAACTGCCGCTGCCCGAAAATCCATTTAACATGTATTTTTTTTTTTTATTTGCATAGCAGCGGTAATTTCGCTGCCCACTATTTATGCGAATCCCGTTGATCATGGGATCACGGGGCCCCCGAAATCTCGTTATAGTCATATCGCGTCGCGAGAATCAACAATTTTATATTTATCCGCGCGATCAATGCATGTGCAATGAAATTGATGGTTAGCACGCGCGACCTGCCGATTCGAGCAACAAATTTGTCCATCCGGAACGCCCCGAGGCAACACGTTTTTTTCTATACAGGTGGAATTTTCCAATTTAAACTCGCACGCGCGATCACGAAAAATCTCTTTCCTATTTTGAGTTCCATTAAAAATCGCGATAATTCCAACGGCGCGGGCCGACAAAGGTAAATAGACGTAAATAGACGGATCTATTTTCACTCCGAGGAAACGTGCGACGTGGGGCATGCACCGTTCGGCAAACAACTAGATTCTAGAGCACGTAGAGTGTGGAAAAATTTGCGGGAAAATTTGCGTTTTTAATAAAGCCGCGCACACGAACGTGGGAGTTTCTGAATGAATGCCTTCGTTTCGCGGGTATATTTATCGAGGGTCGTTATTTCTTTTTTTTCTTCCCCTCCCCTCCTCTCTTGCCGAACGTGTCAGTAGGCGAGTTCCCGCTGATTGTGATTCCCCACTGACTTATATCGCGCATGGTAGACGAAGGGTAGGTGGGTCCCTCGATCGAGTGTTTGCCCCGTTCAACTTGACCTGAATTTCTCACGCGTATTTAATCCGCCGCGAGATTTACTCGGATATTCGGAATTCCTCGCAGCGATTTACCTCCCCCCCCCGCCCCCGTTCACGCAATCGCTTTTGCCTCCGCCGCCCCCGCAGTCGCGCGTTTTTTCTCTCTCTTTGCGTGGCCGATATTCCGACGTATTGTCCAGAAATTGAATCTTTCACCGTTAACAGGAAACATACGTTTGCCACAGTTTCAATGCAACGGTACGTTACGGTTAACTACGTTTCTCTTGTTGAAAAATGACGCCATTAACGACAGTCCCCCCCCCCCTGATCTGTGTCTCTTCATTTTGATTTTTTCGCCCTTTTTTCTTCTCGCAAACTACGGCAATATACCTCACGTCAATCCAGACACGTCGGCTGCTGTTGCTAATTAATCACCCTACGATTATTTCGATCGGACGGCTCGTGATGGGCTTGCGAATCCTCGCTACACCTGCCTCACTCGTCCGATAATGAGATTATCAACGGAATAACAGAGCGGGCTTACGCGAAAAAGACTCGGCAATAATAAAATACTGCTGTCGGATCGGCAATGATCTCGTAATTTTGACGGAAATCCGATGACACGACATTTTTCAGTGGATAACGACATTAAAGTTTACGCGCGCTGTTGATGCAACGCGATCGGGGGATGTTTTACGATCGGTCGCTCGTGCAATTAATGCATCGAATTTCGGAGAGACTGTTTCCGAAACTGCATCCTGCTTTTTTTCCCTCCCTTCCGAGTTATGAATTTTTTAAACGACAACAATGCGCGGCCGATCGTTATCGGGAGCGCGTTATCGAAGATATTACACGTAATGTCAATCGCCCGTGTACCTTAATAATGTATGCGCGCGCGATGCTATATAATAATTAACATAACAAGTTTTGGTTCTATTTACAACACAAACTCGACGCCGCGTTAATTGCACATGCCCGATATTTCACGCCATAAATTTGCAGCCTGAATGATTTCGGAATGAAGCGTTTCACACTCTCGGCACTGCACACGCCGCTCATGAAATCAAACGCCCAGCTTCATGATAATAATTTTCAATGTTAATGGCAGTTAAGCGATAAGGCGGAGGGGGGAGATGAGGGCGAGAACGCGGGTGGAAATCGCGCATTCGGTAAAGATATTTAATTAAAAATTATCCGACGAGATTTTTCGCGAAACGCGATAAATTTCTCGCTTCCCCGACATCGTTAAATCGCGACAAATATATCACACGTAGCATCTACGTAGAATCGAAATTTCAATTCACCGGAATTATACCGGCTCCGAGTCTCTCCTTGTGGGACATGAATCAATCTTCCGGAAGTTACTGTTGTCCGGAGCAATAGTTCCTATCGAGATATCAATTCCCCTGGACGAGGTATCAATCCGTCGTAAGCCCATAAAGTATCGTTTGAAACGGGACATTGAATAAGAACGTTTATTCTCCCGTTATTCCAATATATAGTATCCCCAGATTATTATTATATACGTCGACGAAATCGTGCAACGAGAATAAGAAGCTTATCGTATTTTTTTTACGAATAATCCGAGGCATTAGGAAAATCTTTTTTCCCCTCCTTCCGTTTCATCGCGACGAGCTTGGCTTTCGTATCCGAGAAACCCGCAGCAAATCGCGTGATTCACTCGTTTGTCTCTCTTGGATTCTGAAGAAAAAGAAGCCGAGAGAGAGAGAGAGAGAGAGAGAGAGAGAGAGAGAGAGAGAGAGAGAGAGAGAGAGAGAGAGAGAGAGCGAGAGAGAGAGAGAGAGAGAGAGAGAGAGAGAGAGAGAGAGAGAGAGAGAGAGAGAGAGAGAGAGAGAGAATCTCTAAAGTCTTCCCTCCGACAAAGCTGCATTAACCCCGCTAAGGGAAGATCGTATAATGATGCAGCCGGATATTTAGAGGCGTATGAGAATCTCGCATAAATTCTGACCTACATGCGTAAAATCCCTATGCTAGGGTCTGCAGCCACTTCGATCTTAACGCGCCGGCCACCCATCTACGACGTCGACGTTACTTTGCCGCCTTTTTTCCCTCGGCATTATCACGTGCTTCTCCCTTTTAGCGTGCTCGACCTGACCTCGCCTCCGAAACACGGCACAGAGAGTGCCGAAGTCGTGGAAGCGCCGGATACGATTCTCCCGGTGAAAGACGACGGAGGTCGTACACCAGGTCGTACACCTTACCCATTTTCGGGTCCCCAATGTTGCGAGATGCTAACGAGTGCCGTTGATTGGTGACTCGAACATTTACCAACTAATTAGCATGAAAATAAATGTTCGTTAAAACGAGAGGAATAACTGGCGTGAATCATCGTAGATTCACATGGGGTAAAAAAGTTATAATTGAAAGGAGAACGGTCGGTAAAAAGAAAAAGGACGAATTCACGTCATTACCTGGATCTGCCGCCTTTTTAAACGCAAGCTGCAGCTGAATCGCAAGTTTATTCGCGCAAGTACATATGTTGGCGAAGCTCTCGATAATTATCGTCCTATCTGGCGTTTTTGTTTCTCTCCCCCTCTCCCTCTCCCCCTCGATTCTTTCTGCCGGCAAATTATCCGGGATAAAGGTACAAATACAAATACGACACTGCATTTTGTCCTGGTAATTATCCCGCGCGCGATCGTATCTCCTACACCTTCCAATTTCATCTGAATCCGACCGCCAATCGTATTAAGCGAGGCGAGCCGCACTACGAGACCGATGGAAATCGCGCGCCCATCGATTCCGTCCGCGATGCGCAGTTTAATACGAACGATAGCCTAGCGGCGTACAACTTTATTACGGTTGTAATAAAGTTACGGGAGAGCTGACAGCGCGGACACAGCGGACCGAGAGAGAAGGACAGAGGGGGTTTTGTTTCGTCATTGGGATGGCATTAATCCGCGCGTGGGATCGCATACGACACACTGGGCGATACAGAGTTACCGATCACACTCTCCCATAATCGAGTCGTTCGTCTAAACACTTGGATCATCCTTCAATTTTTTTTTTCCCCTCCGCATTTTACCTCGATATAAAAATAATTCGCATAAAATTAAAGGTGAAGAATGATTTTATTTCATTCACTGATAACGATTTCTGCGTCATTTCTCTTGTATCTCGCTTTGCGTAAAATAAGAGCCGTGCATTTGAATTTTACAAAAATGAAGGTAATGTTGAATTAAAAATATTAATAAAATGTAATAAGATATATATTTTTGCTGGCCGTATCCTTTTAGCGACAGTTAAAACACGATGGACGGAAATTTAATCATCCCGTTGGAAAATAAATTGAAAAAATTCATTAATCCTGAACCACTGTACGCGATTAATGGCATACAATGTCTGCAAATTTTGCCAAGTGCAAGTTTCGCTCGACGAGCCACGGGTTTTTTTTTTCTTTTTCCACCGCTCGTTTTAGCGACCGCGAACCGAAACGCGTCATCGTCTGTCGATATATTACGAGCAACGCGCACGTAATTGCGGAGCATGAAGGGAACGGGCCTGTTATTGTGAATGGATTGACATCGCCGATCATATTCTTCGATACTACAAATACCGCTACGCGTTCTACATGCGTTTGTCGAATCGTGATTTACGAATAGGTTCTATCCGCGAGGACATCTCCAAATTATGACAATATTCTGCGCTATTCGCGATTCAACAATCGAGTGCAAGCCCGCTTGTTTTCGATGTACTTTGGAAAGCAAACAACCTCTCCCGCGCTATTATATCCGTCGAGTATAACGCTCGTTCATTTTTTTGCAAAAAAACTTTACGAATAATTGAGATACTTGGCGAGTCATATCTGAAATCGCTTCGAGCTATTCCGCTCGCTTTATCGCTCATAATTAGATTTCAGCGAAATTACGATGCAAATTACCTAGTAAATATGTTTGATTAAAGTATTAGCGCAATTTTCACTTTGTTATATTTCAAATACCACTCATACAGAAAATGAATTTGCACGTTTGGAGGGCTATTCTTATGCGCGATGTTTGTTTAAACTTTATTTTTAACTGCCCCGGAGATGACAAGTTTGTCACGACCGCAAACACCTTTTTCGGAAGGCGTTAAAGCACGAGGAGCGTATTTTCTTTTCCGAACGAAGCACGTTGCTTTTGGCAAAAAGAGGCGCTCTCTCATCTTCGCACGACTGTCTCTGGCTTTTCCGCTAGCTATTGTTTGTTTATGAAATTATCCGCCAATTGCCTCGGACGGCTTCTCGGAGGCTGATCTTTCGGTCGGTTTATTGCAACACCGCCAATGGCTGGCAAGGCGATGCTATTCCAGCAGCATCGCCGGAAATCTCCGTCGCGCCAAGGATATCAGGAAGACGGCGTAAAAATGGTGGATACTTTGGCTGGATGTCCTATACGAATTTTCTCCCGGCGATGGATATTAAAGACCAAACGTAGTCGGTCTCATAACATTGAGATACATTGTACGCTGTTGAATAATACATTACGAGTATTTAAAGGACTCGCGATAATTAAATCACGACGCCGAGAATTTATCCCGTGCTCAATTTCAAGCCGACATTAACGGAATATTTTAAGGTGCCTTATAATTGCCGAATTTTTCTAATATTCTAAAGTCAAGAGTCAATCGTCAATCAAAATCGGATTAATTTCTCGGGATCGATTTCAAATTACGCTCCTCGAGCTCAATTCGCGTTTCAAGCTCCCTAATCTTTTTAGCGTTTATAAAAACATCAGGGAATATCAGTGAACGGAAATAGGGAGTGCGGAGAGACGAGGGTGGCTACGGGGTGTAACGAGAGGTGTCGGAGAGGTCAACGACTCGACGACGCGATGACGAAGGATCGAAAGGATGCGAATTTTCTCGTTGCCGCTCGCGAATAAATCATCGGCCTCCCCGCGATTGTTCGATGGCTGCGTTTACCCTGGTTCAGGCCCCAATGACGTTTACTCTTCCTCTTAACCCTTCTCGGAGGTAGCCCGGGCTTTCGCCGATCTCGTTGCACGCTCAAGTTTTGCTCGCTCGCTTTTACGTTTACGACGCAACGCGGCCGCATCTTCGCTCTCTTTATGCTCTTCCTCCCCGTCATATTATTAAAAAATACAGCGAATCCAAAATAGAGTCGTATGCAAGCGTAATGTTGGAGAACGATAGCTGTTTCCCCAGCGTTAAATGCGACGGTCACGTTCCAGATTTTTTACTCGTCTAATAATGCAACGTAACGTAAATACGAGATGAGAATCACACTGCTGCATTCGCGAGCTAAATGCGCAATGAAATGCCCTTCTTTTACATCGACTTTATCAGCGTGAGACTGCGAGAAGCCGTTTGTTTCATATTCAAATCAGCAGCACGCACTGGAGAAATACCGCCAATTAGGAACGTATAGTCTTTATCGATCGCAAGCAAGGGGAATACGTTGCTCGCGATATTCATAAATTAAAGGACGATGTATAATAAATAAAAACTAGGCTATATAAATTTCCCCCGATGACAAGGCTCAATCAAGGTCCGCAAGAAAGCGCGAGATGCTCGAGACGCATCGTGTTGTTGATAGGATGAGAAATATCGTGCTGCTGTATCCTTCCGAGCGCAATATTTCGGAGCGCACGATCATTTTGTTAGCTCTGACAGGCTGAAGAAGATCGTGCCACCGTGTGGATGGCTTTTAACGCATCTCCGGAAATTACCGTATTGTTTCATTCGTGACGCGCTATTGGACGACGAAATTTCATTCCCTCGGAAGCAATCCGGCACAGTGCACTACGACTGGATGAAATGGACAAGGCGCGATATTCCGGTGCGACGACAGAAAGACCGATTCTAAGTGCATCGACATTAATATACTCCAACGCAAAATTCGAAGGATTTGTCACTTTTTTAATTTTTTTTTTTTTATTACGTGGCCCCCAGGATTTTTTAAAGAAAAGTTTCTACTCGAAAGTGATTTTATTATACTAAAAATTCATTTTTCATGAACTTCAAGGCAATTAATAACACAAAGTCCGACCTTATATTTTTTGCATCTAGAATTTTTGTTTTATTTTTTTTCTCTAGTATTATTGTACGAACAATGTATTTTCTTTGACGGGTCGGGTGATTTTTACCTTTTTCGATGTGGAAGGAAAATGTTTATTAAATTTAATTTATATTAAATGATTTTTATCTTTTTCGATGAGGAAGGAAAATGTTTAGCTGTCAAACGTAAAGGATTAGATAATCGAGGTCTAATTATAGATTTTCGCCTCGAACTATGTGTTTCGAACCATGAACGAAACTTTTAATTAGTTGTACTTTGAAATTAGAAAATAATTGATTTAGAGGATTTGAATTTTGAATAAATTTGTTCTTGTCTCTACTATTTTTATTCTATTCTCAATATTCCTATCTTTTCTCAACAAAAACAATAAATAAAGAAAAAAATGTTCCATTTTTACCAGATGAAATAAGCGAACATTATTCTAAGATTCGAAAATTGCAAGCATCATAGAAGTGGATCATGATATGTATCAAAATGTTTGAAAAATCCTGGTTAAAACGATTACCTTAATCAATGAAAAATATTAATCTGTTTCCGATATTCGAGTTACTACACAGTAAAAAATTATGCGTCCATATGTTAAAATTTTCTTATGTTACCACATTTTGATTAGTACTTCAATGTAAAATTAATATACAATCTGTATGTTATTATTTTTATAACGTTTTCATGTATTACATTTCATGTGTTACATGTCACCTTTATAACTTAACACTTTATATATGTCTCTTAGAAATGGAATATTATTTTGAATATTTTTAATATAATCATTAATATAATCATTTAAATAATCAACATGTCTCGAAGTCAGTTTAACATTCTAAAAAAAGTTAAAGTTAAAATCTTCAAATAATTTTGAAACTTGACATACAAAAATAATCAAATTTACTAAAATCAAATGTTTCTATTACAATTAATTCAAGTTAAAATAGTTACTATTATATATTATGACCTCAATATTTCTTACGAATTGTTGTAACTATTTTTGTCATGTCATTTATTCATTCTATAAAATAAATGTAAAGTATTAAGTCAATTATTTAACATTTTTAGTTTGTCAATAAATAACATACGATGAATGAGTTATTTTAACTTAAAATTTAGAGTGGACTTTCTGGGACATGTGAAAAATGTTGTAATTAACATTTTATTTTTTACTGTGATAAATATATTATATCAATCTTCCCTTGAGAGAAGTCGTTAAGAACAAATACTTTGCATCTCTGATTCTTCTTCCCACGCGCATATTTTCCAAGTCTAATTCGAATTTTCTAATTCTGATAAAGTCAATACAAAAGCACGATAAAAGAGAGAGATGGCACGATAAAGACGATCGATCGTGGCGTGCGCAAGGAGCGCACGAGGTCAGTTACACTCGGCGATTTCCAGTGTAAAGACAAGAATTGCGTCGACAATATTTAGACACGCGATGCAACATTTATGTAATTACATCGTCACTCTTTTGCCGAGTGAAGCCGATATTAATATTTACACGCGAAGAGGATGCTGTTCAAAGTCGTATCCCCCAAAGGGGATAACGGTGTTACACGACGTGTCGTCTTTGTCGCTTTGTATCGTTTCATCTACGAATAGTTTATGATATTTTTCTTTATCGAACTGCATCCACTTGGCTTTTAGCGAGATGCTATCGAATCGCAAAAAGTGCGCCCTTTGTTTTTCACAAATATCAATATAAATTATCAACCATTCAGAGTTTTTTTTTTATATTAATTAAATAACGAAAATTAATAGCCTTTTGTTTTCCGATTCATCGTTTCGCATGCGAGTGTAATTGCATTAAACAAAATTCATTTCCTTTCTATTATTTCACCGCAAGAGCCACCTTTGACGACTCTGATATCTGCGACACTGAGAAAAAAATTATCTTGAAATAAAATAATTTTAGTTAACTCAAAAAAGCTATTTATTCGTTGGGTACTAATCACGTATTTACTTGTATTCAAAACGTCTGTTTGCTTAAGTTAAGTATTTATTTATATATGTTTAAAAAAATATAATTTTTAATTAAATATTTTTATTTTAATTTTACAAAATATTTATTAAAATGCATTTTTTATTCCTAAAAATTTTTAAAAATAATATATTTAATTTAATAAATTATAGTATATAATTTACGAAAATAGTATTTGAATATAAAAAATATATAAATGAAAATAATATACTAAATATAACATGCATATTTAATTAAAATTAAATGCTTTCGCTTAAATGAAATAAACAATTCCTTCCATTTAAAGTAAAAATTTCAAGAAAAGAAATTTATTTGATTTAAACAAATTTATCCCTCAGTGTAGTAGCTTTATATTTCCTTGGAATAATCGGTGAAAAAACCGTATGTATCGCATTCGATATGAAAAGCTAACTAATTTGATATCCGAACGATATTTGTGAGAAACGCCGCGCCGTCTCGTAAGAGCGCGTATCGGCGACGTTACTAAACGAGGTCGACGGAGTGCTTTCGAGCACGCACGTGCCATTTACGGAAGTAGGAGCCCCGACAATTGGATGCAGGGGAGGTGGATATGCGGAGAATACGACGGTAAAGGCAAATTCACGCTCATCGTTTCGACGAACAGCTCGATTGAAAAGGTTGATGCACGGGAAATGAAGGGGTTTCCAACCTCGACCATCAAAAAATGCCAAACTCGCCATAGATTCCTCTTTAGCCTAATCTTTTTTCAATTTTATTCATCGTTGAGTCTGATAAGAAGACTCTCTCATTAGACGCGTCATCGGGACAATTGTATTTCTCTCAAATTCTTTTACCCTCCAACGACTCCGGGACTCTTCAGACGACTCTTTAAACGTTCCAAGATCATCAAGAGCAAACCGTGTAAATCCGAATAGGTTGATGCACGGGAAATGAAGGGATTTCCAATCCCGATCATCAAAAAATGCCAAACTCGCCATAGATTCCTCTTTAGCCTAATCTTTTTTCAATTTTATTCATCGTTGAGTCTGATAAGAAGGCTGTCTCATTAGACGCGTCATCGGGACAATTGTATTTCTCTCAAATTCTTTTACCCTCCAACGACTCCGGGACTCTTCAGACGACTCTTTAAACGTTCCAAGATCATCAAGAACAAACCGTGTAAGTCTGAATAAGTTGATGCACGGGAAATAAAGGGGTTTCGAATCTCGATCATCAAAAAAATGCCAAACTCGCCATAGATTCCTCTTTAGCCTAATTTTTTCAATTTTATTCATCGTTGAGTCTGATAAGAAGGCTGTCTCATTAGACGCGTCATCGGGACAATTGTATTTCTCTCAAATTCTTTTACCCTCCAACGACTCCGGGACTCTTCAAACGACTCTTTAAACGTTCCAAGATCATCAAGAGCAAACCGTGTAAATCCGAATAGGTTGATGCACAGGAAATGAAGGGGTTTCCAATCCCGATCATCAAAAAATGCCAAACTCGCCATAGATTTCTCCTTAGCCTAATCTTTTTTCAATTTTATTCATCGTTGAGTCTGATAAGAAGACTCTCTCATTAGACGCGTCATCGGGACAATTGTATTTCTCTCAAATTCTTTTACCCTCCAACGACTCCGGGACTCTTCAGACGACTCTTTAAACGTTCCAAGATCATCAAGAGCAAACCGTGTAAATCCGAATAGGTTGATGCACGGGAAATGAAGGGATTTCCAATCCCGACCATCAAAAAATGCCAAACTCGCCATAGATTCCTCTTTAGCCTAATCTTTTTTCAATTTTATTCATCGTTGAGTCTGATAAGAAGACTCTCTCATTAGACGCGTCATCGGGACAATTGTATTTCTCTCAAATTCTTTTACCCTCCAACGACTCCGGGACTCTTCAGACGACTCTTTAAACGTTCCAAGATCATCAAGAGCAAACCGTGTAAATCCGAATAGGTTGATGCACGGGAAATGAAGGGATTTCCAATCCCGATCATCAAAAAATGCCAAACTCGCCATAGATTCCTCTTTAGCCTAATCTTTTTTCAATTTTATTCATCGTTGAGTCTGATAAGAAGGCTGTCTCATTAGACGCGTCATCGGGACAATTGTATTTCTCTCAAATTCTTTTACCCTCCAACGACTCCGGGACTCTTCAGACGACTCTTTAAACGTTCCAAGATCATCAAGAGCAAACCGTGTAAGTCTGAATAAGTTGATGCACGGGAAATAAAGGGGTTTCGAATCTCGATCATCAAAAAAATACCAAACTCGCCATAGATTCCTCTTTAGCCTAATCTTTTTTCAATTTTCATCATTGAGTCTGATAAGAAGGCTCTCTCATTAGACGCGTCATCGGGACAATTGTATTTCTCTCAAATTCTTTTACCCTCCAACGACTCCGGGACTCTTCAGACGACTCTTTAAACGTTCCAAGATCATCAAGAGCGAACCGTGTATATCCGCCTTCGGATGCTACGAACAATGCGGGGGTGGCAGCGAGCGGAAAGACGGGAAGACTGCGTGGGTGAAAATTACCGCGCCAGTAGCAGAGCGTCTCTCGTTAAATGCATCCGACTGTTGTTTTATTAAGCGTAAGCGTAATCGGTTTAGCAATCCCGAGCGCAATCGGGACGAATATACCGGCGAATCGAGCCTCGCCCAGGATGCGATGCGTTTCAGCAGAGTTCGCGGTCGTCGCAAATAGGTGGGTGGGTCGTCGGGTGCTTTGACCAGAGCCGGTTTCTTACGAGCTGGCGAACACGAAACTTTTACAGTAGACAAGAACGATTACGACGCGACTTGGAAGATGCGCTGAACCGAAAGGAGAGGACGATCTCCTCCCTCGTCCTATTATTATTCGCGTATTTTCGAGAATCAGACAGCTGAACGGATTACGTCCAACCGATTCGCGAGAGCGAGCCGGGAATGTAGAGAACGTTTCGTGCCTCCAAAACAATATCGAAATAACTGCGAAAATGTAAAAATGTATAATCATCTCGTGGAACGCGCGGTCGGGGGAGTTTTCATCGGCCAATCAGAATTCTCCGCTTCATTCCTGAGCTCATTAATATATAATGGAGTTTGATCACGGGAAATAGGGGCGCCATGGAAAGCCCGGAATTTTGGTCGAATAAACGCTACAAAGAGCCGACTTTTTATTTCCGCAGAGAAAGAGAGAGAGAGAGAGAGCGGAGGAGGAGGAGAGAAAGGGAGCGACAAGAGAAACGAGAGCAAGCCGGACGGTTCACGGTAATTAGTACACGAAGGACGGGCTTTTTAGTCTTAAACGAACTAGCTTGCCGGGGTTTATCCCGAAAGCGGCATCGTTAAGCCGCACGGGCAAAGAAACGGAAGAAAAATACGAAAAGCGAAGACGAATGCTGGGCTCGCTGGACGAGTCGTTTCTTACGGGACTTTAAAATGCATCTCGCGAAACACAATTCACTTTGGAAAAAAAAGAAACGCACGTACAAGGTGTCCGAAAAGTTGCCAACGAAACTGACGCCGATCTTTCGGAGCTCGATTACCTAAAAAAAGAAAATAATTCCAGAAAAGATTGAATCCCATCGAATATCTCTTTCGATTAACATTATAATTTCTATTCTTCAATTTTCCCGTTACATCGTCGCTAGCAATTTTTTAATCCATCGTTTTTAGATGAGAAATCCCCGGCGAGCTGGAGAAAATTTTTTTTTTTTCCGTGCGAAAGATTCGGGAAAATCACATCGACCTTTAGATCAATGATCTCGGCGGCGCGAATGGCTGTCGATTCGATTCCACGGGCGTTGCATATTCGCCGCGAAATTACAAAAGCCTCATTTTCACGGGATAAAATGTACACGAGCGAAACCGCTTTACGGAGATCCTATCGCGTGACGTGCGGGCGCGCCCAGCGTCGCGAGATGAAATTCGGCTCTCGGGGTAATCGGGAAAATCCAGGATCGCTCTCCCGGGCGGAGGTGAAAGCCAGGATCGGGCGAGTTACCTAAGAATCTCCTCCCGACCGTAATCCACGTCGTAATCGTCGGCTATACTCGCGGGCCTGGCGGGGACCCAAGTCTATTTTCTCTCTTATTCGAAGCCATCCTGGCTCCTGGCCCCCCCTCCATCCCGCTCCAATTTTTGCGCTTCGCTTCGCCCCCGCCCGAGTGCACCGTATCGTTTTTATAGATTTGCGCAAATTCGCCGGACGCACATCCGCGGAGACGGCGTTTTAAGGCGAAATTACGATAATTGGGCCGCCGCGTGGAATAGAGGCGTAAGTCGGCGAGAAATACTATTTCGGAGGACTTCGCTCTCCCCGCGTGGCATACAATTATTTCGCGCGCGACAAATCTTTCCTTATTAAAAAGCCTGCAAAAAATGCCGCGATAAAGTGAGGGAATTTTGCATTGCGTAAAATCCTCTCCGCGACATTAATTTTTTTTCCCTCGGAAAAAGGAAACATGACTTTTCGCTGATTGTGACTTTTATACGTTGCATTGTGTTGTTTGATGCAAGAAATATCGGTATACGTAATATACGTTATTCAATTGCGAGGTATATTCGATACCTTGACTTGTCATATTTCGAGTTTATGTGAGATTCTTCGATAAATTTAAAATCAATTTTTCCTTCGGTCTGAGACTTTGATTGAGATATTGATATGAAGAAAGAAGAAATCAAATTTAACGTTTGAGAAAAAGTTCATCGACAATATATTCTGAAAAATTAATGACATGATTCTCGCGACATCCTTTTCAACCGATCTATTGTCGGCGACATAATTCGCGCTTGATTACTTTAAGCATAATTATTCTTCACAGTTGCAAATATTTTCGCAGCACGACCCGTCATAATGATTTCTATACTGTATAAATTTCTGCATGGCTGCGCATGGATAATTTAGTCTCAGTTGGCATAAAGGCCAATATGCGAACGGGAAAGATACTTGGCGCGAACAATGCCATTATAACCTGTTGACTAGCAAACAATCCAAATCATGTTTATAATGGCTTTGTATACGAGTAAACAGCCTGGCAAATGCTATGTTATTGGTTAATGAGAGATTTCTGTTATTTTGTCAGCGACGCCAGGTTAAAATATCGATCTGCCTGGTATGAGAAACGGTCTTACACTGAAAACGCCACTGAATTTGAGCGAAATACGTAGTCACGAATCCATCGTTTTCATCTTTATATAGTACGTAGTAATTTAATACCTCGTGTTTCAAAGTGTCAATGTCCCAGATGATAAAAATAGAAATAAACAGCGTCACGATGGTGAAACATTAAACCACGTTCAAGAGGCAATCAATTTTTAATAATCTTAATCTTTAATATAATCTTCTTTTCATATTCTCATATTTTCATATTTTTGCTTGCCATATTTTCTCATATTTCTTACATTTTTTTAAAATTCCAATAGCAATAATTTTTTTAAATTCCTTTTTAAATGTGGAACATGATTTCTTCATATCTTATTTATATAACAACGACGATATATTCTTCTTTATTTGCATTTATTTGTGCAATAAACGTTACATATTATATTTGTAACATTATATTTTGCAAACGACTGCATTATTATTTAAAAATATTTCAAATATATTCGATATTTCGAAGATTCAAACTATAGGTTTAACATAGAAATATACATATGTAAATAAGAGGATGGTTTTTGATGATTATTATTTAAAAAAAAAATATATTCTCCAGCAGTTTTAATAATGCAACATGTGTTGATGTTACATTAATCAATAATTTCATAAGAGAAATGCTTTCTAAAAGCATAAAACATTGCTACATTTATTGTTTTTCCATTGCGATAATGTACGACTATATTATCCGGACTCATTTTAATGCATTCGAGATCATAAATTGATCAGGCGAGGCAGCAACACTTTCGCTTCAAGCGTTACATTTTTACGGCCAATTTGAAACATGCGCAATAAATTGTAGAAGATTTTGACGTTGCGCGAAAAAAATGTTAAAATTATACATAAACTATAATCAAATTGCAAAATTGTTTCACATTACATACAGTAGTATGTAATGTGTAATATTTATTAATATTATTAGTAATATTTATTATTATTATTATTATTAATTTTAAAGGTGTATATATTTTCATTAAATTATATATACATTATAATAGTGCTTTAAATATGATACGATTAATATGTTTAAAATTATATATATTATAATAGTTTCAAATATGATATGAATGTGAAATAAATATGAAGTTTAATATCTATATAATTATTCATTTTACAAAAGAATTTAAATTATTTAAAATATGCTATAATTTTTTAATTAAAATATATTTCAATCACCTTTTCCCCAATTTTCTTTAAATATTCGAAAACGCAATTTTATTCGACCGAGATTGAATAGCTATTCCGTCAGGTCAGGTATTTAAGGATCAAATTATTATATGTTTTCGTGCATGTTGACAATATTTTGGCTTCTTTTATGTTACTTAATTATAATTTTTTTTTCAATCTTAAAAACTTCAAATTAAAGCATCATTGACATAATTTTTTCTACAGTTTTTTTCGATACAAACTGACTTATTTTGGAGACAAAGCCGATAATCCACATATACGTGTTCATCAAAACGTTTTCTCGATAATCGTTATAAAGACATAATAAGATGCGAAAGAGCTATCGTCTTCTCTCAGTGTTGCCAGTAATAACACTAGATAATGAGATTTTGTCTTCTTGGTGAATCAAGAGACACTCTCTTTCGTTGTGTATGTTTAGGTTCACTTTGAATTTTTAACAATCTTTGAGCGACGAGATTGTATCATCTCATCATCAAGAAGGCAAATCAGATTTGCGACTAATCAAAGTCTGAAAATCTAAAGTCGATATAAAAACGTCAATATAAATATGAGAACCGAAGATGAAGAGCACAACAAAAATACCATCTTCATTTATAATTCATGAGAAATTCAAATACGTCACGTATATATTTGTAACTTCTTAGATAAATTAATGATGCTGATCGGAGGAGCGAATAATACAATAGTCTATCGACCGAGGTGATTATAAAACTGGAACTCGGCAAACGTGCGATGCCATTTCGACCTCGGCCGTTTGTCCTTCCGGTCACGCGAAATCGAGGACTTAAATATCTACCGGCTTCGTCGGTTAATTGGCTGATCGAAGATGACCCGGACGAGAAACTTGTTCCCCGATCAAACACCTAAAGCAGACACGATGTCGCGATGTCAGAACATCGCATTAAGAGGAATATCCAAAAGGAACTAACAATATCATGACATATTCGACATTTTCCATGATTTCATTAATTGACGATAATTAACAGATATCTGCACTGAGAAAAAAAATCTGGTTGTGTTAATTAGAATTCTGATAAATTCAATCAGTATGTCTGTTGGAAAATGGACGAACCAGAATTCTTGTAGGAATTTGATAATTCGAATCTGATTAATTTACCAAATTTTCTGATTAATAATACTAAACTCGCCAGCACCAAATCGTCTAAAATGTTTCCATCTAATCTCAAAAGTTTGTTTAATATTCTGAATTCCAACAAGATTATTGGATAAATTCCAGATTATTGAATAATTTATTCTAAATTCAGTTTGTTAGAAATTAAACTGATAAACAGTGATGCAAGAGGAGGATGCAGCTCAAACACACGCAATCGGAGAGCTAGCCTCCTCTTTCTGGCACTACTGCTAGTAAGAGAAAAAAAATATACTTTGGATTTAATGTTAATACTAGTGGCAAGCAAAGAAATTAACGTAACAAGAAATTTGATAGATCCAACCGGAAAATACTAACCAAATCCTATAGTAAAATAAATTCAAACGTTCTAGTTATAAAAAATCGAGTCTTATAATAACTAGAAATTCCTGTTTGATTTAACCGAAATGCCTTCAATCATACACGTCTTGTTGATACAATCAAACGATTTTTCTCAATGTGACAGATAAATTCGCGTGCGCTTTGATAACCGATGATGGCCAATACGACGCGATGCCGTCATTCGTCCTTTGGTGAATTCACTCTTGAAAACGAGCTAATTGCGAAAATGTCGCCGTTTCAACGAGGGATCCGTTTGAGGAATTCTTGGCTCAAGGTGAGAAGAAATCGAGTCGTGTCTCGCGATTTCTCGCCTGTTTCAACGGCGGTCGTAATCGAGCGTGTAACGTCGTCGCTTTCAATTTCGCCGAATCACCATGTAATCCCGGGACACACGGATCTTCGCCGCGACGTCTCTCGCTTTTAAGGACGAACCGGGAATAAGGGATAAAGGCAGCGTGATTATTCCGCAGAGCTTCTCCGCGCCCCGCTTTATTTCCCGCGACGTAATCGTCCTCTTTGCGTTACGTTCCGAGAAAGAAATGCCGATATTGCTTGCTTATAGAGACAAAATAGGAACGGAGTGCGCGCCACATTTTATCTGGATTATTTCTGAGAGAAATGTTGCCTTGTATTTTTCTAAAAAGGAAGAAAAAAGGGCGGCGGAAAGGGAGGGGGGAGGGGGGAAAGCAAAATGTACGAAGAGGAAATAACCTCTCGGAGATTACGCGATTACTCGGTTGATCAAGCCATCCGCGATCCATTCTACGGTGGTTTACTACCATTGGAAAGAAAAACATTCCATTCGCGCTCGCAGTCACCGAGGCAAAAGCACCTGGAGATTACGAAGTCGCGGCTGGGGAGAGGAAGAAGTAACAAGTTGTTTGTCGAAGCCCGCGAATTTTCCGAGGCACCAACCGGGACCGGGAGCGAGAAAAGTTGCGCGTCAGAAGAGATAAATTCGCCTCCGATAATATCGACGTCCTCGCGCACGAAGAGGGTAATTCAACGCTCGCCGCCGTATCGACGTTAGTTCATTAACTTGTTACACAGTTGCATGGCGGACGCTCGATAGCCGCGTTATCGATTTTCAGTCGACTTCGATGGCCAAAGTGCCACGACGCGACGTCGAGTATCTTCGCGCGGATACAAGCTAATATTCTTCCGTCCGATGCTTTTTTCCACCCCTTTCGTTCAGCCTTCCTCCCTCCCTCTGTCGCTCTTTCGAAGGCCGTGTATATGCACCCGTTTCCAGCGATCTCATCGATCGACCTACTCATCGCGCGCTCACACGTGTCGCAGGTGGCGTTTTGCAGGTGCTTGTGTTCGTATCTAGGCGTTCAACTAGACGACTCGTAAATTTATCACGACGTGTTCTCGTCTCGCGCGGTTTCCCGTATGAGCCATCGCGCGAAAAAAAATATAAAGCGACGTCGTCGGATAACTTAATTGTTGTCAAACTACCCTCTGTCCCGAGTAGAAAAATTTCTGAAAATTCTTCTTCAAAACTTGTCACTATCTAGAAATGGAACAGTTTTGACTGGTTAAGATTAATTAGACAGTAAATGTTCGAAAACTAGCCAGAAATATCTGACTATTGTTTCATAGCCAGTTACTGTCCTAAAACTAGGTAAGAAACAATGGTAAGTAAATACTGGGTAATTTCTGTTCAGCGAAAATACTGCTATAATTTTTGACTCATTCTTGATCAGTAACTGGGCAAGAAAAAATCGTAAATAAACGCTAAACAATTTTTATTTAGCGAACTTTGAAAATACTGGCCGTAGTTTCTTGATTTATTTTTGGTCAGAAACTAGACAAGAAAAAATAGTAAGTAAATAGTAGATAGTTTCTGTTCAACGAAAACTCGAAGGGCGACATATAAGATTGTAAAATGTTTTATATAAAAAATATTTAAATGTTTTATATATTATAAAGAATGCATAATGCAATCTAATTATATAAAATCAAAAATATCTAATATCTAATTTTAAAATATCTAATATCTAATATCTATATATATATAATTAAATCAAATCAAAATCTAATCTATATCTAATATCTAATATCTAATTTTAAAATATCTAATATCTAATATCTAATTTCATCTATATAATTAAATCAAATCAAAATCCATGCATAATTATATATAAATAAATAAATTTTTTTCCCGAACTATTCATAAACTATTCAGCAACTGACTAATTTTACTGTCAAGTTATTATCGAAGCAAGCATCTTCCAAACCTGTCAATTTCTGGCTAGTTAAATTGGCCAAAAATTAGCTAGTGACTAGAATTCCCGGCCAGTCACTAGCTGAAAAATGATTGAATTTCTACTCGGGATGCGCCGAATAACAGAAATCGTCATGTTTTTCTGTCCCCCTTTTGACCTCCCAAATGAAATTTAGTATCTCGTCGATTCGCATCGACTCCTTCAACTGGAAGAGTCCAACTGATGAAACTTGACTTTCTAAAAATGAATGGTTACCTCGATAGATTCCAAAGTAGTGTTTGCTATTTAATGGTACTTGAAACTTTTCACGCTTTGACAAACTTAATTCCTTTGGTCTCAAGCTCCTCGTTCATCAAATAAAACGCAAAGTATCTCGGGGCAAGATTTGCGACTTTTCCCTCCTTCGGCTATATTTTTATTCAAGCGAATCGATCTCTTTTACGTCGGAAAGTTTACCCTCTCTCGTTCTCTCGTCGCATCGTTTCGAGTTTCATTGCTAAACGCAAAGCGTTACGAAATCCGGACTAAGTTCTCGCGAAAGCGAGAGCCATTCGAAATTAACTCTCGACCGGTCGTCAGACGTAACAACCCCGGCTAATCAGAGAGAAATGATTCCTCCTACGACGCCCGAGTTACAAAGCTACTCTAGATTGACGAGAATGCGGATTGTCCCGCGACGAAGGAGGACTCCAAGTTGCGCGCTACGAATTCCGGTGGGTTGCACGAGACGAGCGGAGCCCACTCGGAATTGCGTTCGTCGCGAACGTGACGGACCGGAAGACACCGGCGAAGATCGTCCTCCCCCGAGAGAACCCGGGGTCCCTCCCCGTGACCGACACGAAAGGACGACGACGATGCCCGGGGACACGATAAACGGCGGACGAAGCGAGGCATATCGCTGGCCGTCGACGACCTCGCGTGCCTGGACGACGAGGACGGAAGCGTCGTCGTCGCCGACAATTTTCCCGGCCACCGATATTTCAGGGGATCGGAGCGAGAACCTCTGGGTTTCTTAACGTGTCGAGAGGATCGTTAATATAATGGCCGCCGACGCCGCGGGTCGTCCTGAGCGCGACGTGAAATACTGCGGCGGGTTCCGTCTCGACGCTTCACGTCCGCCACGAGTCGTTTCCACGTTAACGCGCCGTTGTTCCGCCACAGCCACATCAGCTGGTTCCGCCGCTGCTTCTCGCGTCCGCGCGATTCGCCGCGATAATTACGTCCGAAACCGCTTGACCGCTCGACGACGGATCGATCGGCGTTAACATCAGAGCGAAAGACGTTATAGGCGTTATAGCGCAAGAAGAGAAAAACTAGAGTCGGCTATATATGGGTCAGACATTCATGTATGCGTTTGCGAGTGCATGTCTTGCATAATTTGTGGAATAAAAATTCATACATGTCACACGAATCTCGAGGAAAGTGATCGTTTTTTCATATGCATTTATACACTGAGAAAAATTTGATTGTACCAACAAGACGTATATGATTTTGGTTAAATCAAACAAGAATTTCTAGCTGTCATGATAACTCGATTTTTTATAACTGGAACGATTAATGGATTTTACTATAAAGATTTGGTTAGTATTTTCTGGCTAGATCTATAAAATTTCTTGTTATATTAATTTCTTTGCTTGCCACTCTTAATTTAATTCGTATTCAATATTTACCATGAATGTATATAAAGAACTAGTATTAACGTTAAATCGAAAGTATATTTTTTTTCTCTTACGAGCAGTAGTGCCAGAAAGAGGACGCTAGCTCTATGATTGTGTGTGTTTGAGCTGCATCCTCTTCTTGCATCACTGTTTATCAGTTTAATCTCTAACAAACCGAATTTAAAATAATTTATTCAATAATCTGGATTGAATTTATGCAATAATCGTTGAATTTATGCAATAATTGTTGGAATTCAAAATATTAAACAGATTTTTGAGATTAAATGGAAAAAATTTTAGACGACTTGACGCTGGCGAGTTTAGTATTATTAACTAGAAAATCTGGTAAATTTAACAGGAAGAAATTAATCAGATTCGTCTGGTAATTCCTACAAGAATTCTGGTTCGTCCATTTTTCAACAGACATACTGATTGAATCTAATTCCAGAATTCTAATTAATGCAACCAGTATTTTTCTCAGTGTATTTATTTTTAAATGTCTTATATAATTTGTGGAATAAGTAATGACATAATAACATGTATTATGTATACGTGATTTTTGGCGATAACATTTCTCGATTAAATTCACTTATACATGAATGATTGATGATTTATGTAGATATTAATAAAAGCGCCAAAAAGTATCATACATATTTATGTGAAAATACAATCTATTTGATGAAAATTTTAATAGAAATCTATCACGTCTACCTCGCGCCACAAGATATTCCCATTAATCTCCTTATATGAATCACAATGTATATATTGAATCACTAGTGCAGTTTCAGAACGAATGATAAATTTATAAATGTTCTCTCTCTCTCTATTTGAAACTTATTGTAGCTGCCAGTTATATAAATATAAATGTTGAAATTTATTTAACTGTAAATTTTTTTCGAAAAAACATTTTTACCTCTAACCTACTTAGCAAGTTTATCAGCAACGATAGAATGAATTTCGAAATCCGCATTAAAAAAGTTCTTGTATAAATTCACATTTATCCGGATATTTTTGGTCATATATATAATCTCTACATCATGTATCACGTCCTGTGCAGAAAAATCATTCGATAAAAATTTACCAACCCCGTTATTTGTAAAAATTTAATCATCCGCAATTCACTTTGGGACACCCAGTATTGCCGACGACATCATCCTCCACGTAATCTTTATGTGTATAATTATCTCAGAACAGTGTACAGAATAATCGCTCCATAAAAATTTATCACACCCATTATTACATAATTAATCGCAATTCGAGGCATAAGAAGCGCACATTTTGGGACATCCAGTATGGCCGACGACGTCGTCGTCGCGAAACTCGATCGGAGAGTGCGTAGACGGTCAGAGGGGAACACACGGACGGCCCGAGGCGGATGGTAGAATCGTCCGGCATTGTGCTTGCAAATCAAGCAGACCGAATTTACATGAGATTTATGGCATTCCGTCTGCTCGCGCCCTCGATCCCTAACGCACCCCTTGCTTTCATGCCCGCCCTCCCCTCCGTTTCTGTGGGGTTCAATACCGATCGTGTCTACTTGCGACCGAAATACGAGCGATGATAAGTCGTTTATAATCGAGGGAGTAATTACATCTTGAAAAATGCATTAATGCATGGCTGATGAGTGTTTATATAGATATCAATATCAATATTTCATTAATCGCTAGATTCGGTTATTAGACTATTATTATTTCCTGCCTATTATTATATTTGAGCTTCAAGAAATCTGGAATAATTCTATTTCAATCGCTCATAATATTATATATAAATGTTTCGAAGTCGATAAATTAATATTTTTAGCGAGCAAATTTCGCATGACGCAAATAGGAATATATCGGAATAAATCGCGTCGATTAAGTTCGATATTGAGGGAATTAACGCGATTTTTATAAGTGTTTTATAGAGAGAGCGGTTCTCGAGATCGTTTGCCGATTTCGGCAGACGAAACCCGGCGATGATCGCGAGAGGGACACGTGCAAGCATATCGTTTTTTTGCGCGAGATGACGGAACAAGGACGGGGAGGCATCGCGAAACCGGTCGGACAAAGACGTCGGGATAATGGTAGGTAGGCAGATACCACGCAAAGCGCCTACGCAAAAAGACTTGGAAATAACAGCCGGGGTACCGCCCCAACCTCGACGATATCTGCGCGGCAGATGCAACGATCGGCGGCCGTAAAAGGGGGGGAAGAAAGAGAAGAGAGAACGTTTGCTCGCCGCATTTCACGCGGCGAAAAAGGGGCGCAAATACGTGCTTGACGATTCGCAAAATCGTGCGTTTAACGCGCCTGCACGAGATTATCGAGAACGATAAATAATTTCCCGATGTTTTTTATCATTTCCCTAATAATATATAATATTTCTAATAACATGTAATTTCTCAAAATATTGAAAAGAGTGTATTGTATACGTGTATTTTGTAGAGAAAGATATTACGTCTGCCAGAAAAGGCGGAGAATTATTAGAAATAATCAATCAATACATATTTAAAATGGAGCGTAATATTATACAAACGATGCAAGAGTTGTAAAATTCTCTCTTTCTCTTCCTTCCCCCCTACAATAAAAAATATATCATAGACAGACTCACCCCTGACGTGATTTCTTCATGCTTGCCATATTCGGTTGTGGATTTGACGCGACGATGTTGCACAGATCTGAAAAATTATTAGAAAATTATTATTAGAATAGTTATATGTGTGTTGTGTATCTCATTTCTTTTAATAATAGAAATTTCTTTTAATAATAGAACGCGAAAATTACATTATCACTTAAAAGCTTATACGATTCACATTTAATGTCTTTAATTTTATCCCTTGTTCGTTAACAAAGAATATTCCGCATATTCGGGTTCAGCATTACTTATTTCTTCCCCACTTTTAATTTTAGATCCATTGTTTCCTACCAACGTAACACGAGCGTGCATGTATCTATTTTTATAATGCCTACGAGAAAACGCGATGGCCCAAAAAGAAATACGAAATACATAAAAGATGAATGCACCTGGATGTAAATAGCTTTATATCTTTATATATGAGTTCGAGATACTCGAGAGAATTCCATACACCGGCGAAAAAAAGAGAAATATAAAAAAAAAGAAATACAAAAAGAAGTATTATAATTTCACAAGTTTAAATATTATTGCGCTACAAGATGCTCATTTTTAATAATAAAAATGAAGTGAATTATTAAAATAATTAACATTGTATAATCGAAATGACGGAACGCAAATATTAGACGGCCACCGTTTCTCTCGAATGCGTCGCGAAAGGAGGAAAAAGGGGTTACCGACACACATAAAGGAGAGCAAAGAAAAAAAAAGGAAAACAATTCTCTTTCTGCAATAACCAATCTCATTCGACGTATCCGAATATCGATCGAGGAAGTCGCTGTTCGTTCGAGATGCAGCTGCGCAAAGTACGAGTCTCGCATCATCGCTCTCGTCTCGGAATTTCGTGAGATTGCGAGCAGCATCCGCGGGTGGTCCTTTTTAATTTCCTGTCCAGGATGCGCCTGGACGCCGCAACGTCGTGGTCGGGGACAAGGAACTCGCTTAAGGGCGGCAGATAGAAAAGAGACTTACGACGGTTGGCGGTGATGGAAGAGGGGGCGGAGGCGGAATTCTTAAAATTCCGGATTTAACTCTGCTGAAGGATTAAGGCGCGACGCTTTCGAAAATGTTCAAGCGCCGAAGAATCCGCGCGACTCGCGATTAATTCTCTCTTTTTCCCCCCCCCCCGCTTCCTTCATCTCCGAACGAGTCTCGGTCCTTTCGAAAAGTGACTTGTATACGAATACATATTTATGCCCGACTCGCGCTCGGTCGCGTATATACGTAACGGGTGTATATATTATAAATGACAAAAAAATCCCTTTGGAAAAGCATCGAATCTCGTTGGAAACATCTCGTTCGGGCGAAAGGAAATAGGAAGAGTATGCCGCGTCGGTAAGTGGATTCGTTTCGTGTACAACGCGAAGTCTCAGACTCGACGTATATATGTAAAAACCATGAGTTCTCTCTCCCCGAGACCTTCGTGAGACACGTTACGAGGAGACGCGAAAAGAGACTAAAGAAAGAATCGCGTCGAGCAAACATCTAATAAACCGAGTAGTTCTCCGCTTGCGATGAATAACCCATTTCTAAAGCATGCAAAGAGCGAGAGATACCATCTTCTCCATATTACACGTACCTGTAATCGGAATGTAAATTTAATCAACGACGGAACTTGTCCTCCACCCAAAACATCGGTGAATCGCGATTCTTCATCGCGTATCGTGCGCGAAAATTCGAATAAAAGAACGGAACGTACGTGTATATTTCTATTTCGCGGATCTGCCGAATAATCGAAAAACGTAGGACAGAGATTGTCGAGTTGTCGGGAATGTAACGATATTGAATTGGAGTATTGGCGAGACGGTAGCTCCTCATAGAAAGCAATACTTGGCTGACAGCTTGACAAAGCGCTACGCCAACGTGATACATCGTGAGAGGTTGATATAGAAGCGACGTAAACACAATAAAAAGATGTAACAGAAGAGGGTGAAGTAAGTTGAAAAATAAATCCGCAGGAACGGCAATTATAACGTCATATATATCGCGAATGTATCGTATAATCTCTCTCTTCCTCGTTTTTCATAATCTCTCTAAATTCAAACATCCAATTTATATTCCGAATATTGGAATATTTCGAGGCATTATTCGAAAATAATCTTAATAAAGATTGCAACGCAATAAGCTAATGTGTTTTACCCAATCATTTTTTATACTGAGAAAAATTGGTTGATTGTATCAACAAGACGTATATGATTGAAGGCATTTTATTATAAGAATTTGATTAATATTTTCTGGTTGGATCTATCAAATTTCTTGTTACATTAATTTCTTTGCTTGCCACTCTTAATTTAATTCGTATTCAATATTTGCCATGAAATGTATATAAAGAACTAGCATTAACATTAAATTCAAAGTATATATTTTTTCTCTTAAGAGCAGTAGTGCCAGAAAGAGGACGCTAGCTCCTCTGATTGTGTGTGTTTGAGCTCTTCTTGCATCACTGTTTATCAGTTTAATTTCTAACAAATTGAATTTAAAATAATTTATTCAATAATCTGGATTGAATTTATGCACAATAATCGTGTTGGAATTCAAAATATTAAACAGACTTTTGAGACTAGATGGAAAAAATGTTAGACGACTTGGTGCTGGTGAGTTTAGTATATTATTACCGAGAAAATTAATAACTTTAACAGGAAGAAATTAATCAGATTCATCTGGTAATTCCTACAAGAATTCTGTTTCGTCCATTTTGCAACAGACATACTGATTGCTTCTATCAGAATTCTAATTAATTCAACCAGATTTTTTTCTCAGTGTATTAACATTAAATCCAAAGTATATATTTTTTCTCTTACGAGCAATAGTACCACAAAGAGGACGCTAGCTCCTCTGATTGTGTGTGTTTGAGCTCTTCTTGCATCACTGTTTATCAGTTTAATTTCTAACAAATTGAATTTAAAATAATTTATTCAATAATGTGGACTGAATTTATGCACAATAATCGTGTTGGAATTCAAAATATTAAACAGACTTTTGAGACTAGATGGAAAAAATGTTAGACGACTTGGTGCTGGTGAGTTTAGTATATTATTACCGAGAAAATTGATAAATTTAACAAGAAGAAATTAATCAGATTCATCTAGTAATTCCTACAAGAATTCTGTTTCGTCCATTTTTCAATAGACATACTGATTGCTTCTATCAGAATTCTAATTAATTCAACCAGATTTTTTTCTCAGTGTATTAACATTAAATCCAAAGTATATATTTTTTCTCTTACGAGCAATAGTGCCACAAAGAGGACGCTAGCTTCTCTGATTGTGTGTGTTTGAGCTCTTCTTGCATCACTGTTTATCAGTTTATTTCTAACAAATTGAATTTAAAATAATTTATTCAATAATCTGGATTGAATTTATGCACAATAATCGTGTTGGAATTCAAAATATTAAACAGACTTTTGAGACTAGATGGAAAAAATGTTAGACGACTTGGTGCTGGTGAGTTTAATATATTATTATCGAGAAAATTGATAAATTTAACAAGAAGAAATTAATCAGATTCATCTGGTAATTCCTACAAGAATTCTGTTTCGTCCATTTTTCAACAGACATACTGATTGCTTCTATCAGAATTCTAATTAATTCAACCAAATTTTTTTCTCAGTGTATTAACATTAAATCCAAAGTATATATTTTTTCTCTTACGAGCAATAGTACCACAAAGAGGACGCTAGCTCCTCTGATTGTGTGTGTTTGAGCTCTTCTTGCATCACTGTTTATCAGTTTAATTTCTAACAAATTGAATTTAAAATAATTTATTCAATAATCTGGATTGAATTTATGCAATAATCTGTTGGAATTCAAAATATTAAACAGACTTTTGAGATTAGATTGGAAAAAAATGTTAGACGACTTGGTGCTGGTGAGTTTAGTATATTATTACCGAGAAAATTGATAAATTGAACAGGAAGAAATTAATCAGATTCATCTGGTAATTCCTACAAGAATTCTGTTTCGCCCATTTTTCAACAGACTGGTTGAATCTACCAGAATTCTAATTAATGCAACCAGATTTTTCCTCAGTGTAGCTTTAACGGAGGCGCGTGCGAAAGTTTTGGCAAAAGTGGAGCGCGTCGAGTAACACCTTATGTTCGACGCCTTGTCAAAATATTTTGCATCGCGCCGAGAAAGAGAGCATCGCGCATTGTCACGTGTTTCAAGACCCTCTTTGCGTTATTCTGACGTTATAACGTTAATGGAACGAGCATCTCCCGCATGTATGTACATACCATGAAGAAGGCGCATTGCAGATGATAGAGATGCGCTGCCGCCACCGAGTGCATGTGTAAGAGAAACGCAATGCCGGATCGTTCTTTGATCTCTCTGTCTTTATCCCGGTAGCTTTGTCGAGAATCATGATAAAGTTTTCGACGATTGCGCTAGAGATCACCTCGCCTCTCCACCCTTGTCAGTTCTTCGCGTTCGTCCTGCTTTTGCATCCGTTGACGGATCCAAAAGAATGTAGAATCGCGCGCGGCCCGATGATAAAAATTTATGGAGATGGAAGAGTAAATTGACATCTCTTATGGAAACTTCCGTCGCTCTCCATTTGAAAGATCGTTAACTTTGGAGTAGGTAGAGCAGAAGAGAGATGCGACGGTTAAAATAATTGACGAGATCGGCAAACGTCGATTGAGCGCAAAGATATATATATATATATATATATATATATATATATATATTTTTTTTTTTTATTTTTAGACGTTTATCGAAAACGAAAATAATAATTGAGCGACGTATCATCAATCATTGCATTTTTCTCCATTTCTCTCCTTCTATCTTAAATTTAATATCCTCCATTATATCCACTATTGATGCGGATTGATCTCTAACATACAATCGGAATTTTATTCGTTAAAATATTTAAAAACCGCGAATATCATATGCGATACTTTTCGCGACTGGCTCGATTTATCTCGGAGCAGATTTCTCGCGACGGCAGAGATTTCCGGTCAACGACACACACAAGCGTTGCCTTATATAGGCATATCCTAATCGGTTCTGTACCTAAATCCAGCGTGCCGAGAACCTATCTAACTAGCTCATCAATTTCAGGTACCCCCGGTCCAATGTAGCGTGCGCTAATTGCATTTGCTTCTGTACCGATACCCCGTGCCAGTCTCCATCAGATTATTGTAATTATTGTTATTACGAATATCCCGCGTACACGCGTAATTTACGGCGAAATAGTTTGAATTACGGAGACCCCGGGTATCAATTATGCGTGCTACCGCGACGCTCATTGGAAATTGAAAATTTTTAGCGCGACGCATCGTCGACATTATTCGAGCGTTAAATTATGCGCGTCGATGTGCGCGACATGTTCGTGCCGATAAAACATTTCGATTAAATGATGCGCCACTTAATCGTCGCCATCATCTTTCATTCTCTCTCTTTAACACTCGCACTTTACATATAAATATCTAACTCGACACGCGCGCACATGGTTTATGGCTCGTTTAATTATCTACAGGATTTTCGGAACAATTTGAAATAATTCTTTCATTTTTTAATATGCAATCATTAATTTTTTTTCAAGTTGAAATTTCATCATTATATCTGTCGGATACCTTTATACAAAATGTTAAATCTCAATTTGTAACTTAATTTTAAATTTAAATTGAAGTTAACGAGAGCGCGTGATATTCATCATCAAAATGTATACTCAAATCTTGTAAATAAATTCCCTGAGGATTCCATGATTTTCCAGGTATTTTTGTTCAAAATTCTAGGTAGAATTAAAATATTTTCAAATGCAATTTTAAAATAAGCTTATTTTTGAGTGAGCGAGATTTGTAAATATGAAATATATATTTTAAATATAAAAAAGAATTTATATTATTTATAAATATATTTTAATAAAACTATTTATGTATTGAATAAAAAATATAAATTTTAAAGTACTAATATTTAACACTGACTAAATAAACTCATAAAATATGTAATAAAATATCTAAACTTTGGAAATATTATAAACTAAAACATGTGCGTGTATGTATAAAACACGTTGTGTTCGTTTAAATACAAGAAAAATATTTTTAATATAAAATAATTTAATATACAAGATAAAATTAATACAGAGTATATTAAAAAAGAATCAATAAAATCAGATGAAATTTTAAAAAATTTATATATTGCAAAAAAATTTTTAAGCTATTCTGAAAAACCAGTCTTTAGACTTTCGAAATTAATACTGTTTACGTAAACATAAATATTTAATAATGAAAATAAAATTATCAATTTTTTTAAATTCCAATAAAATTCCACGAAAATTTCCTGATTTTTCAAGGTAGAATAAAAATCCCCGAGGACATCGGATTTTCAAGATTTTTCCCGGGAACATACACCCCGTTTATATTAGATGTTTCGTAAAATAAATCATGGAAAATCTATTACTCAAGAAAAACTACGCTCAAAGAAGAAACCCGGACGCTTCTGTGTACGCAAAATTTTTTTGCGCTCTAATAAAGCTGATTTTCTTTTCGCTTATACACGTCTGAAACTTAAAAGCGAGGAAACACACGCGAGGGAAAATGCACAACGGAGACAGAGGTCCGTCTTTCCGCGTCGCAATCATCTCGCAATTTGTTTAAGGCGCACGGAGCCGGAATGTTTCCTTAATTGTCAGGTACACGGGACGCAATATTTCATGCGGCAAGGCACCTGCGCGAATTTGCAGGGCCGTAAACCACCCAGGCACGGTCGTCTTTGAGACGCTTTGAACCGATCTCACGGTAAGAGCATTGAATTTGCATATTATTTCGGTAGCGCGTACCTCTCTGCGCGAGAGCCGGGGCGACTTCCTTCCTTCCTGCTTGTCGAAACGGCTCCTCGAACCGGATATCCAGAATCCACTACCGGAGTCGCTGTCGCGGATGCGTTCCCCGCCGTCTCGTCCGTAAATCTCGCGCCTTGGTCCACCATCGATTCGCGGTGTTTGTGCCATTAACACCGAGATGCATCGCGGTTCCGCTATATTTCCCTCGGCGGCGATAGTCGTTGTGATTTAGCGTGCTGCATCTCGTGTCGAGAGAGAATGGAGAAAAGGAGAGAGAGGCAAATGCAGCTAGACGAGCCCCCGCGGCTCGCTCACTTTATTTCGACGACCAAACGCGTTCAAACTCACGGGAAAAGGATAGATCCAGACCGGGGAATACGTTTCTGGTCTCTGTAAATTGCCCGCGAGCGGTTTCTAAGTGCAGCAGCCTCGAAAGAGGTATACGCGGTGATGCCGCGAACAATAACGCAATGTAATCACCTTGCTCGCGTAATGTACTTTCGACGAAAATCTCGCGTTGCATGTCGAGTTACGGTCAGTTTCCGTTAACAATGTCCTGATTACATTACTAAACCCCTCCCCGCGATGTCTTTCGTTAAATCATCGACTCGATATATAGGTAGAGGCAATTACTTTCAGACAATTCGTCAATTTCATCGAATTGCTTTATGCGTTGTTAAATTTTTTTATAATTAATCATGTCAAAGCAATGTTTTGCAAGCACATGCGTATGCATGCGTACACTTTCCACTCATAATTTATAATTTAAATTAAAATGTTAAAATAACGCTTATAATAACGAAAAAATGAAATTGCCGCTGATATAAATAAATTATCAGATTTTCAAAATTACAATCTTTTGATCTTATAGAGCGTGCCAGACGCATTGTAAATGACATTTGAAAATATTCAAATGAGATAAAGTGTGGATTATAAAGGTCGATGAAATTAATGAGAATTTCCTATGCAAACTAATTATTCAAATATTTAAATATTTTATATTTAATTTTTATATTTAATATTGTCTTGCATATTTTATACTTATTTATTTCAACAGTTTTCATGTCTCAAAATATATTTTGCACATTTTAGAAACACAAATTTATTAAAATAATATATTATTTTTTAAATAAACTCATTATCGCGATATCCGTAGGAATAAATAAACTTTTCTGCTATAATTATCGTATATATATGTATATATTATTTCTTTTCTGAGACATTCGTACTATATTTGTGCTTTTTGTGTGATGCACAATAATCCCTAAAGATAGAATTTTCTTTCTGTTTTACGTAAACTGCGCGCATCGCTGAGAAATAGCAAGTTTTTGAAATGTTAAAACTTGCTCACATCTGCTCGCATTCGGTCTCTTTGACTACTTTTAAACTATTCAGAAGATGTTTCGACAATCGTTGTATATTGATAAAACGTGTTCCGGGCAATAGCGAGAAATCGAAAATATATCTCCGATCTTGCGTTACATCTTTCGAAACGTCGTCAATTTATCCTTTATAAAGCATTATAAAGTTAGTATAAAACTCGAGACATTCCGGTTGATAATCCATTGTAAAATCTTGGGATTTTTTTCCCCCTCATTCACTATTATTCGATCGAGCTTAACACACATTACGAGCGACTTATTTCGACTTCGAAAGTCTCCTAAATCGGCTTTAGAAGAGAGAAGTCGCTCCCCTCTCCTCTCTCGAGCGTCCAATTATCGTCCGACGAATTCCATTGGGGATATAGCTTAGCAGTGAAATTTTTAATAAATGTCACCTGCATGAACGGCATGAACGAGGAAACTCGAGAAATTTTCGTGTCCGCGAACCGATACAAAGCGTTCCGGAGCGTTTACGTTGGAACGCGCGCGTCGACAAACCGGTTCTCTCCACCGGATCGTATGGATGTATGGATGTGTGACAGGAGTCAACGTCTTCGCTGGATGTCCCCTACGCGTAATCTCCTTGCTGTTGCACGAGCACGACTTCTCGCCACAGTGAATCTTGCTGAGGAGTGGCTATGCAAAGAAAGTGCGGGCACGCCTTTATACAGAGCGCAGAGAGAGACTTCCTTACTTAATGCCCGGCCCGATGAGTTTCTCGTCGCGAGAAATACGCTTGGTGTAACCAGCAGCACACCGCGAGCAAGAACCGCACGTGAATAGGCAAATAAGTTCACTAAATTCCGCGGGATTAAACGGACACGAGTAAATGAAGCGAGAGAGGCCAAGTAAGGAAGTAACGTATGCGATTGCGCATGTTGTCGGATGCGCTGAATCCGCTTCATTAAGATGCCGCATAACAATTAAAGCTGCATAACATTGCGGTTATTGCACGGTGTTTATTGCACGTACATTGAAAAAAATCGTTTGATTGTACCAACAAGACGTGATATGATTGAAGGCATTTTGGTTAAATCAAACAAGAATTTCTAGTTATCATGATAAGACTCGATTTTTTATAACTAGAACGTTTAATAGATTTTACTATAGGATTTGGTTAGTATTTTCTGGTTGGATCTATCAAATTTCTTGTTACATTAATTTCTTTGCTTGCCACTCTTAACTCGTATTCAATATTTGCCATAAAATATATATAAAGAACTAGTATTAACGTTAAATACAAAGTATATTTTTTTTCTCTTACGAGCAGTGCCAGAAAGAGGACGCTAGCTCTCTGATTGTGTGTGTTTGAGCTGCATCCTCTTCTTGCATCACTGTTTATCAGTTTAATTTCTAATAAACTGAATTTAAAATAATTTATTCAACAATCTGAATTGAATTTATGCAATAATCGTGATGGAATTCAGAATATCAAACAGACTTTTGAGATTAGATAAGAAAAAATTTTAGACTTGGTGCTGGCGAGTTTAGAATTATTAACCAGAAAATTTGGTAAATTTAATACAAAGAAATTAATCAGATTCATCTGGTAATTACTACAAGAATTCGGCTTCGTCCATTTTCCAACAGACATACTGGTTCAATCTACCAGAATTTTAATTAATGCAACCAGATTTTTTCTCAGTGTATTAACATTAAATCCAAAATATATTTTTTTTTTTCTCTTACGAGCAGTAGTGCCAGAAAGAGGATGCTAGATCTCTGATTGTGTGTGTTTGAGCTGCATCCTCTTCTTGCATCACTGTTTATCAGTTTAATTTCTAACAAACTGAATTTAAAATAATTTATTCAACAATCTGAATTGAATTTATGCAATAATCGTATTGGAATTTAGAATATTAAACAGACTTTTGAGATTAGATAAAAAAAATGTTAGACTTGGTGCTGGTGAGTTTATTATTATTAACCAAAAAATTTGTAAATTGAACAGGAAGAAATTAATCAGATTCATCTGGTAATTCCTACAAGAATTCTGGTTCGTCCATTTTCCAACAGATATACTGGTTCAATCTACCAGAATTTTAATTAATGCAACCAGATTTTTTTCTCAGTGTATATATTTCTACAAGAGACAAATTTCTCAATTAATTGACAAGCGCAAACGTATAGATTTCTCCGTCTCGAATGTATTAAATTATAATAGTATATATATATATATATATATATATATATATATATATATATATATTGTCGTGTATTATTATCATGATAGATATAGATGATAAATTATATTCATAACATTTCTCAACTCGATCGCGAATTCTCTCTCCTTTCAAGATTATTGACTTGCCTAGACGGCATTTTATTCTATTCTCCGAATAAAATGCTCCGGTCTGGCAAAGGGGATTCCCGTTCGATCGAAATGCCGTTGCGCATTTTACCTGTCAGGCTGTTTTCAGCATCTCCAATGAAATATTGGGACATAAACCTCTTTATGGGATCACTTAACCAAAGTGTCCTTCGAACATCTATTTTTAAAGAAGGAATTTCAACCGCGTCGTAAAACGATGAGATTGATGATAAAAAAATATCTCGAAATTCACGAAAAAGAGATTAGACGTACCGACAAGAGAATTGAACTCCCGCAAAATATATATATATATATATATATCTATAAACGAGAAAACTTTCGGAATCACGTACGTACATAATCACGTACGTACATCAAGCACGTGCTCGTTCAATGGCTGTCCGCGACAAGTTTCGCCATGCTTATTACGTGCACCGCAAGAACACAATTGTCCCGCGCTTTAAAAATACTGCCGTAACGATGCGTGGCCGCAAGATTGCTCATCGGCCGCAGAAAGTAGCTAACTACCGTAGGCAAAAGCGAGCGTCAACTTTTTGCGGCATCATCAAAGCTCGCCAGATTCGACGATCAATGGCGTAAGTAGATTAGCCGACAAAAGTACGGATCGCCCAGAATACAAAACTGTCGAGTTGCGATACGATATTTGTGTCAATTAATTTTCCAGAAAATAATTAATTGTCTGGAAAATCAATCGACGATCAAATTTTAATGTTTTTACCGCGACAAATTTGAATATTCCACGAGAGAAAAGAGAACCGGACTACGCTAGAAAAAAGAGAAGGGGGGACGGCTCTGATGAAACGTTCGGTCCAACACACATACACGTACACCTAGTTACGCCATTGCCGCCGATCTTTGCGGACGGATGTTAGGAGAGACGGCGAGATGTCGTACTCTTTGCGGTTCCTTCTTAGCTGGATGCAATGGGGCGTTCACGGCACGGCGGCGAGTCGATTCCGTTCCGGTCGAGAAGCCGGGAAAAACGAGAATCGATTCGTAGTTACGGGCGAAACATGGACGTGGCTCGTCTCGCTTCGCGTCCGCGGTCTTCGATCGCCGCGAGAATCGGCGTGGACCGAAAGGAGAGTCTCGGAATCGTGGTAAATGCCCTCGGAACTTTCGTCGGGAAAGGATTTTGACGCCGATGTAATTTACGGACCATAACCGGGCCAGTTCTGGCTCCGCTAATACGTTGCCAATTTGCCAAGGTTTTTTTTTTTATCGCGCGGACAAGACTGCAATATTGCCTCGAATATCCGTACATCCGATCTCCGATTCGTTTCCCCGATGAAATTTCATTAGCAGTAATCAGCAGTAATTGTATTATAATTGCTTCATATGAAAAGCACCCAAAGAGAGAGATAACTCTATTGTTTTAATTTACCTTCTAATTTTTCATATCCTTTTACGATGTAATTTCTTGCTAAAATAATATTAATTTTGCAAAACGGGAAAAACACACCGCCGTAAAAATGTTTTACGTTTGTTATGGTTACTTGAGTAATGAATAGCAAATAATTATTTTCGTATTTTCCATACGCGTACATTTATGCGTGACGGTTTCCGTAAACTATATTGTTGAAAGCTAAATAATTTAAGAGTTTTCGTGCGTGCATTTACAAAAGCGTAATTGTATGTTAATTAGGCAAAACGCAAATAAACATACAGATTGAAAATACGGACGAAAAATTTGACAGTAGCGCAAAGTAAGCGGGGATGCATGAATTATGTATCAAATTATATTAATTGCTAGAATAGTCGATGAAACTGCAAATGCACCTCGACATTTGCTTTATGTCATATTAATATTCCGTCGCGAAACAGAAAATTACCTCATTTAGGACAAATTGCCTCGATATACTCGTGTTCGCCACGCCAAATTATTCGGCAGAAAAATTGTACTTTGCCGATGAAAGCAAACATAATCCATTGTGTATAAAAAATACAGTAATGGAGTTTTCAGTGTTCGGGTCCTGCCTGTAGCCAATTGTATCTACTCGAAAGTTTCAAAAATATAGAGATAATTGCAACTAAAAACACAAAAATGCGGAAAAGTGAAAAGAGAGAGAGAGAGAGAGGGAAGAGAGAGCGCATACGTCATTTCTGTTGTTAATAGAAATTACATAATAATGTAGCGGTTGAATTATAATCTAAACGGACAAAGTAGTTGAATACATGCGAAAATTCGCAAGAGCGGGCATATTTAGTACGTTTCAAATCGAATTTTATAAATACGTGTACAACGAAAAATATTTTCTTCATATATAAAAAAAAAATTGAAAAATTATGCGAGAAACATGCGATATTTTTTTCTTTTTTTATTAGAAAAATGAAAATTAAAATTATTGTAACGTAAAATTATAAAATTATATCGTCGCTTTGTTTCTGCTGAAGAATTTCCTTAAAATATTATATATTACGTGTATCAAAACATTGTTAATAATACGGCAATATTTGTCAATGATAAATTTCATCGTGCGATTTGCAAATAAAGTCACATTGCGCCCATTAATTTCTCAATACACAATCTGACCGAGAAATATGTTGACGGACGCGCATATTCACGGTCGTTGCTCGCCCGACGCGCAGAAATATGAATTTTATTAGATTTATTCGCGAATTCTTACACTAGCAATGAGAACTTCAGCATTTGATGACCCCAGGTAGCAAGATCACGTCTAAAAACGTCTTAAAGACGTCTTAAAGATGTCTATGATGTCATCTTGTTACCTGGGACAGTTTATATTTATCCACAATTAAGATCACGCATATGTAAATCCTTGAAGCATAAAATACCGATCGTATCCGTCCCTCTTCCCTTCCTCGTAGCGTGTTTCCCCGATTACATTATGCGTGCAATAAACTTTTATCGCCGTATGTATGATCGTACAATTTATTAATCGATGTACGTTTAAGGATGTTTTGCATGCATAATCACAGCAAAAAGTAGCTGAAAATCAATATTAACGAATATATCCACTTTTGGTGTATTATATTTTGAGTAAGAAATTGCGTTTTTATTGAAATATTCCGAATTTCATTAAACGAAATGATTAACTTTTGGCAGAGAATTTCGCCTTGTGACAGATACATGGCTAATTTCATTGAATAAATTATATTTAATATCTTTTTAACCAGTTAATACTTGTATAATATTATTTGACCAAATATTTCCTCTGTATCTAAACTTTTGCAAATTTTCAACAAATTCTGAATATTTCCATGTGTTTTTGTCATTTGAATCGACGTGGTTATACGTTTCCCATAAGAACACATGTTAATTCGGTGCAAATTAAAATCCTTACAACTTGTGAATCGATTTAAAAATTGTACTAAAGATTTTAAACATGTAAGGACATTTTATACAATTTTCATTAAATTCTCAATATTTTGAAAATAGGTACAAAACATCCTTAAAGAAAATGGAGACGAATAAAACAAAAGAGTCTCGAAGAAAACGAATAATAATGAATTGAGAGAATTTATTTAAGGATGTTTAGTATGCATAATCTCAGCAAAAAGTAGCTGAAAATCAATATTAACGAATATATCCACTTTTGGTGTATTGTGAGTAAGAAATTGCGTTTTTACTGAAATATTCCGAATTTCATTAAACGAAATGATTAACTTTTGGCAGAGAATTTCGCCTTGTGACAGATACATGGCTAATTTCATTGAATAAATTATATTTAATATCTTTTTAACCAGTTAATACTTGTATAATATTATTTGACCAAATATTTCCTCTGTATCTAAACTTTTGCAAATTTTCAACAAATTCTGAATATTTCCATGTGTTTTTGTCATTTGAATCGACGTGATTATACGTTTCCCATAAGAACACATGTTAATTCGGTGCAAATTAAAATCCTTACAACTTGTGAATCGCTTTAGTAAATCGATTTAAAAATTGTACTAAAGATTCTAAACATGGAAGAACATTTTATACAATTTTCATTAAATTCTCAATATTTTGAAAATAGATACAAAGCATCCTTAATATATTCGCGCGCTGTCAAATTCACAGTTCCGTTATCATCGCAAGAAAAGAGATAGCGCGCGCATCTGAGGGTTAATGACTCGTTCTCGACGGTTGCGGGCCAAATAGAGCGCACGCGTCCAAATTGCTCGTACATCCTCGTATGTATCCTTCGGACGACGACGGGGGGATAGGGGTGGGAAAGGGCGAAGAGCGTGACGGCCGATCGAAGATTCGGGATGCAGCCGAGCGGCACACGACGATCGGCGCGAGCTTTCGGTTCTCGCAGCACGTGGAAGGGTAATGGCCGCGCGGAATCTAATGAAGGGACGTCTAGGGAGCAGTTTAAGCAGTTTCGCCTAATCTAACTGCCGGCGGTCGTCCCCGCCGCGAGGAAACCGAGGGAAACTATGTGGCCTTTGTACCCTCCCCCTCCCTCGCGATAAGTCGCGGATGCAAAAGAGGAAAAGAAGCGAAACGAGTCTCGTTTGCGAAGAAGGTAATCGCGAGGGGGCAACGAGCAGGAACGCAAGATTGCGGAGCAATAAGATCGGCACTTATATTTTCGCATAGAAATGCAACTCTTGCTATCGTTAAATTAAATAGGAATTTAGAGTTGCATTTTAATTTAAGAGATTCATTAGATTCATTTTATTATTATCTTGATGTTTGATGACGACCGCCGAGTGTTTACGAGATTCGGATCAACTTCCGGTCGCGATTAAATCAATTGGCAATTTAATTGAATCGCACTAGATAAATTTAGACCTTAATTTTAATCTAATTAAAATTTAATTGTTAATTTAAGTAGCATTTAAATGCGGATTCGATCGTCATTTGTTTGCGGTATTAATGACAAGTAAACCACATTATTTCGCTATTAGCGGACAAATTGTAAATGGCGTCATTATAGGGTGGGGAGACACGGCGCGGATTTACATCGAATTATACAGTTCATTACTAATTCATAAAGTAGTCGACGGTGACGAAGGCCGGATCTCCAGCCTGTCGAGCGCGCGGCAGAGGCGGAAACGAAAAGATCTCCTTCTCCCCCCCCCCCCTCTCACTCTCTCACACGAATGCGCAATTGACGATTCGTCTCTTAACCATTCTTCGCTCCTCGGATCTCAAGAAGTAAGCAAGAGCAGTCGGCGGTAACCGACATGGGTAAGCCCATCGAGTATTCATGCGGCTTTAATTACCGGAACAAACTTTCGACCCGATTGGAAAAGTTTCGACGATGCTGGGCATACTTGATCGCCGGATGCGAGAGAAGAAGATTGAACCGGCCTCCGGACCGCGCGTCGGAGGATGCGGATAAGGACGAGGGATATCGGCGGAGATATTAAAGGCGATCGCGCCCCGGAAGACGGGAGGATAGCCGCCCCGAGCTTGTCGCATGCCGCACGTTTACCTCACGCTCTATTATTCCGGTGCGGTTGCCGCACCTTTGATCGTCTTTTACGGGGCGTCGTAAAACGAATACGGGCCACGCGAATACATCGGGGCAATTTGGATTGCGGCATTAGAATCGGCCGTGTGTCGAAAACGTAGCTTGTCGAGCGAATGATTCGCCTCTGCGGACGCTCGCTCTTTCTAAAAATTCGCAAGTAACAGGTAATTTTCGCAGGATATTAAACCTTGTGAAAAGAAATTTTTAAGGACATTAAAAGTCTGGCAAAGGAATTTCCTTTGAAAATTTTCTAATCTTACAACAGTCGTTCGAAATTACTTTTTTTTATTATATGCGTTTTCTAATGCTCTTCATTCATATAAAATACAGAGTTACAACTGCTAGATTTAATTAAAAATGTAATGAAAAGAAACTGAATAGCTTCCGTAAGATAACACTTTTCATTTTTTAATCAAATTACAATAAAGGATATGTTTAATATATTTTTTAAGACATTATGAATGTATAAAAAGAGATATACATATAATTATTATTTATAATTAATATCTTAAACCCACGACTTGGCTTGTTGGCAGATTCTTAATTGCTTATATAATATAAGAGCAAAATTATCAAAGAAAGAGAATAAAAATTTTCCGAGTCTCAAAAAGATTCTACGAGAATTCCCTGATTTATTCTAGATACAAAAGAAATCCTTAAGAATCCAGGTTTTCCATATTTTTACAGAAAATAAACTTTATATTTTACCAAGAAAGGATTTAAAAAAAATGTCATTCTAAGAATTAACTTTAGCAAGCAAGATATGTTAAAAGTAGAGCGAAATTGAAGACAAAAAATATCTCTGGCTAAAAATAACGATTCCAATAATTTACATCCGCAGATTCGCATGATTGAAGTTAAGGATTCAAGAAACCAAAATAATCTAAATAATTCCAACGGACCAAATGCAAATTGCAAAATATTTTTCGCTCGACTTTTATGCACGCAGAAGCATCCGCAGCATTTCCTTCTCTTAATCTACACATATTCTCGTCGGTCAACGTGCATCGCGTGCGAGACACCCAAGAAGTCTGAAGTACATCGCGTAGTTCGCGTTTATCGGGGATCTTTCCACGCACCGTACGTGCGAGCACGTCATGAAACTCGGCTCATGCATCTTTGAGATGTCGCGAAGTCGCTTTCGCGCTTAAGAGCTCGTCGCATCGATTATTCCCGGTACTCGTTAGCTATGCTAATAACACTCAGCTACTTATCGTACACTTTGCTCCATAAGTGTTCCTTTAAATCTTGTTATTGTCTCTCATTTTGCGCCCTTATTCTATAAATTATTGCGTTTCGCAACCGCTGACAGTGGCCTCCTTCGCCTCATTCTAACGTTTGAGCTCTGTTAAACAAACCGAGGAACGCGTTACTCGGCAATTTGCACACGTTCGCAGGGAAGCCCTATCCATGAAAGACTCCGTACGCGAGAAAAATCATATGGGACGAGACGCTTTTACGCGACACGGCGAAATACTCGCCGAGAAATCGTTTCCACGATGCGTCATGCAATTTTGCGTGATTGTCTCCCCGCGCGCGAGACGTTTCCGATCCACTTTGCCGAGCGACATATCGACGGGAAAAGTACGGACAACGACTTCTCGATACGACATCGAACGGTCGAAATAGTCGACTTTTACGAGCAGTCGTGATGCCTCCGAGGGTTGGCGTCGCGACGTGCGTCGCGTTCCTCCTGGAAAGTCGAGCGTCGAACTCCCTGCATCCCGGTGATCGTCCATTCGATCGGAGGCGCATCGTTGACACCTCGAAATTTCCTTTCGACCGTATCAATCGATATCCCTCGTCCGCAAGTGCAACGGCGGAATCGTTGACGAGCAGTTGTCGAAAAGATTCTCGGCTATTGTATGTATTTCTTAAATGTGTATAATCGATGAATTTATAATTTAATTTAATCGAAATTTGTATAATTTGATACACGTGTTGCAGTATTATGTAACTGGAGTATCGCATAACTGGAATGTGTCTATTATTCTACATCAAGCAAATCGTATCATACTAATTGAGCGAATACAATTACGTTTTCTGAATAATAATTTTATTTTGAGCTTACACGAGTCTCTCGGAATATAATTATATTCATATATTATGTAATCTCAAGATGTCAACTGTAGCCGAAACGAGGTCCCTATAAATAATTTTTTCTTTGAGCTGTTAAATAATTATGCAGCCTCTATTATTAGAAGTAATCAAACTTATAAACTTAACTTCATATTCCAATTAGAATTAATCTTAAAAGTAAAATACTGTTTCACGAAATTTCACGTCATATGAAAAATTTAAATTACTATGATTACGCTTGATGGCGAATTTTCTAATCAAATTGATTTCTTTTGTCCTTTTTATCTTTAAACGAAACGTAATAAACGTTGATCTGTTATTCAGTCGTGTTATAAATGTACGGTTTTAATCATCCATTTAATTCCACTGTTGTTCTATATATTTGTTTATATATTTTTTTTATATCAAAAGAATTCTCGTTAAATAAATAAATAAAAATAAATAAATAACTAATAAATAAATAAATAAATAAATAAATAACTAATAAATAATTGCGTAAATTTTTCAATCAAAATTCACACGTAAAATAAAAGCACTTCTAAAAATTCGAATAAAATATTTAATATTTTTATTCGCCTTCTTCATTAATGATTAATAAACAGTTGAAATTAAATGAAAAATGGAGAAAATGCTTTCCGATTGAGAGAACCACGCTATATGAGATCTCGAAATGTGCCGTTTGAAAAGTTTTAAATCCACGAGCGCACCTGAGCAAAGACGAAGGCGAAGGCGTACGACTGTCGACGCGGCAATATCGGAAACGTGGCTGGAGGCTTCATCGTCGTCGCCGTCATCGCCCTTACTTGTCGAAGTTACGCTAGGTTAGGCTGGATGTTTTGTCTAAACGAAGGAAGAGGCGAACCGAGAGAGATCGGGGAAACCGAGGACGAGGAAGACCGGGCGACTCGCCGAGCGCGATATTGGGATCCATTGTTCTAGAGGTTCGCGAACGCCATAGAGACGAGGAACCATTGTGCGAAGGGCCGAGCGTCCTTGTTGTGCCGCGTTTCCTGGCATCACGGCTTCGCTCGATTAAAAGGGCGTTAATTGATCCTTCGATCGACGCTTGTGACGGCGAGCATCGCTTCAGCGAATTTCTCATATTGCCGAGCGCTTACATGTGACTTGCCCTCGATTCCTGCGAGGCGACATTCTTCGGAACGAAATGCATCGACTCGTAATTCCGCGAGATTTTCATGGATCTTTAAATTCATGGATTTCTCGGAAGACTCTTGTAAATCGAGAGACGCTTATGATTAAACAGCTGTTTATTACGAGATAGTTATTTTATTTTTCACTCGGTTCGACCAGTGTTTCACGCGAGGGGATTTTTCTTTCCGATAAAAAAGATATAGGATGCTGGCCGTGTTCATGATATCATCTTGATCCAATTTGGCGAAATATCTGTGCACGTATACGACCACTTTTACGGCAAGAGGAACGCTTTCATATATGCCGAAAACGTAGCGAGATCTTTGAGATACTCTTTCGAAAGAATATCTCGGGGATTGTCCGAGGCTCCTCTCGTCCAGCTGGGACGTGGCCTTCCGGGGAAAACGGCCGCTGACCCGTCCTTCCGTTCTACTGCGGAAGGAATCGATTCCGTAACCGTGGCCGTATCCCGTATATCGCTCGATCTCGTTCGGATCCTGACATCACGCGGGGCGTGAAAACGGCTTTTATGGTGTCGACAACCCGGCATAATACCACCGCAGTCGCGTCATTTCGAAAGTCCTTGGATCCGACGAAGGTGTACGTATATCGTGGTGGTCAGTCAGGTGCGAGATAAAGGCGAATTTACATCGACAATGGCTTTTTACGATTAGCATCCAACACGATTTTATATAGATGATCGAAAATGACAAGTTGGCGATATGTTGATTTTTGTCATGATATATTATATATAATGTAAAAGTCAATTATTTTGACATGAAAATCAATTTCGTATAAAAATTTATTTTTTACAAAAATTAATTTTTATGAAAAATAATTATTTTACATTATATAAAAAACTATATGATATGTAACTCTTTCATTTTTTTTAATTTCTTTCAGAAACAATCTTGGATAATCAATATATTTACACGATTTTATATAGATGATCGAAAATGACAAGATGGCGATATGTTGATTTTTGTCAGAATATATTATACATAATGTAAAAGTCAATTATTTTGACATGAAAATCAATTTTTATTTTTTACAAAAATTAATTTTTATGAAAAATAATTATTTTACATTATATAAAAAACTATATGATATGTAACTCTTTCATTTCTTTTAATTTCTTTCAGAAACAATCTTGAATAATCGATATATTTACACGATTTTATATAGATGATCGAAAATGAACGAAAGTTGGCGAAGTTGATTTTTGTCATAATATATTATATATAATGTAAAAGTCAATTATTTTGACATGAAAATCAATTAATTAAAATTAATTTTTGTAAACAATAAATTTTTATAAAGAATAATTATTTTACATTATATAAAAAACTATATGATATGTAATTCTTTCATTTCTTTTAATTTCTTTCAGAAACAATCTTGGATAATCGACATATTTACACGATTTTATATAGATGATCGAAAATGACAAGTTGGCGATATGTTGATTTTTGTCATAATATATTATATATAATGTAAAAATTAACTATTTTACATGGAAATTAAATTTGTATGAAAAATTCATTTCATGTAAAAAGTTTATTTTATATAAAAATTTATTTTAATACTATTTTGAAAGTTAATTATTTTATATTACGTAAAAAATTATACAATGAGTGCAACTCTTTATTTCTCTTTTATATATTATAAATGAAATTTTTTAATATATGTCGGAAAACTCTCTTTGGATCTCTCTTCGGATAATCGACATACATCACATTAAAAAAATCTTGATACAATAAAAAAGAATTATCCTACAAAATTGTCTTTTCAAATAAGAATCTAATTCGATATAATTCCCATTTCGCGACAACAATATCACTCGCGCGCAGTTAAATTCTTCTTCCGAAAATGTTGCCGCGATGTTTGTAAATTCGCCCTAAGTATACTCCCACTGGAGAGCCACGGAGTTAATAAGCGAGCCAAGTAGCGACCGAAATTTGTGGTCCCTAACACACGTACCACAGCCCCCGCTAAATATGGCTCGCGTACGCGCCTTCACCTAACATACTCCACCCGCTCTTGCCAAATCCCCATGCGATACGTTTATATCCCGTCGTAGGGGCGGCGTGCCAGCCTTGGCTCGCCAAGGCCGCCATATCCTCTTACGACCCCTCAAACTTGCTCAAGTAGGTACGTCTAAGTTTGCGCGGACCGTATCCCGTTGGGCCGAGATATCATCCGTTATTAGGGCGTTAATCCGAAATATGTCGGCGCGCCGACGCGATTGCAAATTACCTCTAAGATCGCGCTTAACGAAGGCCGAGGATCCGTGATACCGTCTCTCTCGGATATAGGTCGAATCGCTGGCGCATCCGGACCGATGTCGCGCAATTAGATACGCGAAAATTTAATGGGTTATCGATCCGCCGCGCCCCACTTTTATTCCTACGAATTAATAAATCTGCGGGTGGTACATCGATGTCCGCGCTCGTCGTTCCATAATCAAGGAGACAAATTCGCGTAATAATAACACGCGCGTTATACATACACATCGGTTAATGTTACAATTATGCAAATATGCACTCGTGTACACGTTTCTGACGCAGGGAAACATTCCCGGGATAAATCTCCCCTCCCTCCCCCGTCCCTCTCCCCCCCGTTCTCGCGTAACACCGGAGCCAACGGTAATATTAAGGACACAAATCTAATAGAATGAGTCCACACGGTATACTATATCACTGTATCTACGGCGCTAAACACACCGAGAAAGCATGATACATGGTCGTGCGAATCGAGAGTCTCGGATTATCTCAGGCGGTCTCTATCGTTAATGTGCACGAGGGTAGCCGAGGAACCTCCAGGTTCCTCGAGCTCCCCGGACCGACGCGATAGAGCGTAATTAGAGTGATTGCGAGATGCGTGACAATGAGACTTGGGAGACACGATACGCGATCGCATCCTCTCACGATCGTCCTCGATCTTTCGCATCGTCTCTTTTTCACTCGCGAAACGTAACGTTTCTTGCCGTCGATAAATATCTGGACGAATTTAAACTGGAATCAATCCCGTAATGATTACCTTCGAAATTAGATAATTGTTTGTGTCGCTTTCGCGGAGGCCTCGCTCTCCCAGGATTTTTCACGTGCGCGTTTCTTATCCAAGTTTTTCATCTCTGTTCCAGCCGCACGCCACTTGGACGAACGATTCACATGCGAGCACGTATCGTCTTCTTCCACGGCGAAGTCCACGAAACGGTGGCTCGACGAGCCGTGACGGAGGCTTCCGGTCGCACGGCCTACGCACGCATCGCGTAGACGTTCAGGAAAGATAAAGAGCAGACCGCGCGAGGAGGTCGCCCTTGGCGCGACTAGGGGAATAAACGCGGGACTCACAATGAGAGGGAAACCGAAGCGAAGATCGCGCTCGCGGTCGACCTGCGAATTATTTATATCAAACCTCGTCGCGATCACGTAAACAAAAGGCTTATTCCAATTCCTCATAATTGGTGACGAATAAAGAATTCCAATTCCTCATAATTAATCGAGAAACCAAGACATTTCCAATTTTCCTCTTCTCTTAAATAGTAATTATGATGACAATTAAGTGATAGAGGGACGGAGTTTTTTAAATTTTCTAAATTTCTAATAGTCCAAGGAGTGATGAAGAGACCAAAAAAAAATTGACGCGAAAATCGAGTATCAGGTAAACACACAAGGATCGCGAGCGACATTGACTCGCTTCCTCGAGCATCTCATTTTCATATCCGGCCTCGACTGACGCACCTGACATGAAATTAACATGCACCGTCACGGTTTCCATGCTTCGCGTAAAAAGCGTTTTGCTTGGTGCAATCATTTCTAAAGGTTTTTCTACCTGATTTGACAATCATAATAATCAACACAATCAATATCTGTCGAGAAACACGCGTTCGACAAGATGGAATGACTATTATTAGGTGCCAGCAACAAAAGTTTTTAATCATCTTTTTAGATCGTATCATATTTGATAAAAAGAGTCTCTATTATAGGATATAACTAACGCGAGATGATAACACGATAACGCGTTAATCTGTCGATTTTCCGCTAACGTTCATCGGGGGTATCGTTAACCAAGTTTGCCTTCTCGTTCAGCATCCCTATCCATTGGATAATTTATGATTCCCATCGTCTGGGTGTCGACAATACGATGCATAATAGATACAACTTCGATCATGACGTCGGGATGAGTTCCGAGAAACGTAATTCGATTACTAACATAATTCGAAATTTGTCACTCGCGAAAACTGAAGGAACGATTTTATGTCGGAGCATTATCGCAAAGGACGAAAAATAATCGCATTATTCAAAATTTAATAATTTAATAATAAAATTAATAATAATTTAAATTAATAATAATAATATTAATTATAATAATAGTTTAAATTTAATATAATTGATTTATATTGTATACTTACATATTTATAATTATAATATATTTATTTTATTTCACATGTCACAAGAGTGCGTATTTTTTCATAAAAAAATAATATGTATTTTTACATATAAATATATAAGTATACTATACAATATAGATTACTATGTAAAAATTTACATATATTTACACTTTCACATGAAAATATATTTTTCTCGCGAAGGGAAACAATTAAAGCAACGTATACATTTCCCATTTTTTCACAAAGAATTACTTGTTTCTTCGTCTACGCAATTTATTCAATTTATACGACTTATTTTCAAGTACACGTGAAACTTTGAACTTGACCAGGTAACTCACTCGAAAACCGGAAGACGAGATAGAGCGACGCGAGCTTCAACGGTTTTCATGTGCATCACCGTGTCCATGGCACAGGACGACCGGCATCGAGGAGTGGCGGTTGGCAGGTGCCCCAACGACCGTTTATCGCTCGGTCTAAAGCAGAAGGCCGTGACCATGATGTAAGAAGAATATCAGATGTGTGAGCGGCGCTTTAAATTCAGACCGCCACCGGACGTTACATCGTAAAACTGTACATTAATGGCGAGCATGGATTACTCCCACACAATCCTCGGATTTTCATTTCATTTATATTTCAATACCGTTAAGCTACTTTTGTTCGGCATTATTATGCGCGCGTACATAGTGTGTTTTCATAATAAAATACATTGCCGCATGTATAAATGTAAAAGTATAACGCGAAAATTTCCCTATAATACACGTGAGAACTTGGAAATAAAAATATAACTCGTGTGCGATAACTGAAATATACACAACATTACCTCAATTATTGTTCCAACCGTATTGTATGAGAAATGAACTTTGATGGATTAGTCCTTCCGATATATAAATTGCATGAATCGCGACGGGAAGCGGGGGGAAACTGCAGGTGTTTTACAACACGCCGGTATGAAATAACGTGTTTATCCGAGGGTTAAAACGGACATTGCACATTTCTACCGTAACGTAACAAAACGAAAACCCTCTTACGCGCCTCGCATGGCTGAATCGTAATGAACACCGGATGACTGATCCGTCACATCAACACTATTTGCCGTTCCTCGCTTATCTTACGTCCTTGACACACCTCCATCTGTTACGTGAAATCGCGAAACAAGCAGGCAGGGAGATGTAATAATTTACATACACATCGTAATGTGAATGTCTCACAGTTGAAATTATGAAAGTAATGTATATAGAATAATTATTCGAGCGGCAATATATCCATTTTATTATGCATGAATCGATATGTTTTGAGTCAAATTATTCGCACGAGATCAATTTTAATCCTAACAATAAATGGAGGCATATCGCATGTTGACATGTTTCATTGAAAAGAGCAATTTTAACTCTTTCATTTCTCTATGATAAATACAAATCTGCAACGTGAAATTAAAAGGGCATGAATAAAGCAACCGAGTCTATTCAGTGACCGCGTATTATAATTTCGACCTTGCAATAATAATTCACAATCAACTCTGCGATAGACACAATGAGAAAAATCGTTTGATTGTACCAACAAGAGTTATATGATTGAAAGCATTTTGATCAAACAAAAATTTCTAGTTATCGCGATAAGACTCGATTTTTTATAACTAGAATGTTTAATAAATTTTACTATAAGAATTTGGTTAGTATTTTCTGTTGGATCTATCAAATTTCTTGTTACATTAATTTCTTTGCTTGCTCCTTAACTTAACTCATATTCAATATTTGCCATAAAATGTATATAAAGAACTAGTATTAACATTAAATTCATCGTATATTTTTTTTCTCTTACGGGCAGTAGTGCCACAAAGAGGACGCTAGCTCTATGATTGCGTGTGTTTGAGCTGCATCCTCTTCTTGCATCACTGTTTATCAGTTTAATTTCCAGCAAACTGAACTTAAAATAATTTATTCAATAATCTGAATTGAATTGAATTTATGCAATAATCGTGTTGGAATTCAAAATATTAAACAGACTTTCGAGAATTAGATGGAAAAATTTTAGACGACTTGGTGGTGAGTTTAGTATTATTAAAAGAAAATTTGGTAAATTTAACAGGAAGAAATTAATCAGATTCATCTGATAATTCCTACAAGAATTCTGGTTTGTCCATTTTTCAACAAATATATTGGTTGAATCTATCAGAATTCTAATTAATACTATCAGATTTTTTCCTAGTGTATTAACATTAAATCCAAAGCATATTTTTTTTCTCTTACGAGCAGTAATGCCACAAAGAGGACGCTAGCTCTCTGATTGTGTGTGTTTGAGCTGCATCCTCTTCTTCAATAACTTTTTATCAGTTTAATTTCCAGCAAGCTAAATTTATTCAATAATCTGGATTGAATTTATCCAATAATCTTGTTGGAATTCAGAATATTAAACAGACTTTCGAGATTAGATGGAAAAATTTTAGACGACTTGGTGGTGAGTTTAGTATTATTAAAAGAAAATTTGGTAAATTTAGCAGGAAGAAATTAATCAGATTCATCTGGTAATTCCTACAAGAATTCTGGTTCGTCCATTTTTCAACAAATATATTGGTTAAATCTACCAGAATTCTAATTAATACTATCAGATTTTTTTCTTAGTGTATTAACATTAAATCCAAAGCATATTTTTTTCTCTTACGAGCAGTAGTGCCAGAAACAGGACGCTAGCTCTCTGATTGTGTGTGTTTGAGCTGCATCCTCTTCTTCAATAACTTTTTATCAGTTTAATTTCCAGCAAGCTAAATTTAAAATAATTTATTCAATAATCTGGATTGAATTTATCCAATAATCTTGTTGGAATTCAGAATATTAAACAGACTTTCGAGATTAGATGGAAAAATTTTAGACGACTTGGTGGTGAGTTTAGTATTATTAAAAGAAAATTTGGTAAATTTAGCAGGAAGAAATTAATCAGATTCATCTGGTAATTCCTGCAAGAATTCTAGTTCGTCCATTTTCCAACAGACATACTGGTTGAATCTACCAGAATTCTAATTGGTACAATCAGATTTTTTTCTCAGTGCATGACACATACAATAAACAATGAGCTACTGTTTTCACAAATTATTCAATACCGTTGCACGCGATGATAGTAGCCATTAACAATCAAGTTGGAGCCATTAGATTAGGAAACCAATGTTGGAGAACTGCACTGGGAAACGAAGAAGCAGGTTAAGCCCCGTCTGTGCCTCTTCGCCAAGATTCCAAGCGGCGAACAATTCTCCAATAACTACGTGTGTTACTTGGGCAACGAAATTCAGCAAGACGATTACGGTTCACAGACCGCAACACTTCTCGAGAAATTGTTTCGAGCGACGCGGATACTTGATTTAGAGAGACTTCCGGAACACGATCCCACTCGATTCATCCTGGCTGGAAAAGACCGGACGGGGTAGCTACGACAAAGCCAAATCCGATATCTGGCAACAACACCGGTTTCGTCCCGACGTACGTTCGAATGAGACACTATCGGGGAGGACAAACTACAAGAAGCGAGAAAACCGTCCCGCGAGAAAGCGAGAGGAGCAAAAGGACGCTGCTTCCTCCGTCCCCTCCTCTTATCTCTTTATTCTCTCAGCTTCGTAATCGCCCGCGCTTTCCTTCCTCTCATTGACGCGCGATAAGAGCGGAGCAAGTCGAGGGAAGTTGAAGCTCGGGGAAAAATAACAAGTTTATATCGCCTCTTCATCCCTTAATTCTTTCACTCCCAGATTACCTCTAAAGGAAACAAAGAAGTATCTCGTCGCGTTTTCCTCTCAAATTACTCGAGTGCAATGCATTCTAAATAAGAGATAAGATCATCGATCGAGGAGGAAAGCGTCGTTTGTTCCGAAAATCGAAAATCGATCGTTCGATTCGACCCGCAAGACCGTCCGCGATTAATTTCTCTGTATTACTTAACCCGGTTCGGGGCGGAAAGCTATGCGAGTTTCCGAGCACGATTTAACGACTTGATTAATCGGGATCGTTTGCGGCGAGCCGCGAGCCTGGAATAAGAGCGTTCGCACGTGGGTAAATCGTCCACGATGCGAAACACCTTCGTGTTCTCCGTTTCTCATCGTCAGTTACGGAAGAAACTTTGAACTCGCGCGCGCGACGGCGACATCGATTATCGGCGACCTGGAGAAATCGCGTGACGGCGGTTTGACAAACGGAAGTCAACCGCGGTACACGGACGGGATAAATCTTCATTGCTGTTTGCAAGCTGAGGCCAACGCAAAACCAAGACGAGCGCATATGATAAAACATCGCGGTGGCAAAGGGAGGATGAACACGAGCAGCGATGTTTCACCAGGGGATACTCGGAGGAAAAAAGCGGAAAGAAAGGACACGGACGAGGGAGAGCTAGATCGATAAATAGATAGCCAGCTGGAATTACTTGTCTCGTCTTGGGATCAAGAGACCCCGGGCTGGCGTATATAAGCTCATGTTCTTCCTCTTCGATCGTAAATACGGTCCACTTTGATCTGTCGGATCTAAGCTGAGGATTTTCGTATTTGGAACCCCGACGAAAAAGAACGCCGCTCTTTCCGGCTATTTAAGAATTACTCTCTCTTTCTATTTTTATTCTCTCTCTCTCTCTCTCTCTCTTTCTCAAAAATTGGGTTAAATTCATATGAGATATTTTAAATATTAATTTCAGCTTCTGTTATTTTTTTAATACTAGATTTACGACTGTTTTTACTTTTATAATTTTATTATACCGCCAGATATTGGAAATATTACAGTCGACGTCGCTTATAAATCAATTACGAAAGATGCTATTTATTCATCGACGTTAAATTTATTTAACCGTAACTCATCCGTAAAATGTATAAATTATAAATAACTGACTATATATAATGTGTGAAAAATATAAATTAGTTTCGCACAAATCGGCTACTGTTTTGAATGTAAGAAAAATATACGCGGAGCTATTCGGAAAAGAATTGCATACTGTTGACAGTTTCGGCAAAAGTTGGGATTCTTCGAAGACCGTCCTTCGTCATGGCGTTTCCGTTTTTACGGCCGTCTCGGACGAACGAAAAATGAGGCAACGGAAAAAGGGAGGAAGACAAAGTAGTCGGGAAACGTTATTTCTTTTACGAGCGCAGTGAGACGTCGCGCGGGAGCGAAAACTCTGGCGAGTGAAAGCCTCGCACAAGTCAGCGACTCATTTAAAAGCCATAATGCGCCTTCTTCATGGTGTATGCCATTCGTTCCGTATCGTTCAATCCACAATGTACATCTTCGTGTACTTGCGTATATCTTGTCACGCGAGCGACCTCCCTGACTTGACCCTTCTTTCCATTTGTCTTTCTTTACTTCACTTCTCTCCGCATCACTATACCTATTTTCGACAAATTAAACGAAATTGCAAAACGTAACTCGCTTCTTTAATTAATTCTTTAATTAATTAGTGAATTTTCTAATAAATCTCCAAGTTTTTCATCGAGAACTACTCATTTTCCACGAGAATAGCAATCTTGCAATTTTATCCGAGAATTAAATTTCGTACTTATTTGATATCTTTAGAGGACGACGGTTATCGGAAATTATGTAACGTATCTGTTATCTAACAATTGAGCGCAATTTCCTCTAATCATAACTAAAAATAATTTTTTTAAATCAAAGATTTTACTAAAAATCTAGACTTTTTGATTGATCGATAATTCGATAAGATTTAATTCGAGCGAATCGAGAGAATATTCTTGCGTTTCTATTCGTACTCGATAAAAAGAGTGCGGAATCAAATATAGATGACCCCGATTTGACGACGAGTCAAAGAGAATGTTTTATCGCGAGACTAAACGGCTGATAAAAAATTTTTTGCGACATCAGCCGCAGTGGAATTTCGATTCTTTCGTGCCTGCAAATTGGCCATAATTCTTTCAGCGATTCATAGACTTTCCAGAATTTTAACTGCCTGTCTTCATCTTTTTACGAGCTGAGCCATTCGTCGTAATAATTTATATTGTATTCTGAAATTGTGTTTACGATCTCGTGATCTACCAAAGTGAGCGAGCCACGAAAATGTTCGAAAATATTTAAAACAAGAAAAATGAAAATTTATATATTTTACAATATTTTTTACAAGATTGATTAATTATTATGATATAGAGGATCATGCGATTTTGATAATCTAAGTTTTTGGAAGCTGATATAGATGACATGGAAGCTCTAATCTAGACATAAAGTCCACTTTATCTTTTATTAGGCGTCAAACTTTAATCGCTGCTTATCGCGACTGTTATTTGCGCAAAAGAGACGGTCGTAAAAAAACTGATAACGGTAAAAGAGCGAACCGATCTACGAATAACGGATGAAAAAAAAAAGATCGAGAAAAGTTGCGAACCACGAGAGCTCCGCTCTTTATTTAAAAGCTGCCCAACTTCCCAACTTTCTTATCTCTTCGCTTCATCGTTTGACAGATTTCAGTTTCACTCCCGTTGAATTTACCCTTCCTCTTTAGACAGATCGAAACATATTGACGTTATTAATTTTTTCTTACGCCCCTACGTTTATAAATTCGAATTGTTTCTCCGATAACGAGTCGCGAGTAACGCGGAGGCAAACGCAAAACAAATAACCATGTTGTCGCAGGTCTAATTATCGTCGGCAACTCACGTTTCCATCCGCTCTCAATCTACCTTGTCAACCCCTACTTTCCAGTCTAGTCTCTTTAGGGATTTCTTCAATTGAGTCGGCATCTGCCGGTGGCGGAAACTCGAGGGAGTTAAATTAAGAAGAAAACAAGAAAAAGGAGAGAGCAACGACGTGATTTCGTAGCTCGAAGCGCGACCTCGTTGAGAAGCGACAAATCGCTTCTTGGATTTCCTCTCTTTACCTTCGACTCCTTCGCGACGCGCGTTCCCGCATTTGCCCTGTCGAATTCGGCAAGAACCTGCGGAACTTTTCAATAGGTCGCGATTTTTCGCGGGCGTTACCGCGAACGCGATTGACTTCCGCGGCACGAAATCTGCGATGGAAACCGCAAGAGAATCGCGCGGTTCATCGACCCGCGCTGCCAGATATTACCAGCGAGGGAACGAGGGAGCGGGTAAGGGGGTGGTTTTCGTTTGTTCCCGATCTCTCGCCCGCGAGAGAGTTTGCGTCGCGCCCGACAAAGAGCAAACATACGGCCTAGGGCGTACGATCCCCGGGCAAATGTCGACCCGGGGATGTAAGAGACTTACTCCGAGTTTGTTGCAACCCCGTTGCTCTCGTTTCGCGGTCCTTCCGCCGTGGGCCCCCGCGCATCCGGTCCCATACACGGATGCAACGCCGACTAAGCGAGACATCCAGTGATTCGGAAACTGTAATCCCTTTTGTGTGTTCCCTACGACGCGAGATGAAACAGCGGGCATATCCGGAGCGCCGCGACGGTCTTCTAGTCCTTTGTTCCTGCATCCTGGGGTGATCCTCCGTCCCTTCTTAACCCTCCTTTTCCACCCTCGCTCGCTCCTCTGCCTGATCCTCGCACGCGAAGCCACGTCTCGCGGGTTCTTCTCGCCAAGGAAGAAGGCTCGCTCGTAAAAACAATATAAAAACCCAGACCGTGGACGCTGGAGCGTCGTAAACTCGAATGACGGCAGATCGTTCACTTCTAAGTACCATGTCGGTGCAGTCTCGCCAGCCCCCAGGTCTTTTACTTAGGCACGCTAGAAATTCGCGACAATGAGATTAAGTCGAAAAATGCTAGGCTCGCGAGGCGAAGAAGAATTTTTCTACACTGAGAAAAATTGTTTGATTGTATCCACAAGACGTATGATTGAAGGCATTTTGATTAAATCAAACAAGAATTTCTAGTTATCATAAAACTCGATTTTTTATAACTAGAATGTTTAATAGATTTTACTATAAGGATTTGGTTAGTATCTTCTGGTTGGATCTATCAAATTTCTTGTTACATTAATTTCTTTGCTTGCTTCTTAACTTAACTCGTATTCAATATTTGCCATAAACTGTATATAAAAAACTAATATTAACATTAAATCCAAAGTATATTTTTTTTCTCTTACGAGCAGTAATGCCAGAAAGAGGACGCTAGCTCTCTGATTGTGTGCGTTTGAGCTGCATCCTCTTCTTGCATCACTGTTTATCAGTTTAATTTCTAACAAACTAAATTTAAAATAATTTATTCAATAATCTGAATTGAATTTATGCAATAATCGTGTTGGAATTTAGAATATTAAACAGACTTTTGAGATTAGATGGAAAAAATTTTAGACGACTTGGTGCTGGTGAGTTTAGTATTATTAATCAAAAAAATTGGTAAATTTAACAGGAAGAAATTAATGTAGGAATTACCAGATGAATCTGGTTCGTCCATTTTCCAACAGACATACTGATTGAATCTACCAGAATTTTAATTAATGCAATCAGATTTTTTTCTTAGTGTATTAACATTAAATCCAAAGTATATTTTTTTTTCTCTTACGAGCAGTAGTGCCAGAAAGAGGACGCTATCTCTCTGATTGTGTGCGTTTGAGCTGCATCGTCTTCTTGCATCACTGTTTAATTTCTAACAAACTGAACTTAAAATAATTTATTCAATAATCTTGATTAAATTTATGCAATAATCGTGTTGGAATTCAGAATATTAAACAGACTTTTGAGATTAGATGGAAAAAATTTAGACGATTTGGCGCTGGCGAGTTTAGTATTATTAATCAGAAAATTTTGTAAATTTAACAGGAAGATATTAAGCAGATTCATCTGGTACTTCCTACAAGAATTCTGGTTTGTCCATTTTTCAACAGACATACTGGTTGAATCTATCAGAATTCTAATTAATGCAACCAGATTTTTTTCTCAGTGTATTAACATTAAATCCAAAGTATATTTCTTTTCTCTTACGAGCAGTAGTGCCAGAAAGAGGACGCTAGCTCTCTGATTGTGTGCGTTTGAGCTGCATCGTCTTCTTGCATCACTGTTTATCAGTTTAATTTCTAACAAACTGAATTTAAAATAATTTATTCAATAATCTTGATTGAATTTATGCAATAATCGTGTTAGAATTTAGAATATTAAACAGACTTTTGAGATTAGATTAGAGAAAAGAAAAAAGATTAGAGATTAGAGAAAAGATTAGAGATTAAAGATTAAAGAAAAAATTTTAGACGAATTTTGGACGACTTGCTGGTGAGTTTAGTATTATTAACCAGAAAATTTGATAAATTTAACAGAAAAAAATTAATCGGATTCTGGTAATTCCTATAAGAATTCCGGTTCGTCTATTTTCCAACAGACATGCTGGTTGAATCTACCAGAATTCGAATTGATACAACCAGATTTTTTTTCTTAGTGTACAAGAGGCTAGAAGAGAGATTAGGATTATCCGGAAGAGAGATTAGAAAGATTATCCGGAATATCGACTGTAATTTACGGAGAAAATGCGCATGAAAATTCTCCTAGATCCTTGTCTGACAAAGTGTCTAATAGCGATCAAAGTGACCGTCGCATGATTTATGCGGCAAGATTATTCTAGACCGTCACATCGAGTAGACATAATGTATCCTATTTAATGATTCGGCGTCACGACACTATTGCATATTACGCGCATATTAATTATACATTGCATTTATATTAAGCTTTGCTGCATGTTTATATATGTTGCTCACCGACACGTTAGCTTCCATTTTACAGCAATGCTAATTAATCGAACATCACAACGGTGATTACGTACAACGACAAATGAAACGGGGTTTCGCTATTAAATTGATGCTTTATTGAAATTCGCGAATTATGCGAACTATGTAAATTCATATTGTACTGTATCAAATCATTGCTGCTTGCGAGTTAATATGTAAATTTCACGAAGTTATGGTATTTTTGGGGCTTATTTTATTTTATTTACGCGCGCAGAAATCATAATCTATTTTCGAAACGGATTAATTTTCACCTTTTCCCTCGAATATCGATACAATGATAAATAAAATATAAGCAATATTTCTCGGATATATAACCCATAATTAATACGAGCCGAATATCGATATACAGGGTGTTTGATAAGTGGCGGGCAAAATTTCAGGAATGAATTCCACACGCTTAGAGAAGAAACAAAAATTTATCGACATAGGAAATGATTAGTTTTTTAGTTATTAAGATTTTTGTAATACAAATTTTTGTCTCATTTCTCGTCTTAAAAGTCCTTTTACAAACATCAACAATGTTTTTTAAATTCGGGACTCATAAGACGACGAGCTGAGGCTTGTATTGTGACAGGGGGTGGACAAATTTCCTCTAATTGTCCAAAATCTTAATAACTCAAAAACTAATCATTTCCGGACCTATATTGATTACCCTTTTTTTCTTCTTTAAGCATAAAGAATCCATTCCTGAAATTTTGCCCACCACTTATGAAACACCCTGTATAAATCAACTTTTCCTCATCTAAATTAATTAATGTAATCGATCGCGCTCAGTATATTTTTCAACTTTTTACAAGAAAAGTAACGTCGCGATAACAGCTTCTCATCATGTTTAAGAAGAAAAATTCGTTTTTGCTATCTTAATCTTAAACGACAGCTCTCTTTCTCTCTCTCCCCTTCTTCCTCTCTTTGGCTGTAGTACGAAATCCTTTATCTGAGGATCCTTGGCACTGTTATACCGATAACGACGCGACGAGATGAGTTCCATTCTGGAAAAAGCTCGTCTTTCGTTTCTTTCCCAGGTACGCGATTAGACTCTTCCCAACATTTCCCAGCATTACCTGGCCCCTGCCTGCATCAAACGCGAATATACACGTGCCGAGTACTCTCGCCGGGGCATCCCTTAACCGCTGATAAATAGAGCAAGTTTCGTGCAACGTGTTGCTTCGCCTCTTCCTCGTCTCGTTACTCCCAGCTCGTCTAAGTGCGCAAACTTTGGCCCGGATGTACCGCCACGGGAATGCGGATAGGCAATGGCGCGCAACCAAGGTGTTCTGGGAACAGCTTAAGGGGAGCTGATGCACTCGCGCGGCGAGGAAGGGCGGGGGCGAGTGCGGGCGGAAGGAGAAGGAAGTGCGTATGCGCCAGCGACGTTAACGAAGGCAATCGAGGGCGGCGAGGTTAAACTTTAAGCAGGGTCGATGGAGCGATGAGGGACGGAAACTGAACATCCTTTTACCGAAAGCCGCGTCTATCTTCATCTTCCAGTCTTAATGTCTTAATAATACTTGACGCAGCCGGGGTCTCTATTATCTCCCCTTTCTCTTGCAATCTTCCAATCATCGAGATGTAGAATCTATTTACTTCGATTAATTTTCACTTTTATCAATTTAATTAATTTTTATCGATCGTTCGTTTAAATTCGTCGGAGTCTTTGTTGGAAAGAAAAGAATTGGCGAGGACATGAAGTGGATATTCTAGAATTTTGCAACATTTTTGTCACCGGGAATCGTCGACCTCCAGATGGTGTCCGGTTAGCGTACCATCAACGTAACGAACAACTATTCGGATTGTTATTTGCGATAAGTTTTTCACGTTTGTCGGGTGCACGTGTCGCCTCTCCGTTCCATCTGCTCTTTGCCGAATCAAAAAAGCATGTTTGAAACTTTACGCTTTCGCGGACACACTGCAGCGGGTGCGTTATTCATGACGAAAACCGGATCGTCTTCTCCCGGCTCTCAGCCACGGGCTATCATTTCTTGTATACGCGACGTAACGACTACTCGGCCTTTTTATTACCTACCCTCTTCTAGCGTGCCAACCGACTCCGATGTGCTCTACGTCAAAAGATAATTATACTCGCTTACACCACACAAATACATCATCATTAACGCAAATACGATTTTAATAGCCGACTGGTTTCATTATAACGCATACTGTTTCTTTTATGAGTTTACCGCTTTTCGAAATTCTTATCAACATTAAAAAAATTCAATCGCTTTCGCATTAAATTAACATCTTTTAAAATATACTGTAATATTATCAATCTATAAATAATTAATAATTTAATAATTTTAAAAAATGAAATATTAAATAATAAATAATTAAATAATTTAAAAAAAAATAATTAAATAAAATTAATTAACATTTTTCAAAATGTACTGTATATTATCAATCTATAAATAATTAATAATTTAATAATTAAAAAAAATCAAATATTAAATAATAATAAATAAAAAATATTAAATAATAAATAATAAATAATTAAACAATTTTTAAAAAAATCAAATATTGAAGCCAAAATATTAAAAATAAATGTCAAAAAAAAAAAAAAAAATCAAAGACCTATCATACAAGATATATGTTAGCAAAGTTGATATTATATCGCTACATTTTTCCATCGGCGTTACCGAAATTTTCCTTAATCTCAGCCAAGCAAAGAGATATTTATGCACACTCTCGTGCTGTAGTTTAGAACCCGAGAGACTCTATCTCGGAACACGTAGACAGTATCCATCTTACTATACGTTTATCTATCCTCCGGACTAAGCCCACGTTCGCGGACCGCGCTTAAGGCTACCGTTACATCGCCGGCCGGCTCTTCGCAGCCAGCCAGCCCGATACCGACCTCCCCGTGCACGTACGTAGAAACGTTAGGCACGGAAAAAGATGTACGGCGAGTGGATGGAGAAGGAACATATATATCGAGAGAGGAGGAGCGAGAGAGGAGTTACACCGGAGTGCTTAGATTCAGCGCGCGGGTCCGTTGAACTCTGGTCGAGACCGCGCGACCCTTCCCGACGTCGTTGTCCTCTTCTTCCTATGCCTCATCTCGGTACCGCTCGGCTCTCGCCCTCCCTCTTCCTCCCTCCTCCGCCTATTTACTCTCGTTTCTTCGTTGGTTTTTGCCTACGGTGGAAGGGTAATCATGGTGCTTCACGCGTTACTGGACCCACCGTTTTCTTTTCTTCTCGACGAGACCCGTCTCCATCGCACCGATTGTCGCCTCTCTCTCCTCGTTTCCTTCCTGCCAGGCGCAGGCGAACCCGAGGTGAACTCTTCTTCGTCGCCTAATGACAAAATCGTGCGCCGCATCGGTCGTTACTGGTTTCCCCGGCCAACATTCACGAGACTCTGTTTCCATTGTCTCCTCGCTGTTATTGTAGTTTAGAATTTTTTACCGAGCGGAATGAAGGAAGAAATATGTCGCGCCACTGAATTTTCCGAAATGTTCTTCATCAAACGTAACAAGAGAGGACTGAAGTTGAAGAATTGTTTAAAAACGTTGGAGATCATGGCTGTGTCGTTTTTAAAATGATAAAAGATACAGACGAGCGCAGAATGGTTTCCTGATCTCTTTTTTTTCAGGACACGCATGTCCGACCTCTCTCTTCGTACATCCAGATATATAATACCCTCATTTTCCTCGGCGCTCTCGACTTTTTTCCCGCGAGGAAAGTGGAGCAGCAACGGCACACCGGGGCGACTTTTATGAGATAGCCAATACGACGCACGAGATACATCCGGGCGGATAGCGAGGGCGGAAGCGGGAACCGTAGCTACGGTTATGAGCTCTTGTTACACGTCGCGTACCAAATGAACCCTTCTCGTCATCCCACCCTTTTGACCCGACGTTCTTTTTCCGGCGACGAGATTCAGCGTTTCCGCGCATTACCTAAAGCCACCGAGGCAACATTTCATTAGTCGGGCTCGGCCTCGAAAGATTTCTCGTTTCGGCAATAAACCGCGGGGGCGGTTTCCGGGAATTGTGCGCTCTTGGACGAGGCAACGAGGGCGGTTCGAGGGAAAATGCGGCGGAATAAACAAATTAAATCGAACCGCTTCCGCTCTCTCCCCTCGCCGACCCGTCCTCCCCTCCCCCGCCGCGGCTGCGGATCACCACCGAGGAAGGAAGGGGCGCAGGGGGTAGAATGTTTGGACGTTTCGCGCGTGTAACGCTGACGCGACTAAGAATTTCCGGGCCGGGGCGTCGGCGCGTCGTGTACGTGCCCGTGCAAGGAATTTTTATTCACTGTTTAGTTTTAATCAAAACCCGAGCGCGTTGGAGTCGCCGCGGCCGGCTGCTCTTCTTCTGGCTCACTGACGGGCCATTCTTTTTTTTTTCTCTTTTTCGTTCGTTCTCCAACATGCGAGACTCAAACAGAGAGCAGGCGAAATGAGAACGGACACAGAGGCCACCGTCGAGAAATAATTGAAAAAAACATGAAGTGGATCAAAAAATTCGGTGCACCGAAAGAGCGCTGGATACCAAGTGCTACGGGTTCTCTCTCTCTCTTTCTCTCGAAAAAAAAAAAAAAAAAATTGATAGCCCTCCGGGTTTTCGCATCGGTCACGGAGCGCGGAGAGAAACGATGTCGCGCGATAAAAGCGATGTGAAATTGTTTTCCAAAGTAACTAACCGGGAATTATAAGAGGTTTAATCGCGCGTAAACGATAGATTAAAAATAAGCGCCTTTCATTTGAATCGTCTTCCTCGGCCGGTTATCGAGCATACGATTAAGGTACAAAAGCCCCAACTTCGTTTTATAACGTAAAAATAACGCCGCTCGGCTGTAGCGATTCCTTGTTTTTTCTTTTTTGTTGTTCGTTTGTAGGTCGGTTTACACACATGGTTGCGACATTTTCCAGCGCCGCGATATTCGTGGGGAAAAAGCTTCCCGGTGAATTATATTTAATCTCCTCGATTAAGTAAACTAAAACAAAGTTACGTTCCAAGGTAATCGCTCCCAAAAATAAATATTCGATTTGTTTCGTTAAGCATTCGTAAGCTGTTATACGTTTAATCCTCCGCGATTTGCCGCGAATAAGTATCAATTTCACGATTCGCTTATTCGCGACTCGAGAGAGAGAGAGAGAATAAAAAAGGAAAAAAATTAGAGGCCGATGAATCCTCGGTTAGTCGCAGCTCGCACAATGCAACATCGAAATCGCAGGACGTTAATCGCCTCGATGACGCATACAACAGATCGTGTTTGCTTTTTGCTCTCGTTCGCGACCCTCTCGCCAAGCGTCGCATCAACCATTCCGCCCGGTTGCGTTGTAAATCTTCGCGAATTGGTATCGGTGGAAGAAACGCGCGAGGTTTCGAGCCATATCGTTCGCTCGTAGGTCACATTGTCCAATTTAGCGTTCGTTACACCCGCGCCACTTCGCGTCTCGCTATGGACTGGAAAAAAAAAGGAAAAAAAAAAAAGGAAAACAGGGGGGAAAAATCGCCGGAGTATACTATCTGATAGCGGCTCAGTTAGTGCTCGCACAAAACTCCTGTGTGCGAACGGATACCCCGGGTGTAGGTATCCGTGCGCTGCTAAAAGTTATACCGCGCGTCATAGGGCGCACTAAAATTCCCGACGAGTTGAACCTTGCGCGGAGCAACGATTTAGCTCGGCGAGTCTGGGCCGAGCTGGGTAAAACCTTCGGAAAATCCGACGCTAGTTTACGCTTTTCGCGTATCAACTCACGGGATACTTTTATTACGCTTCGCGGCACGTAGAGAAGAGCGCGCAGTTTTAAAACGATTAATTCTCTCAGAGCGATAAGCTTCCCCTGCAACCGTTCAAACCGGGACCGTTTCGAAACTTATCGCGTCGAGAGATCTATCGCGGGGGTGATTGTAAGCTGCGTGGGAAATTTATATTGACCGTCGACAGCAGGTCGAATTGTAAGATTACGAGATTTTTCACTCCAAAGTGAAATAAAAACGACAGTAAAATCGCGTTAAAATTGAATTGAATTATTTGCAAAATCACGGCTGTCGGAAAATATCGCTATGCAACATCTCGATTAAGGATGTTCCGTATGTACAATCTCAGCAAAAAGTAGCTGAAAATCAATATTAACGAATTTTGGTGTATTTTGAGTGAAATGAGAAGAATGAGAAATTATGTGGAATATTTATTGCGTTTTTACTGAAATATTCCGAATTTTGTTAATCGAAATGATTAACTTTTGGCAGAAAATTTCGCCTTGTGACAGATACATGGCTAACTTCATTGAATAAATTATATTTAATATCTTTTTAACCAGTTAATACTTGTATAATATTATTTGACCAAATATTTCCTCTGTATCTAAACTTTTGCAAATTTTCAACAAATTCTGAATATTATTTCCATGTGTTTTTGTCATTTGAATCGACGTGATTATACGTTTCCCATAAGAACACATGTTAATTCGGTAAATTAAAATGCTTACAACTTGTGGACGCTTTAGTGAATCGATTGAAAAATTGTACTGAAGATTCTAAACATATGTAAGGACATTCTGTACAATTTTCATGAAATTCTCAATATTTTGAAAATAGGTACAAAACATCCTTGAAGAAAATAGAGACGAATAAAACAAAAGAGTCTCGAACAAAACGAAAAATCATGAACTGAGAGAATTTATTTAAGGATGTTTTGTATGCATAATCCCAGCAAAAAGTAGCTGAAAATCAATATTGACGAATATATCCACTTTTGGTGTATTTTAAGTAAATTGAGAAATTGTGTGGAATATTATAATATTATATATATATATATATATATATATATATATATATATATATATATAAAATTTGATCTTAGCTACACAGATGTATTTTTTAATATTTATTGCGTTTTTACTGAAATATTCCGAATTTTGTTAATCGAAATGACTAACTTTTGGCAGAGAATTTCGCCTTGATAGATACATGGCTAACTTCATTAAATTACATTTAATATCTTTTTAACCAGTTAGTACTTGTATAATATTATTTGACCAAATATTTCCTCTGTATCTAAACTTTTGCAAATTTTAAACAAATTTTGAATATTATTTCCATGTGTTTTTGTCATTTGAATCGACGTGATTATACGTTTCCCATAAGAACACATGTTAATTCGGTGCAAATTAAAATCCTTACAACTTGTGAATCGATTGAAAAATTGTACTGAAGATTCTAAACATATGTAAGGACATTCTGTACAATTTTCATTAAATTCTCAATATTTTAAAAATAGGTATAAAACATCCTTAAGCTTTTCACGCAGGAATACAATATTTATGAAATTTTAGAGATTTTTTTGTCATCGTACGCAAATTATACCGCGCTACATGAATAATTCGAGCTACCGTCACATCATCCGCAGCTTTAGATAAGGCGAGAACCGCAGAGCGCTAGAGCTAAATAGGAGCGTTTAGCTACCGGGTTCTAACGATAAGTTAGATAAAGTTAAGCGACACTACGATGATATTCGCGATGAGAGAGAATACCCGTTCGAGTCGATTATACTCGCTCGTTTATTAACGTGAACGTGCATCCTGCGGACGCCATCGCGAACATGTACGAAACGCCATTTAGTCGCTGCCGCACCGACAACTCTTTTCTGCTCTCTACTCGCTCTTTTCCCCTTTTACTCGAGTTTTCCACGGTGTACCCACGGATTCATCCGTTCCTCCCAGTGTAAGGAGCTGATCTCTGGCCAGATGCCAGAAGCAAAGTTCTTCTGCACGTATTTACCTGATATCGTCGCTATACCCGGAGACGACAAGATGACCGAATCGGTTGAGCGTGCCCAGTGACTGGATAACACAAACCTCCCTCAATCAGATCGGATTTGTTCAGCGAGTAATTCGAACAGCGTACAAAGAAATATCAGAATATAATAAATTTTTATAGCTCAATTATATATGGATTATTTATAATTATATTATGTATATTTATGTCATCATATATTGTATTTATTTCCATATTAATTATTATTATTATATAAATTACATTATTATATAAAATACATTTTATATTTTTTATTATTATATAAATATTTTATATTTTATTATTACTTTTTATATCAACATCCTACCAATTTTAAATAATTATGCAAGCTGCGTGTCAAATTTTCTTTCTTTCTAAATTATTTCTTTGGTAGGAAAAAAATGTCTAGCTTTTTATATTGTATATATTTATGTCATCATATAATGTATGTATTTCATATTAATTATTATTATTATATAAATTACATTATTATATAAAATACATTTTATATTTTTTATTATTATATAAATATTTTATATTTTATTATTACTTTTTATATCAACATCCTACCAATTTTAAATAATTATGCAAGCTGCGTATCAAATTTTCTTTCTTTCTAAATTATTTCTTTGGTAGGAAAAAAATGTCTAGCATTTTATATTGTATATATTTATGTCATCATATAATGTATGTATTTCATATTAATTATTATTATTATATAAATTACATTATTATATAAAATACATTTTATATTTTTTATTGTTATATAAATATTTTATATTTTATTATTATTTTTTATATCAACATCCTATCAATTTTAAATAATTATGCAAGCTGCGTGTCAAATTTTCTTTCTTTCTAAATTATTTCTTTGATAGGAAAAAAATGTCTAGCTTTTTATATTGTATATATTTATGTCATCATATAATGTATGTATTTCATATTAATTATTATTATTATATAAATTACATTATTATATAAAATACATTATATATTTTTTATTATTATATAATTATTTTTTAAATCATCCTACCAATTTTAAATAATTATGCAAACTGTGTGTCAAATTTTCTTTCTTTCTAAATTACATTTCTTTGATAGGAAAAAAATGTCTAGTTTATTTTGTAAAAGATTAGTGACATAATTCATTGATAATTCAACAAATCATTCCAATTCAAATTTCAAGACAATGGACTTGCTCTAAAATGACTAAACAGATCGAGGGGCGTGCCCTTTTGTGCATCCGCAGTTATTCCGTCGCGTTCGGATACAAAACACTGCTGGACCGAAGCTACCGTAAAAATCGGGAGGTCGGGAAAAGTGGAGGCCGAACGAAACGGCAAAAGCGGAGAAGAAATAAATTCGCGCACGCACGAAGGGGCGGAAATTGGCCCGCAATCTTTGCACGGCTTACGGACAATTGCCGTCGGAATTGCTTTTCTCCGTGCTTTATTCCTTCCCTCTGTACTTCTTCCCCGCACTTTCTCCGTGTCGTCTCCCTCGCCGGTCTCTTCTTCCTTCTCTCTCTCTCTCTCTCTCTCTCTTTCTTTCGCTCTCTTTCCTTCTGGCCGGATTACCTGCTTCGCGCAACGCGCTGTTTCCATAGTTGCAGCTCTTGTTGCCTTTTCGGGTCACTGCTTCTTCCGCGTCTCGTACAAGAATACGAGAGTGAAAGGCTATTGAATCCGTATGACAACGATGCGTGCTCCGAAGATATGCGTAAAACAATTTTTTAGAGTGCAACGTCACTGATCGCATTGTTCGATCTTCGCGTATGTTTTTACGGAAATATATTCGGATTAATATTGCCGAATGTGTATCACAATGCGCGATACCTTTCGCACGATAGGTTTCCACCCCGGCCAACAGTGGATCGAGATCGCATCATTTTTTTTTTGTTAATACATATTCCAATAGTCTCCGATCTATTCTTTCAGCCAGATATTTTCACAATATATCGCAAGCAATATTTTTGCATTTTATGCAGCAACAATATTTTTATTTTAAGCGTAAATTTCCCCGCGAAGCACTTGTTTCCAGTTATTTATAATTCAGAAATTACGTCAACCGATCTTATTCAAATTTCTAACTTAGCATATAATGCAAAATAACAGGGAAGTTTAAGCTTCCTTCTCCCTCGTGCGCGTACAATAGTTTCCTTCAACAATACTTACATAGGGTACAAAATTTCCAAATTACCGAAATATTCGAAACAACATTTTCTCGTGTACAATCACACGTGGTACTGCAGGTGCTGCTGATAACTGCGCGCGTACGAATAATTGCGTTTTTCGCCATGTATTTCGGCGAGCCAATCGAGAGAGAGAGAGAGAGGGAGAGAGGGAAAGAGAGGCGAGAAATGGTCCTGCACTCGAATATGCGTGCACTCAAATTGCATCGACTACAGAATAGCGTTCCGCGCTTTAAACTTGTTCCGCCTACATTTTTCATCGCTTTTTTTTTCAATCGCGCCGCGTCTATCGCGCGAAACAGCGTTAGGATCGCGAACAATAAGTCTCGGTGTTATTTGCGAGGCATCGACAGCGATATTAGCGCGGGGTAATCCCATTAGGAAAATACAGCGAGTGCGAATTTCATGTACATTTGAATACGCGAATTGAAACGCCCCGTTAAAATCCGGGAAAAATAATAATTTTTCACGTTTTATTATCGGTGCCGCTGCAGGAAATTGTCTTGCAGCCGATTGTTGCTAGTATCGTAATATTTTTTAATCCCTGATGAGTGTTATCGCGATAGAAATATAAATTCCATTTTATCGTAATTATATAATTTCAAATTAAATTTATCGGATTTATTAAATTGTCATTTGCAACGATATATTAATTCTTCATCAGAAAAACGAGTACCCGTGCGTGAGACGCGTATATTTTCAAGAACGTATTTAGAAGATTGTCTCTTTATTTTAAGCTCGTTCTCCCGTCCTTCCCTCTTTCCCTCTCATGTCGGAATAAAGATTTTTCTGTAAAAATATTGCGCGAATATATTGCATCTTTTAATATCGTCCTTTATATTTCATTGAAAACAGTATGAAAACCCCGCGTTGTTTTATATAAGAAACGAGATGTAAAAAATACTGTTTTATTAATCGCTTCGTACACGAACGTGTTACGTTTATTTATGGTAGCTGTGTTCTTTCAGCCATCGTTTGCGCGGTGACGTTTAAATTCGCGTGTCACGAATGCGAATCACAGCGCGATCTCTAAAAATGCAAAACTGAAGCGGAGCCGGTGATCCGTATCCTCCGGCGCTGACTCGTTTGCGTTTTGCATTACGCGTTAATCTGCATCTTTGACGGGCGTTCGCGAATCGCAAAATACAACACCGGATGACCGGTAGCTGCTAGCGAAGCTTCCACGGAATGGAATACGAGGTTGCTTTTTAAACCAACTCGCGTTTATTACGTCGTTGTGCTACTAACAGCAAGCGAAGGTAGTTAAACGTTCGACTTCTCTATCTTGCTCGTATTATTACGAGCGAGCCTGACCGTTGATTCATTAATAGCAGGTCGCTTTCGAAATTGCATTGCACATGACGCGTAATAGCGTCTGCTTTCTTCCATCTTTACAATCGTCACCGAGAGAAAATCAAGAAAAAAAATAAAGAGCCTATAATATGATAACTGTAACGATTCCATTGAAATGTCAAGAATTATCTTTAGCATTATTTTTATTTTTTTAGAATTATTTTTTTTTTCGTGGCTTATGAAAAATCCGACGCGCATTTTTCATTTTTATTTTCATTCCTCTTCAATTTTTATAAAAATTTCTTTCCATTCTTGTACTTCTATCAAAAAAAGAAATGCTTTTTCATTTTTATTTTATTCCTCTTCAATTTTTATAAAAATTTCTAAAAATATACACGGGACTTAACTTGTACACATTCTATCAAAAAAAAGGAAATCTTTTAAAAAGCAAAAATGAATAATTAATAGAGAAATAAATCGTAAAACAATGAAACGGAATTGCAAATTGCTTAATCAAATGTTAAATAAGACGTCGAGTAATATAAACAAGCATGTGTTCATCCAGTATTTATACTGAGTTTATATTGAAGTCTCATATTTGTAGAGATACGATTAAAAACGAGATCAACACTCTTTTTATACCAGCAGTAATACTAGCGCGAAAAAAGAGTCCGATTGAAACGATGTATGATTCATGTGTGTGATAAAACTGTATAAACTTCGAACCTATTATTTCATACTGGCTTTTTTCGCAAAATCAAGCTATTAATAAATCCTCTCCCGTCTATCGCAATATTTTCCCCGACAGCTTTTATATATTTAATTCACAATTCACTCGGTAATAAAGAAATTTTTTTCGTATTATCCGAGCTCGCAATCAATTAAGCTTAATTTCATTTATCTCGCGATGTACGATGCGTACGGCAACACCGATTGTCGCGATATTTCTACAATATCGCCACGAGACGAACGCGAATTTAACGAAGGAGCGGAATCGAATCGTAAATATAACATCGAAAGATGACGACGATATCGCGCTGACACCTTCCGGATTGCAAATTCCATCCCCAGGGACGTGTCCAGGACGGATCCGGCTCTCCCACATCCTGCGACACGTTCTTTACCCCTTCACCTTTCGTCCCTTTCACAGCCGCATCTTTCGCCAGGGTCGTCGTACGACCGGTGTCTTTGTCAAGGAGCGTTATTACGATCCGTTCCCTTCTTCCCTTTTCTCAGCGCATACGCGTGTGTTGTACACACACGTGCATATATCAGACTGGGTGACGGGTTACCCCTGCTCGTTCTTAATACGTATGAATCACGAGGTCGCCGAGAAAGCGCACGCCGGAGGTCTGGGATTACGCATCTCTGCGTACACTCGGCAGTTCCTTACGACGTGTCCCGGGAGCGCTGGATAATACACGAGCGTGTCGTGCCCAGGCTAATAGGCGCGCGTATCCTTCGCGTGAGAACGCGCGAAGGTTATTTCGCCACCGTTCCTACCGTAGTCGTCGGCTCCTCGTCGCGGATGGGAATTACAGCAGCGCGACATCCTGGAAAATTCAAGGACATGACTGTCTCGCCTGCAGCGCAGCTCTACGTCCTACACGGCTGATCTCGTAAGACGGGACGATCGCGAGAAACAACAGTGCCTAATTGTAGCAGGCAACTCAAACTTAATTTAGTATTATTTATTTAATTTATTTTTTAATTTAACCTTTTTGATTTACCTTTTAATTTATTCCAAATTTTTAAAAAGTCCATCAGGATATATATATCATTTGTCAACATTATTGGATAATTCAATTGTATAAGTTGTTTTTAGCTTTCCGAAAAAATGTGAATGCCGGAAGGAAAGATGAGCGAAAAGCTAAAGCGACGTAAATGGGTTACCGAGAGATGAATAATGATACAAATTAACGTCTGAAATGTCAAAAGTCTAAAGTTTATTTAAAAAATTGAGAAAATTTCTACCTCAAATCGAAAAAATAAAAATATTCTCTAATAAATGTATTTTTACGAAGCTTTTTGCAACAGATTAAAAATTTTATATACTTGGCCACTTTTCTTAAATATATCCTACAATTAACTATTGATTTTACATTTCAATTTTAACCGTCAGTTTCTAGTTTACTTTGTCAATTTTAATTTTGGTTTTTGTGTGCTTAATATTTTTAAATAATCGAAATGCAAGAGTTTGAAGCCGGCAGTGATAGCGATCGTACCCTATTGTTCTCTATTGTTTGCAGCACGAATATGCCAGATGCATGATTTCCATGTACATGTACATGTATACTTGTAGATTACAATCGGTACCGTTTTGCCATGTAGAATGAGTACGTATTTGTGCAAAAATTTTCAACGCTCGAAACATGATATTTCGAGTATTTTGAAAAATTTTCTAAATTTCCCTCTTTCTATTCAGAGAAATTAACAGTTACATATTTTCCCGAATACGCAAATTCAGTCTTCTCGATCTTCCCTCTCTAGTTTCCTGATTGATTTAGCATTTAAACGACAGAAATTTGTGCAGAAACTTGTTACAAAATCTGCTACACGCCGCTAAAATATCCGTTCGATGGGTAATCCTCTGGGCGCATGAATATAAATAATTCTCTCTGATAATAATTCCATTATTCGCAACATGAAAAACAATGTTTTATAGAGGAGGATCGCTTTGTCGTTGTAATGAGTATTCAACAAGAGCAGGATTATCGACGTTTACGACCCGAAATTTCGTTTACTTTGCAAATTTAATTTGATGATGCCTTGGGGCGAAAATATCCCTGTGCGCGAGGGTAGCGTTTGCAGTTGAGATGGCTCTGTAGCTATGCTAATAAAAAAAAACACCGGTTTGGCAATGTTATCATGCCATTAAGCATACATTTTTCTCACGTTAATTTTACATATATAAAGTTTAAATAAAACAACTTCAGTAGTTCTTCATTCATTAATTTTTTACTCAATTTACAATAAAAGCGTCCTGAAATTCCTTCATCAATTCCTTCATTTCCTTTTTCATCCTTAAAGGATAAAAAAATTAAACGAAATGCACGTATGTGTGTGTCCGTCTGTTTACGTGTCCCATGAGTCAATTTAATGAATCCAAATTTATCTCTACAAAAGATATCGGAGAAAGTCGTAGTCTTATACGCAATATTTAATATTATACCTTTCGGCAAATAAATTTAATGTGACTTTTAACTCTTTCTCGCTACCGTAATATATTAATTACATCAAACTCCTCCTTACGGAAATCTTGACACAAGATCTGTAGAATTTGTTCCCCACGCGCGCTTTAATCCTAGAGTTTCCCTTCCTTGATTCCCCCCTCCCTCTCTTCCTTGCTCTTTCTCTGTGACATGCATACTCTATTAATTAATTCGGTAATGGCGCAGCTAATGAAAATATTATCAGTAGCCGTATTTAAGCAATCCCCATAGTGCTCGCGGACATTATTGGCAGGAATGTACTCCGTCGATGCGTAGTAATTATGGCCCCGGGCTTCGCGCGCGCTATCATGCTAACGGTAATTATTAAATGGGAATTATCGTTCGTATGGACATTAATGTGGTGGCGAGTATTATCGCGTGGCAGCCGCATAATGCTTAAAGTGTTATTCCGAGTCCTCTTTCAATGTGAGAGCGCACATATTATATTGCACATCTATTTCGGAGGTATATGGAATACCCGGTGAAATGCATGCGGGGGCCCCGCGCGAATCGCGTCGCGACCGATTTCGTGTTATTCGTTCGGAAGCGGCTTATCGCGCGCCAGGTGAAATTAATTAGCGATAAGATTAATTAACTTGACCCGCCGCGTTTATCCGGTGGTCGGTTCCGATCGCGCGCTCCTCGTCGCCCGATCAAGTCCCACCCCCCCCCTCCCGTCCCTCTCGTCCGTCTCGTCCCCTATCGGCCTATTTATCTTTCTCTTTGCCCATCTGTTCGTATTTAGCCGAATGACAGCGTTTCGATAGGTAATTATACCAAATCCGCTGCATCCGCATAGTAATCGAGAGGGACCATCGTATCGTCTCCGTTTCGTCTCATTTAACTTTCCGTTATCGGCGCATTTTTTTAATTGGCTCGATAACTCATGACAGGTTTGAGATTTTTACGCGATACAAATTAAATTTTAATTAACCGCTTGCGATAAACGAAATGCGGATAATCATGGGCATTTCGCGAAAGCGCATATCACGCCTCGGGACGAGGAATTAAACACAGGCAATTGTAAGTATCCGCTTTCCTTCTCGTTTCCCTCGCACGCGCGAATATCCATGCAATTTTTTTTTCCTCGCGCCCTTTGCACCTCTAATGGTAATTTTTAACGAGTTTTTCAATTTAACGAGCGGCAAAACGTATACCGGACCCGAGATACCGCAGTAGTCTTTAACGACGACGCGACTGTCCGGCTGGTGCTCCAATTTGTCGAACGCGAGAGAGGCGGCAAGCTTTTAGGGCATTTTCGAACAAAGTGTTTAGAGCTTATGACAGCGATGTAGCAGCAGCAGCAGCAGCAGCAGCAGCTGCTGCTGCTGCTGCTGCTGCTGCTGCTGGATCGCTCGCGCCTCTCGTCTTCCTCATTTCGGCCGTTTCGCGATTAATCGCATTGTCTCTTGCTGCACGATCATTAGACAGTAATTACAAGCAACGTAGTTAACGCGCGTAAATTTGGCAGAAACGCAGTTTTGTGTTTATCGCTCTTCATGATGACGGCATCACTTCGCGATGACAATACACAACATCTCCGAGCATCGCCTGCGATGGACCGACTTCCGAATTTAAGGTAGTTTGAGCTCCATGCACGTACAAAATTTGATAGACAGTTTTCATTCGCAAATAAAATTTCTTCTCTCTATCGTTTCATGAAGAAGGAAAAGAGGGAGAGAAAGAGGAGGGGGGAGAGAGAGAGGGGAGAGAGAGAGAGAGAGAGAGAGAGAGAGAGAGATATGAAAAGGGGAGAAAGAAAAAGACACTATATCTTACTTCAACAGGTCTTCACGTACGTATTAAATATAATCATATGCGTTTTAGTTAATCGTTATCGTTGGAAAAAATTATGATGTGAACGATTGTAGATAAGAAGCTTTTTCGCTCGAATTAATAATATATAATTATTAAACTAGCGTGAATTTTTTAAATTATTACTCCAATTTATTTTTTAAGATATACAACATATATTTTAATAATAAAGAATAAAAGAAAAAAATGTAAAACATTTTAAATCTGATATTGAAAGTAGCATAATATTGTTCGATATTACGAAATATTTTTTTGTTGATATATCATATTTAAATTGTTTTAAAATATGAAATAATTTTGCGGAAGCGATAGCGAGGCGTGAAAAATTTTCGAGAGGAAATCGAAGGAATTGTCAGAAAAAGAATGAAAATAAAAGTGTTAACTTATTTCACGTCTCGATCAAAGCGTCGCTGGCTCTCTTTCAAGATGTATCGACAATGTCGTTTCAAGAAATATAATGAATCGCGTTTAACGACCTTTTAATTCTATTCTTCTTGCTTAACGAGCAGGTGAAAAGTACTCGACCGAAGAAAAAAACGGTCAATGGCACTGCAACGTAAAGATACTTCCGCGACAAAGAATCGACTGTAAAGTCACTGCTATTTTCATATTAACATTAATCCGACAACGTTGGTAACCCATTATTATTCCCGATAATTAATAGGCTATGATAAATTGCCTGAATATATTTAATTTAATAACCAATTACTGTTGTTAAAAGAGAATAACAGCTTTGTTTGAATTTACCAGAAATGCTTGCAAATCGAGATTTTAATGTGCATACGATTTATATAAATGAAAGGCTGATTTATAATCAATAGTGAGTTTGCAAAAATGTTCACATTATTATGAAAATATAAAAGTCATTAAATCGCAAATATAAATGTATATGAGAGCCAATTGTAATGCAATATAAATTTATTCTCTCTTTCCGCTCGAGAGTTAATTAATTATCTTATTTAATTATAAACAATCAATTATACATTTAAAAAAATATATTTTATTGTAAATATTGATTGCGCGAAAAAATACGTATCGCTAAAAACTTGCCCTCGTTACTCATCATGTCTCTAACACCTTGCTTCTAACGTTTCAAAAACACAGCAGATATTACTAAACCTACCACAACGGAGGCAAGAGAGACTGGTGAACAATTTGCTTGACGTTTTAACGACCTTCCGTCGTTCCCAGCTCTTGTAAACGTAAACTGGACTCGATGGGAAACCGATCGTTGCAACGGTACTGTGGAAATCCTTCCTCAACAACGCGCTTCCCGTTACATAGGACTCAAATACTCGGAATTACGATAACGTGTGCTTGACATAAAAACGTTTCTTCCCCTCGGATTTTCGCGACGAAAAAAGAATGATAAAATTTTAAAATGTACTACTTTTAATTTAGCTCATATTATACATACACCCCACATACGGATATATAAATTTAATGTAATAAAGATGTTCAATCAAATTTAGATTTTATTCTCGATCGCTTTTAAATTTATTTAAAAACTTTCATTTATTTAAAATGTATTATTTAATTATTTGTATTATTTATTTAAACCTATTTATATAAAAATGCAATTAGAATCAGTTGTGATAGTAATAACAATTCTGTTTTATCTTTACGATTTTTATTACCTGCTTTCATAAATTAATAGAATCAATATGAATAATACCCACACTCGAATTTGACATTATTAGTGATAGTTGAGGATTGATAATGTTTATCCACTCCCTCCCTAAAGTAATTAAAATATCAATAAACGGCTGCTGACAATCAATGGGTTAATCCGATGGGAATTGCGCGCCGATTTAACTAAAGTGACAATTGGATGCGTTTAACACTATACAGCAATGTCGATTTTTGAATAATTCCCTCGATTGATATCACTCTGAATTTTCATTTTTACGCATTCTGTGACACGGATATATTGAGTATCAATTCGCGTACATATGAACCTATCTTGAGTGTGGTGCTGGATCAGTTTTGAAATCCAATTCAGTGATGAATTTCAATGAAACGCTCGATGAATATAAACCAGTGTGCGTTTTCGTATCGATTTTGCTGAAAATTTCGCAACTCGAATTAAATCACTTTGAAAATAAACAACTCGCATAGAAAGCGGATAAGTGATTGATCAATGTACCTGATAATTGATCGGCGTTGCATTTATGCTATAATATATCAAAATCGATTATAATCGTTCTTAAAGTCCGAGTCTCCAGAGTGTTTCCCAACCATAAACGCATAGCTATGTATGTCAGTATTTAATCAATAGTATTCCATAAACTCAAAAATATGAAGTAAGATATTTTCTTTCTCTCTCTCTCTCTCATTTTTATCGATGAAGATATTAATCGCGATTAATAACCGAGTACGAGTAAGGATGTTTTTTATGTATAATCCCAGCAAAAAGAAGCTGAAAATCAATGTTCACGAATATATCCACTTTTGGTTGTATTTTGAGTAAGAAATTGTATAGAATATTACAATTTGATCTTAGCTACCGAGATGTTTTAATATGAGATTTTTTAATATTTACTGCGTTTTTATTGAAATATTCCGTATTTTGTTAATCGAAATGATTAACTTTTGGCAGAGAATTTCGTCTTGATAGATACATGGCTAACTTCATTAAATTATATTTAATAATTTTTTAATCAGTTAATACTTGTATAATATTATTTGACCAAATATTTCCTCTGTATCTAAACTTTTGCAAATTTTCAACAAATTCTGAATATTATTTCCATGTGTTTTTGTCATTTGAATCGACGTGGTTATACGTTTCCCATAAGAACACATGTTAATTCGATGCAAATTAAAATCCTTACAACTTGTGAATCGATTTAAAAATTGTACTAAAGATTCTAAACATGTAAGGACATTTTATACAATTTTCATTAAATTCTCAATATTTTGAAAATAGGTACAAAACATCCTTAAAGAAAATGGAGACGAATAAAACAAAAGAGTCTCGAAGAAAATGAATAATAATGAATTGAGAGAATTTATTTAAGGACGTTTTGTATGCATAATCTCAACAAAAAGTAGCTGAAAATCAATATTAACGAATATATCCACTTTTGGTGTATTTTGAGTAAGAAATTGCGTTTTTACTGAAATATTCCGAATTTCATTAAACGAAATGATTAACTTTTGGCAGAGAATTTCGTCTTGTGACAGATACATGGCTAACTTCATTCAATTATATTTAATATCTTTTTAACCAGTTAATACTTGTACAATATTATTTGACCAAATATTTCCTCTGTATTTAAACTTTTGCAAATTTTTAACAAATTCTGAATATTATTTCCATGTGTTTTTGTCATTTGAATCGACGTAATTATACGTTTCCCATAAGAACACATGTTAATTCGTTACAAATTAAAATCCTTACAACTTGTGGACGCTTTAGTGAATCGATTTAAAAATTGTACTGAAGATTCGAAACATATGTAAAGACATTCTCTACAACTTTCATGAAATTCTCAATATTTTGAAAATAGGTACAAAACATCCTTAAAAAATATCGAATCCTATCGCTATCCGCCTTTCCATCTTTGATGACCGCAACGTTCGACTCGCATTATCATCTCTAGAACTCTTATAGCACCGTTCTCTCGTATTATCGATCTCGGATCAGGAGTAGGCGTAGCCGGCGGAAAAGTTACGCGGGAGCAGTCTCTGGAAAGTCTTTTCTCAATCGCGACCGTGCTCCTGAGGAGAAACGTACGATCGACAATCCTGAAGTACCACCCCCCGAGAGATTGGCTCTAAAATTTCCGGCGGTCATCCACAAAGGCGTGATTTTCGAACGTACGTCTCCCGCGGGATAAAGCCTTATCGGCGGGAAATTCATGGCGTAACTCGCAATATGTATTATACGCCATCTGATTAAGGATATAGACTATACAGTTCGCGTGTTTGACTTCTCGACACCATTTCTCGTTGGAAACAAAAGCTCGCTTAGTGCTCTCCACGTTAACGCTAATTTAGAACGTCGTGCGGAATGAAACACTGCTTATACAGGTTTTAGAATGTATCGCGTGGATCATCATCGAGAGTGAACTATGCAAATTTCACTTCAGGAAGTCGTCCCCCCCCCCGCCTCACCCCTCCTCCCCTCCCCCCTTCCCTCGCCTGCCGCTCGCTCTTTGTCCCGTATTCTCTCTCAACAACCGTCCACTCGACGACTTCGTCGCTCCGCAAATTGCCAACATTGTGCGAACTTCCGCTAATCCTAATCAACGTCACCGGGGTCGACGTTGCAGCAGCGTCAATGTGACCTCTCCGAGTTTCTCGGAGTTTATCGATGCACCCGAGCAAGACTATCCCCGCTATTCTTGCTCCCGAGGGAGCATTCTCTCTTTCTCTCCCCGGCTTCTTTTTCAAACTTCGCTCCGCTTCATTTCGTCCCCGCGGATTGTTAAATTTCGCCCGTCCTGCTTGCGGCCCGAATTATAGCGGTTACACGAGCGAATAAGCGAATAATATGCGGAGGAGCTCGAGGCGATAATTACAATGTGTTACACTGTAATAACGCAAAATTACGCGTGAATCATGTTAATCTGTGGATATTTTAGATAAAGCGCCGTTTCGGACTCGCGGGAAAGAATAGCGGGAGGCTATCTTTTTTTCATCGAACGCCATTTTTTTTTTTCCGCAGATTTGAATCGTGTAAAATATATACATTTCGGAACAAAAAAAAAAAAAAATCCTCTCCGTAGTAAAACGCGGGACATTTCGCCATAATTGTAGTGCGCGTAGGACGGGAATAAATATTCGCGGATTAAAAAACGTGAATCACACGCGCGACACGATCGTGACAAAGTTAATGCATCTAGCCAAGTGCATCGATGCATCTACATGCAATACGATAGAACGGGGGGGGGGGTGGAGGAGGGGGGAGGGGGGATAGCAAAGAGGAGCGACGCGTACGCGCAGGGAGGAAGGGGGATGGGGAAGGAGGAGGCGATGCGGTGATTTGTGTATCCGCGTTAGGCGTGAGGTCGATGCGGCCATAATAATTTATCGTTGTAAAATATTGTCTCACCGACGACGCCAATGACGCGGAAAGCCTGCGGTAAATCGGACGAGATCACGCGAGAGCAGGTATCGCGTGTCGATCGCGCCCGATTCGATTTGAATCTATTCGCTATTCGGCGCCGCCGATTCGGCGCGTGACTCCGGAGGATTACGCGCGCGACACGAGAGGAACTTATTGAAACACATTTGAGACGCATCCCGGTAAAATGCCAATTGAATCCCCGCCTCGATCGCAGCGCAATATCTTTATTCCAAATAAATAATTTGCAATTAATTAATCAACTTGTCAGGTTTTCATTTAGATCGTATTTGTCAAAGTATGTTGAAGATTAACAAATTTCTAAATAATTAATTATACATTTTACATATATATATTTTATATATTTTGTGCTATATTTTATTATTATTTGTTATTATTATTTTATATATTTGTTTTTTTTATTTATTTTTATATATTTTTATATATTTGTTTTTTTATTTATTTTTGTTATTTATATATTTATTACATAATTTAAAAAGATTTAATGAGATCATTTTATTTAGAGGAATCTACAGACAAGAAAATAGGCGCGAAACACCAAACGAAAACGAATACACTGATTGTGAAAAAAAATATTTGTTAATTTGATTAAATGTATTTAGGCAATTATCATTTTTTAAGTTGGAATTTAAATATTTGATTTAATATGACGTATTTGATTTAAGGACTTAAATATTTCAATTAAAGAAATGACAATGAATTAAACGTATTTAATCAAGTTAATAGCTCTTTTTCTCAGTGTAAATATATATTCATATTTATATACAGAAATATATCGCAGTATTATATAATATATTCATTATTTGAGTTTCTTGAAGTTACGCGAGTATTTGCTGGTTAAAATCCCTTTCTCTACGCAACGAAAATGTAGAACGAAGTGTTTTCGTTGCTCGGAACATTTCAAAGTCAATGAAAATGGACGTCAATGATTTCCGTAACTTCTTCATTGTCGCGAAAGTTACGCCAAACCTACTCTGGCAGCGAGAACAATCGGGAAATTATCGTTGTTGTTCGTCTTATGTCTCTCTGTTTTTTCTCTCTCTTTCCTTCTATTTTCATTCATCCCTCCTTATCTAGTAATCTTTCCACCGATGTAGCAAGAGAAAAGGAAATCATACAAAGCATCCCGAGGGATTCCTCTTAGTCGAAGATGTTTGCTCGACGCGAATATAAGAGACATTTCTTTTTTTTCGGGAAAAAAAAAGAAAAAAACTAGTCAAAACTATATTTTCTTGCCAAGAGATAATAAATAAGTATATTATTGAAGGATTAATTTATTACAGTCATATTCATTACTTAACAAATATATTTGTCGATTAAAAATTTTTTTCTTCTCTCGAAAAAATGCGAAAAAATGCAGTCTCTCCCTCTTTTCGCACATTCATGTTTGACAATTGGCGAAATAAGGACGACAGACGCGAATATAAGAGACATCTCTTTTTTTTCGAAAAACAAAAAAAGACAAGTCAAAACTAAATTTTCTTGCCAAGAGATAAGTATATTATTGAAGGATTAATTTATTATAGTCATATTCATTACTTAACAAATATATTTGTCGATTAAAAATTTTTTTCTTCTCTCCAAAAAATGCGAAAAGATGCAGTCTCTCCCTCTTTTCGCACATTCATGTTTGACAATTGGCGAGATAAGGGCAACAGACGCGAATATAAGAGACATCTCTTTTTTTCGAAAAAAAAACTAGTCAAAACTAAATTTTCTTGCCAAGAGATAAGTACATTATTGAACAATTAATTTATTATAGTCATATTCATTACTTAATAAAGATATTTGTCGATCAAAAATTGTTTTCTTCTCCCGAAAAAATGCGAAAAGATGCAGTCTCTCCCTCTTTCCGCACTTTCATGTTTGACAACTGGCGAAATAAGGACGACAGACGCGAATATAAGAGACATCTATTTTTTTTCGAGAGAAAAAAAAAAAAAAAAACAAGTCAAAACTAAATTTTCTTGCCAATAGATAAGTATATTATTGAAGGATTAATTTATTACAGTCATATTCATTACTTAACAAATATATTTGTCGATTAAAAATTGTTTTCTTCTCCCGAAAAAATGCGAAAAGATGCAGTCTCTCCCTCTTTCCGCACTTTCATGTTTGACAACTGGCGAGATAAGGGCGACAAACGCGAATATAAGAGACATCTCTTTTTTTTTTTAAAAAAAAAAGAAAAAAAGTCAAAACTAAATTTTCTTACCAAGAGATAAGTATATTATTGAACAATTAATTTATTATAGTCATATTCATTACTTAATAAAGATATTTGTCGAGCAAAAATTGTTTTCTTCTCCCGAAAAAATGCGAAAAGATGCAGTCTCTCCCTCTTTCCGCACTTTCATGTTTGACAACTGGCGAGATAAGGGTGGCAGACGGGCGAGTGCGACGTGCGTACGCGATAGGCGAGAGAATCGCGCGAATGCTCGCTCCCATTTTCGGCCAATTGCGATAAGGCCGGGACGCTTCCGGTAACGGCGGAAAAAAGATGCCATTAGTATGCACCGAGCTCCCGAGTGTGTGGGTGGCGAAAAGGGGAGGAGAACAACGTCGGCGCGGACGTGCACTTAGCGGCGCGCCAAGCGTGTCGTAAAGCGATCGCCGTAATGTCGTCTGAAATAGAGTTACGGACATTTACGCGCTTCCGCGCGCACGTTTCACCGATATGGAAACGACTTGCCAAGGAGTTACAACGACCCGGGCGGACACGGTAATGGCGACGCAGGACAGTCCGAATAATGGATTTCTCGCGGAGGTCGCACGGCATACCGATCCTGAGCTACGTGGCCCGGAATTGAACCTGCGAATAAATCGATATCGACCATCGGCCTTAGCGTAACCTCGATCCGCTTCCTCCCCCGCTCCACCGCCCCCTGACGCCGCATCGTAATCCCGTTCAGCTGAATATTCCGTCTCCCCAGACTGTCGAATTTGCTTTGCTCCGCATCAGCATGATCAGCCAGCTTATATAGATCAGCGCGATCGCGTAACCGCGTCGTGTACATTCATCGCGCGATCGTCGGGTCTAAAATGTTACATTCCCATCGAGGGCAGATGAAACCAATGCGTGGTGTTATCGGATTGGAATATTTTATAAAGAAGGGAAAAATAGAAAATCTTCGACACAATGGCACGGAAATTCCAGGCAAAAATAATTTTAATCGGAACGGAAACGCGATAAAGTATTTTTTAACAGTAAACCCAATATAATTGCACTGTAAAGCTAAAAAATGTGAAATAAAAAGAAACTCTATTTATACACTGAGAAAAATCGTTTGATTGTACCAACAAGACGTATATGACTGAAGGCATTTTAAATCAAAGAATTTCTAGTTATTATCATAAGACTCGATTTTTTATAACTAGAACGTTTAATAGATTTTACTATAAGGATTTGGTCAGTACTTTTTGGTTGGATCTATCAAATTTCTTGTTACATTAATTTCTTTGCTTGCCACTAATATTAACATTAAATCCAAAGTATTTTTTTTCTCTTACTAGCAATAGTGCAAGAACAGTACTAGTGAAAGAGGACGCTAGTTCTCTGATTGTGTGTGTTTGAGCTGCATCCTCTTCTTGCATCACTGTTTATCAGTTTAATTTCTAACAAACTAAATTTAAAATAATTTATTCAATAATCTGAATTGAATTTATGCAATAATCGTGTTGGAATTTAGAATATTAAACAGACTTTTGAGATTAGATGGAAAAAATTTTAGACGACTTGGTGCTGGCGAGTTTAGTATTATTAACCAGAAAAATTGGTAAATTGAACAGAAAGAAATTAATCAGATTCATTTGATAATTCCTACAAGAATTGTGGTTCGTCCATTTTTCAACAGACATACTGCTTGAATCTACCAGAATTCTAATTAATGCAACCAGATTTTTTTCTCAGTGTAATAAAAATAGTAGATACGTTGCGACAATATATATTTAAGGGAAGCATGTGTCGAGTTATTTCTCGATTGGACGATTTTTCACCCTTTCTGAATTCGATCGCTCTTCCCTTTTACTCAGAGATATATCGAGATTGCCCGGTTAATTCTTCCCTCGGACCTCGGCCCTTGCTCCATAATTGTTACAATTACGCTCGCGATTGGCTCGGGCACCGACAAGAGATAAATAAGAGCGAGTGAAAACGCGTGGCAATAACGCGGCACGCGAACGTACCTCGGGTTTGAAGTACGATGACAGCAGCCCCGGGGGAATTTCGATACAGGCGCCCGCGCGACAAGAACCGTACCGATAAATTGAATTTCTTCGTGCCCGTGATTGCCATCGGCAAATCGGCTCTGGCCTCAGATCGACGCGAACCCGCAACATCCCGCACCTACTTTGCTTCGTTGCACGAGGCGTTCGTTGACGGGCGGCGTATTTGCACGCTCGGATATTCAGTTAGCGCCCGGGACATCGGGATTGCCATGTTAATCCGGAGCCCGGTCACTACCGACAGCTAGAGAAAGAGAGAGCGAGAGGGAAATTGACTACATTTCGGATTCGCTGAAATGTTAGATAGTCATTGGAAATGCATACACATCGACGTATGCATTTCAAAGCCGAATTTTTCTGAAGAAATTTTCACTATCGATCATTTTCTCTTGAATTACCCCGAGATACGTGAGAAAAAAATGTTTATTATATTGCTATAATATGCTGAAATGATTTGAAAAAGGTTTTCCAGGAAAAGTGCATTTTAAATATGTCTCTTTAATATTTTTCAAGCTTTTTTTTAATACATGTAATTATTGCTTATTTCGCAAATCTCATTGAATGTCTAATCTTTAGTCTATAATTACTGGATCGATGCTAATCAATCACTGTCAGCTGATTAGCAATATGTCGTCGTAGCAAAAACGGAAGATAATTAACCGTCACTCGGAAGAGTCCCTTAACGCTACGGAAGGAAGCCAAAGTTAAGAAAATCATACTCTTAAGAAGAACGTGGAGAAGAGAGGTTAACGAGTGGCCGTCAAAGAACGCAAAGATGAAGATCTGTTGATAATGGGGCGACAAATGACGAGATTGGATGACAAGAACGGTAATTTAATCGACCATTCTACGCGACGAACGCAGATACAATGCTATTGTTATCCCGCGAATGATGGAACACGAGCGGCCATCATGAAACTTAGACCGGATCTTAGACGTATAAGAGAATAGAATATATAAGTATCTCGTATTTTATTATACATTTATTTAGGAGAAATTATTATATGCACTGCAACGATATTTAAGGGGATATTAAAATAAATGTATAATAAAATACAAAATAAAGAGTTATAAAAAAATAATAATTAAATAAATAAGACGATATGTAAATGTTTTACACAAAATATTTACAGCATTTACGTTTTACAAAAATATTATTAAAAGAAAAAAAAATATACGTATCTATATATTATTTCTATGAGAAAGAAATAAAAGCGCATCAACAAACGTTACAAGAAATTTTTCATAAATATAATCAAGTTTGCTTTTTTCTCTATGCAATATTCAATAGAGATGTGCATAGTAAACAAACTTTTTTTAAAATTTATTTATATCATTTATATATATAACTTATATAAATAAATTTGTACTAAATTTACATATATATATAATTATAATAAATGATTTAAAATGTAATTCAAATGATAATTAATTGATAATTGATGTATAAATTTATTTATATTTATGCGGAAATTTTTCTCTATTGAATTTCTTTAATTTAAGTAATGATTATGCAAGAATATTAATTTAGATACACATATTTAGATTCTTTCGTTAAAAAATGTATTTAAACTTTTACTTGTAAAGATTATTTCTTAAAATTATATTATTATTTAATCCATATATTGTTAATTATTTAAAAGAAAATATTTAAATTTGACATGCGAGCTTTCAATTACTTTATATTAAAGAAGAAATGCATTAATTAAACGATCTGCCTGTTATAATCTCTGAGAACGAGGAAAAAATAGAACTTTATCTTGCGCTATTATTTGTTCTTTTTTCACGATTCGATCGATATTACCACGATTCACAAACGAAAGGAGATAACGCCATAAATTATGCATTGTGTCCTCTAGCTAAATGCACGATCTCCGATACTTCAACGCGAGTTAGGAGTACTCGATAGATTTTACCCTCGAAATGTCAAAGTTAACGCAACTAGGATGCAGAAACCAAGCTTGAGTTACGACTAATCGTACCGGCAGAAGCATCGCAATTAACACCGTGTCGATAAACAGAAATAAACACCCACAATCACAATCACTTTTCTAAATTACTTTTGCAATATTCGCAGGATAAATTACAAATGTATTCTCAGAATACAAATCCTCGTAAAATCTTATGCGAAAAAATACAACACAATTTTTAAGTACACGATTAAGTATCCCTCCCCCAAAAGAAAACAGAAAACAAAAAGTACATTTAATATCGAGGACAAATGAGCTAAAATCACATTATTTAAAAAATTCCGGGCAAAAAGATGTCCGTTAATGACGACGTAATCAAGAAAACCCGACGTCAAAGACCGTATAATTGCGAGAGTAGACAGATTTTAAAGCATCTCTTCCCTCGCTCGCGAATCTTATTTTTCCTCGTTTCCATTATCTTTTCCTTTTTATTACGAAGTATCATAACTTGCCGGGCATGTCACGCAGCCGCACCGAAACGGCCACGATGCGCGAAACGAGATTTCGCCGCGACGAGAGTCACGAAATGGCATAAGCCAATGTATCAGCCGACTGGCCATCACGATGGCATAAGCCACATGTATCAGTCGTCTCGAGCAAGCTTTTCCGCTATTCTCTCGTTACTTGGCGCTGTGCAATTTATGCTGGTTAACTCATTTTATCAATCACGAAATCGCGATCCTAAGCCTCAAGCGTGCGTAAATGAAAAAAAAAATATGATTCCAAACTCACGGGAGAGGTCGTTAAGAGCATCAGCTGTGTTAAATTTAATTTCTATTTAAACAAAAAATTCTTATATTTAGAGTAACGCGCGAGCAACGCGCAGGTAATAATGAGGAGAGGAGAAAATATGCGGCAATATAAAACGCAAAGAGCAGAGAATGAGTGCGTTTCTCGCAATCAGGCAAAATTACGCATTTTCGCATAACTTTCCCGCTTAGATTTGCAGCGGCGTACTTGTCACCTCGCTCATTTCATTTCGCGGGGAGTAGCTATGATATACACGGCCCGTAATAATCTACATTAGAATTCTTTAACTTTTATCTGCGCTCTGTGATGCATACAACGGCGTCACGCAAGGGGTTAAAAACCACTGGACTTGGCGGTTTGTTGTTTTATATAGGAATTTTCATGCCGGATACACGGCCTCTGTGAAATAATATAAAAATAATATAATGATATAAATAATATAAATCTAAGGCCAGTCGGCGAAGAATGAAATGTTTGTGTGAAATATATATATATATATCTACTGGACAGAGCCCGATAAAATATTTAAATAAACATCAAACGTGTGTAAAATATTAACGTGTTCTCTCTTTGTTTCTCCCTCTCTCCCTCTCAATTTTGGTCACAAAACGTTTCAAGAGACTACTATTTTCTCATATTGAAATATTTCACGCTTTCACGTGCATTTGTCAAAATGTATAATTGATCAACTGGTCAGAATATTTCAAGAGTTATATTTCGGCGCGAATAGAATTTTTCTAATATAATTTAGCAAAATGAAAATTGCTCTGAAAACTTTTTTGCACGACTCGTATTGTTCACTTTTAAATCTTTGCGCGATGTAATTTAAATTTTGATTCAATATCGATCTCTCAGTATCACATAATCGATCGCATTTGAACCTAAAATTTTACAATTCGCTAAACACGGCGCAAAATTTTGAACGAATAATTTCGGTCCGAGATAGTCAAAAATAAAGAGTAAACAGATCAAAGCATCATTGGTTGAATTCATTCTTCGAAATGCGGGCAACGATAACATTGTTGCGTTTAGATCTGCGGAAATTGTTCGTCAAATGCAAATTCAATATAGTAATCTGCAAATATATAAACTGTTTCGAACCAAATAGAGAGCACAAATAAAAAGGGAGAAAAATCATAAACTGTTTTGATAAAATAATTTGTCAGTATGCTTTACAATGTAAACGAAATTTGTGCAAGTGGAGGAAAACGAAAATAAATACAAGCATTATATACATAGAGAAAAATAAATTAGTTCCCTCCGTCCTAATATCTCTATACCAAATATGTTTTTATGGAGGAGCTAAACGATATCGGAATTTATATTTCATAACGGAAGCTCGAAATATATCGTTGCAGAGATATGCATCCAAAGTGGAACGCGTATTTTTTTTTTCTCTCTCTCTTTACGAAGATGCACAGGAAGGCTATTTCGTTTTATGTTGCTACAAAGGGCGATTGAGTCGCCGTCGGATCAACACAACGAGGAAACTGTTTACCGTCGTCGAAAACTTTGAATTGCATTTGTGCTACGATCTCGCTCCTGCAGACTCCGAGGCGGGCTATCAAACGGCAATGTCGCCGAATGAACGAAAAGTACCACAAAGGGGACGAACGGACGAAGCTCATCGATCAAGGGGGATCAAGGGGCCAACGACGACACGCCTTTGGTGCAAAGAGGATGCACACGTGCATCGCCCTATGCACGTATCCGTATCGCGGGGACCCTCAGGAGGGAGATAAAACGCGCGCGAAAAGCCGAGTATGGCACACTTACTTAATTGCACATGCCACGCACACGTATACGCTAACGCATTATGCTAATCACTCGAAATTTATCGCGGGGACGTTTAAGAGTTTAGAGATTAAATATGAAATATTGCTCCCGCCATTTTCCCCGGCATCTTCCAGAACATCGTATACGCGCGACTAAAACTACCAAACTTAAATACGATTTTAAATAACGCTTCAGGACTCTTATCGCAATTGCGTCATTTTTCTTTTTTAATATGTTAATTCTTAAGGAAGAGAGAAAGAAAAATAGAGAAAGAAATTTATTAATCCAAAGAGAAAATGTTATATTATTATTTTACTCGCGTAGAATGTGCCCGACTTTGTCGGCTTTCATATCGCCCAACGTTTGTACAGAAAATCTCGGGGAAAATATCGGGAATAATACACTTTTAATCATTGAAAACAGCGAATAAAAGTTACAAATCCGGCGTGAAAACGCGAAGAATTCTCAGCCAAGCGTGCGGCGTGTCGATAATAATCAGTAAGAAGAGTATAATAACGGAGTAGGAGCACGCGACGAAAAGAAAGGGGGTGGAGAGAGGAGCGCACGGGGGGGAGAGGGAGAAAGGAGAGGATGGCGAAAGGGCGAGGGAGGAACGCAGGGGGTGTTATCGGTATTAAACGAGCCGCGTGTCGCGCTGCTCGACTCCGTCGTGGGTTCGTGTCGGGTCCCGCTATCGTAATAACACGCTGCCGTGAGCATACGCGACGGGGGTGGACGATGGTGTCGTGCCAGCGAGGGGAGCGGGGGGAAGAAAAGCCGACGAAGAGAAGAAGCAAGGAGGCGAGAGAGCGCGAGGCACGCGTTCCGTTTACGCACCGTAATTGACGCTGATTAATGCTCGCCGCCGGTCAAGCCTTGATTTAATTCAATTTTACCGGAGCTTATCTCGTCGCGTCGCGCGAATAATTGTTCTGTCGATATAACGGGAAACGTGGAGATGTAAGGGAGAGGGAGGATGTTTCTAAAAATATTCCAAAATTCTGCTTTTCTCTCGTAAAGAAAAAGATAACGAGAGAGAGATCGAGAAAAGATGAAATTATTGTAACATGAGATGTTTAAAAAGATGATGCAAAAATTTGTCTAAATAAAATATTAACTTTACAAAGAAATATAAAAAAAAAAATTTTAGAAAAATATGTTGAAAAAAAAATAATTCTTATGCAGTAATTTTTTTTTATCATAGACACAATTTTTATAATAATTATTCTATCGATATAACGGGAAACGTGGAGATGTAAGGGAGAGGGAGGATGTTTCTAAAAATATTCCAAAATTCTGCTTTTCTCTGTAAAAAAAAAAGATAACGAGAGAGAGATCGAGAAAAGATGAAATTATTATAACATGAGGTGTTTAAAAAGATGATGCAAAAATTTGTCTAAATAAAATATTAACTTTACAAAAAAATATAAAAAAAAAAGATTTTAGAAAAATATGTTGAAAAAAAAATAATTCTTATGCAGTAATTTTTTTTTATCATAGACAAAATTTTTTTAACACATGAAACGACGCCCGATGTAAAGTTGCATGCAAACTGTGTGCTATTAATTGATTTAATTCTTTGATTTAATTCAATTTGGCCGAAGCTCAGCAAAAAGGGGAAATGCGGAAGGGGAAGAAAAGGAAGAAGACGGTTAGAGACTGTAAGAGACGGTTTAGAGACAGTGAGTGTACGTGAGCATTAGCCATTTACCGCTGATTAAATTTCCGGTCGGTGCGCGCAGGACAAACAGTGCGAGCGACGCGAAACGTTCAACGTTTGACGACATCGACGACAATGACGTTCGTCACTTAGAACCAATCACGGCCTGACATTTCGCGTTGATGTCCAATTTTAACGGGCCCAAGCAATTGTAATACATATAGCGAATATACCGTGGCCAACAGTGTCAGCAGAAACGTCGAGTGGCCGCAAACGTTCGAGCTTATTCAACGGCAATTCTGTCATTTCGATCGCATACAAGCATCAATTCGATTATAAACTTCCTCTAATGCAAAGTTAATCAATCGCGTGAAGGCAGTTAGAGAATTAACGCTGTAAATCGTTGTAATTATATTTGAGGATACATGTGCAGAGTTCCCTTCACGTTGGCATTCAAAACATTGCAAATATTTACACGGTAAATATTATGCGTCCATATGTTAAAATTGTCTTGTGTCACCACGATTTTGATTAGTACTTCAGTGTAAAATTAACATACAACTCATATATTATTATTTTTACAACGTTTTTCATGTGTCACATTTATGTCAACTTCATAATTTAACACTTTGTCTCTTAGAAATGGAGTATTTTTAACATAATCATTTTAAACAATCAACATGTCACAAAGTCAATTTAACATTCTAAGAAAAGTTAAAATGAATCTTTGAATAATCTTGAACTTTGAGATACAAAATAATCAAATAATTTAAGTTAAAATAATTACTATTATACGTTAATGTCTTCAACATTTCTTACGAGTTATTATAACTATTTTTTCATGTAATTTTTAATTAATTTGTATGTTATTTTTTGTATGTTATTTTTGTTTGTTATTATTTGTATGTTATTGTATTTATTTGTATATTTATTTGTATATTATTTTTACACTTAAAGTCACGAAAATAAATGTAGAGTACTGTGTCAATTATTTAACATTTTTAGTTTGTCACTAAGTAACGTACGATGAACGAGTTATTTAAAATTTAGAGTGGACTTTCTGGGACATGTGAAAAATGTTATAATTAACATTTTATTTTTTATTGTGTACGCATCTATATCTTTCCATTTAATCCTTAGTTTGAAACACTTTATTTAACTATAACCACAATTTTATCCCATTCTTAATTCGGTTTAATAATTTCTATAGTTCTACGACAATCTATTCCTTCCATTCTTATCTATTCCTTTCCATTTAAATCCTTAGTTTGGAGCACGTTATTTAACTATAACCACAATTTTATCCCTTAATTCGATTTAATAATTTCTATAGTTCTACGACAATCTATTCCTAGAAGAACAATTCTGATTGATCACTTTTAGAACTACAAGTATTATTAAACCCGATTCTATTTCGCACTCGCATAATCCGATGTAATAGTTATGCGATAGATGAATGATGAATGGTGAAGGAGACCTCGATGTCGTTTTAGTTTATCATCGAAGAAAAGAGCTGGAGAAAAAATGAAAGGGGGATGCGATGTTGTACGTTATTTATGGAAATAACGGCGGGATGCTCACGCATCGTACGATATATCGCCATTTTGTCGAGGCGAGCCACCGCAGTTCGCGACGGCATCGATCTCCGTCCTCCATTTTTCATGGCAAATGATAACATAAATGTTAACGCAAGGGTAACGAACTCAACATAGTCCAAGTGTAAGCGATCGTAGTCGTGCGTTTACGAGTCGGCAAATCGACGGTTTCCACGGACGAGTAAAAGGTGCTCGATTTCACCTGGAAGATACACCCGAAGGGGGAAAAAAGTTGGCAGGCAAATGGGAGGAAATAGATACCGGTGATGGCTGGAATGTTTCTAGTAAACTGGCTCGCGAATTCGAATCTATTTGTAAGGAAAGAGAAAAAAAAGAGGGAGATGAAAAAAGAGACGCATTCGTTATTGTCCTAGGGCGAACTTTCTCAGGGTCGTGGAAAATATCACCGGATAGAAGACTTGAAGATGATGGCAAGATCCAAATTTATCCTAATGGAACATAAAATATTTGGCGAGCGAAAAAAACGGAAAAAGAAAATTAAATATATTAATCTCTTTTATTCGAGTTTTATCGCTATTACTGTCTAACAATCCGTAAAAATAATTTACTTGCGAGATTTTTCCGACTGTCGATATCGAGAAGCAAGCGAAAGCTCGATTTATCGCGGTACAAGATTTATTAATATTCTCGTGTTCATTGATTTATAGAAACTGTTCATAATGGAGGATGAATTTTCTTCGCGTCCTTTCCTTTGCAATTTCCTCTCATTTACGTAATCGTTTAGTTATTTTTGAACCATTAATATGAAGAAGAAGAGAATGAATTGACGTAAGGCTTATAAATATTATCCATCACATTTAAGATTTTAATTTGATATTAATACCCATCTTATTTAATTTAGTACTTTAATTTGATATATTACACAGTAAAAAATTGTGCGTTCATATATTAAAATTTTCTTGTGTTACCACGTTTTGATTACTTTAATGTAAAATTAACATACAACATATATATTATTATTTTTATAACGTTTTCATGTGTTACGTTTATATTAACTTCATAACACATAACATTTAACACATTGTATATGTCTCTTAGAAATGGAATATTATTTTGGGTATTTTTAATATATCATTTTAAACAATTAACATGTCTCAAAGGCAATTTAACATTCTAAGAAAAGTTAAAGTAAATCTTGAAATAATCTTAAATTTATCTCAAATAATCTTCAAATTATTATCAAATTATTATCATCAGTTTTTGTACGTCAAAGATTATTAAATAATATATCAAATAATCACATATTGACATATTATCAAATAATCTTCAAATAATCTTTGACATGCAAAATAATCAAATTTACTAAACTCAAATGTTTCTATTACAAATAAATTAAGTTAAAATAATTACTATTACATGTTAATATCCTACAACAGTTCTTACGAGTTAGTGTAACTATTTTTCCATGTAACTTTTAATTAATTTGTATGTCATTTTTACATTACGCTTAAAATCACAAAAACAAAAATAAATGTAAAGTATTATGTCAATTATTTAACATTTCAAGTCTGTCAATAAGTAACATACGAATGAGATTATTTAATTGAAAATTTAGAGTGGACTTTCTGGGACACGTGAAAAATGTATAATTATATATTATATAATTAACATTTAATTTATAATTATACATTATAATTAATATTTAATAATATATTTCACTTTTTTACTGTGTATAATTCGCGGGAATTAGACGGCACAGATCAATTACGCTTATCGAAAGCGTGGAAACCACGATTGTCACGAAACGTCAGTGTCCCGACGACGTTAGATTATACGATTGTGTCGCCAACACTTGGCGCGATCTTGCTAAATGTTCAAGCGTACACACACAAACGACGGCTCTTGGAAGAAAAATCCGCAGCACGTAAGATATGTACATATACCCGGGACATAAATATTTAGATTCGCTCGCGATTTCCATAGACGGACCATGCTGGCGATATATATATATATATACATATATATGTGCATGTATATGTTCGAGCAACGGCAACAGCGACGACGGGGACGACGCAATTTTTCTTCCTTCGCGAAAACGAAAACGATCGTTGTTGCGCGACGCTACTCACGAGGATGAGGAGGAGAGAACAAGTAAGACGGAGGAGAATCCGATGAAAACACTGCTCCGAGATAACGTTCTTTACGACGCAATCTCGAAGCCGACTGGAAAGAGAAGAGCGTCCTGGTCATTACGATGGAACAAAGGACCTCGAAGGAAACTATCGCGAACATTAACCGGCGGAAACACCGTTCGTTGTCGTTGTGATTCGTGAGCACGCAGCGATATACAAGCGGGAGCCAGCTGGCAGACGTGCTCGACAAACGAACCGTCGTCTCTCTTGATAATTGAGCCGTTATATGTTACAATGGCTCTATATTTCCCTTCCCTCTCCCTATATATATATTGTTTGTTAATAAGATGGGCTTTGCGACTCTGTCTGTGAGCAAAAACTCTTGAAACGGCAATTTGTCTCAATTTGTCGTGACATCTTCGATTTCTTATTCCTAATAAATCAACAGACGAATCTCCCAGAATCGTCTTTCCCTTCGCGCGAGATGACATAAAATAATTGTCTTAATTCTTTCTCTTATTTCCGATAAGTCATATTAATCAGGATTCCATACTTTATACTACCAGGGGTTCTACATCTCGCGTTTTCATTCAGACAGCACGGATAAATAGATAAGATTGATAAAGACACTGCACTCCCGAGTGAAGACCATCGATTGATGAAATAAGGGGAGAACGTAATTATCATAAACTTTGATAATAACGCGGGGTTCATAAGTTTTCCGGAAAGCACGTGTACGAGTTTATCACGTCGACGAAAAGTCCCGCCCTTCATTAAACGCTCCGATAAATCAACGAGCGCGCGATAATTGATAATTCGTTCGCCGGAGAGTTTTCGCTTCTCCCGAGACCGACAATGGGCGAACCTTACGATCGAGTTATTTTTACGGGATGTCGGTACAGTAATGGTGACGAGAATTCGACAGGATACGACGTGCGGGGAGAATCGTTTGATAAAAAAACACGCAGTCGGAGCTTTCACCCCCGTCGTGCGTTCGGGGACCAGGGAAAAGGACCGACTCGGCCAAACTTTCGTGGCACCGCGATAATGACCGTAATATTTCTCCATCTGGAGGAAAGGGCGCGCTTCCTGGCCGCGCCTCCCCCCTCGTCCACGTCTTACCTCGACCACTATTCTCGCTTCGACGTCGTCGGGAATGCCCGGCGCCAGCGATTCTTCTTAAACCGACCGCGACGATTGCACCATATCCTTTTTTTCCCCCCCTCATCTTTTTGCCCTTCCGCAGCTCGTTCCAGCTGCTATAACGATGCCGCCAAGTTGGGGCAAACTATCCAACGAGCGCTAACAGAGAAACGGGATTATCCTCGCGTTACATACGATGTAACGCGTTGCTTACATCACACCATTAAACTTAATTACAGAACTTAATTCCCTTATAGTTCGCGAGAGGTACACAAGGCGTAACCAAATAAAAGCTTCGCGCGCGAAGCAATTTTATTAATTACAATTGACCTGGGATTGAATCGAGCGTAAGGCTTTTTTTTACGGCTGTGGAAATAAATAAAGCTTCCAATTAAAATAATTTCAAGCTACAAGCAAACGTACGAGAATCGCAATGGAAAAGGAATAGGTTATTAAGCGGCAATTTTTCACATCGCATGAATAAGAAATTTATTCAATGCGTGCATTTCAAAAGGGCGATAAATAACGTAGGAGTTTACGTATCCGCGATATTCGATGATTAATTGCGTCTAGAGATTAGTGAGAACAGCGTAGCCCACATTCAATTACCTTTTTTTTGCGCCGCATTTAGTTTCTCTATCCGCAAGCTCAACATTTGAAACAAAGGCCGATAAGCGCAAATCGATAGCAAATCGATATGTCAAACGTTATCGGCTTGCGTATAATTACATAATCATGCTTCTCTAACAATAAAATAAAATATCCAGGTAGAAAAAAGTCACTTTTATGAATATCAGATGCAGGGAATACAAAAAGTGTGCGAGAAAAGCGTGCTCTTCTTTAAATACTTTCTTTTTAAACAATTTTAAAAGAGAGATTAATACATTACACGCGTGCAACACGGAAACTTTTTCCCACCTGCTATTTTTCACGCAAAAAAATAATACAATAAAATAAAATAAAGCATTACTCACTTTGCAGTTGTAACCGGACGTTTTTCCTCGTCCCTTCCTTTCCTTCCTCGCTCTTATTTTTCCAAATTGCTCGTTCACTTGCACAATATTCACCTGCGGAAACATGATTAATTATAGCTGGGCGTGAAATAATCATCGTATAATATGCGGCATTTTACACGAGGCGCACAAGTTTTATTACGGGACGTAGTAAAAAGAATAACGCGAGTATCATGATCGTACAGAGCTATGATTCGCTCGTAAGCGGGATGAGTGAATCTTTGAATGGCGGGAGAAAATTCGACAAATGCGCCCTTCGCTGCGACAACGTTACACCTGTTGCTAACAGGTAATATATTCGCGCGTTTTCCAGCGATTATACCATCTCGTGCTGCATCATAAGTGAATAAATACGCGGGTTATAAATGATGAATATTCGCGCGTGAAATGTCCAACACTCGAGAATGCGGTTAGGTTCGCCGAAATGTCTGCGGGACGTCTCGATCGAATAGCTCTCCCTTGATTTGACAGGAGATGGACCGTCGAGTTCATTCGTCGACCAATATTAAATTAAAATTGATCGATATTAAATTAACATAATAAATATAACAGGGTATAAAGTAAAATTAGGATACTACTTACTAATTAAACGCGGACTCGATCTACGCCACGTCCCGTTCCACGTTCAAGACGGTCCGTTTCACGTTCGTGACGTTCCGTTCCACATTCGTGACGTTTCGTCGATCGAAAGATCGCGCGCCAAGTTCGTTTATACTAATACAGCGCGATATGTCGCGAGTGAAATTAATGGCTGGTTAATTAAGGATGTTTTGTATGTACAATCCTAGCAAAGAGTAGCTGAAAATCAATATTGAATATCCACTTTTGGCGTATTTTGAGTATGAGAAATTGTGTGGAATATTAGAGATGTATTTTTTAATATTTATTGCGTTTTTATTGAAATATTCCGAATTTTGTTAATCGAAATGATTCACTTTTGGCAGAGAATTGTGACAGATACATGGCTAACTTCATTGAATTATATTTAATATCTTTTTAATCACTTAGTACTTGTATAATATTATTTGACCAAATATTTCCTCTGTATCTATAATATTATTTGACCAAATATTTCCTCTGTATCTAAACTTTTGCAAATTTTCAACAAATTCTGAATATTATTTCCGTGTGTTTTTGTCATTTGAATTGACGTGGTTATACGTTTCCCATAAGAACACATATTCGTTGCAAATTAAAATCCTTATAACTTGTGAACGCTTTAAAAATTGTACTGAAAATTCTAAACACATGTAAGAACATTCTGTATAATTTTCATTAAATTCTCAATATTTTAAAAATAGGTACAAAACATCCTTAAAGTGACGGATCGTTTTTTCCGAGATAATAGTGATATATCACACCCTACTTGAATCGTTCGAGTTAATGGTTTCTATATTATTGCTATAAAGGATACTCCGAAATTTATATGTATGTATGCATATATTAATATATGTATATATATATATATATATATATATATATTAATTATATATAAAATATTATGCATTCATGTGTAAGATATAAAATATATTTATAAGCATTACTGATATTATAAAAAAATATTTATATCAATAATGCTTATAATATTTATAATATTAATAACATTAATTATGTAATATAAATTATATCTACTGTATTAATTATATTAGATAATTACATGTTATATTGTGTACATACATTATATGTAATATTATATGTCATTACATATATATTATTACATATTATATATATTTAATTTATTTTTGCAAATTGTGTTTATTATTATTTATACGGAGTTGTTAAAAGTGATCAAAATATATGTTCAATTAACTTTTCTTACTTAATATTGTTTTATTATTTTATTTCCTTCGAAATAATAGATATTTCATTTATAAAATAGATATTGAAAATTGAGTTAATTAAGTTTATGTGAATTTCATAGAATTCAAATTTGCTGTAATAATCAATTTCTGTTCTCTAATTAATTACTACAATACATTATCAAAATATATAATTGTTACGGGATATCTTGTTTTATTTGAGTAGTCACACAACGCTTGTTAATTGTAGCAAAATAAAAACCAGAGTATGCAAAGTTTTCCTCAAGAACTGGAGTCTCAGTTAGCTAATGAGAAGTTAAATACAGTTAGTTAATTAAAAACCGTATATTCAGAAAGAAATGTGAAATAACGTTTAACCTTATATATAATAATAAAAAATAAGAAAATATTGTAAACGCAAATATTTAGATATATTAAAATTTGATTTCTCGTTTGAAAAAATTCAACTAATTTTATGGACTCAATTAATTTTATAAATATATCGACTATATAGACTAAACGTCCGCACACGTACACTTAAGCGAAATAATTAGAGAATGTAGAGAAGAATGAAAGACGTATTAAAGCTCTCTACTTAGCAAAGTGAAGGAAATTAATGTAAAAATTAATTATAATTATTAAAATGAATTATTATATTAATTAATGAAATTATTTAATTAATGTTTTGCTTTTTAATTATATATATGCATATATAAAATTAATTAATTAATGCTTTGCTTTAACAGTATGTGTACACACACACACACACACATACAATTAAAACAAAATGTTAATTAGTAAATTTAATATCTCTAATAATTTAATATCTCTAATATCTCTAATAATACTTTTTAATAATAATAATAATAATAATATACAATTAAATTTCGATAAAATAAGAAATCTTATGTGATGCCGAAACCTGATGTTATTTCCGAAAGAAAAGCGATTGCATTTGGAGCAAAGGCGAAAAGAAACAAAGAGATTTGTTACCAGTCGCGTTATATTTTTTTCTTCGTATTCAAAATATGAATAATCTCGTACCGCGAGACGCCCACGCGCACCTTTTACTTCCGCTCTTCAGACGTACTTTGTTCTACCTCGCTTCTAAAGAGCCACTCATCCGTATAGAGGAGAACGCGTCATCTTAGAGTGCGTTTCATGGACCTACAGAGCTCGACGTTGTAACCGTCTAATTCGAAACTACATATTTCATCCTGAGCAAACTCTTCGAAGATTACCCGGGCAACCGGCAAACACAAAGAACCCGGCAGTAGCCGCGGGAAACTCGAGAATTCGCGGCGGCAATAACGAAGGCGGCTGGCAATCTCGAAAAAGTGAAGTGAAATACGAAAAAGAGGCCTCTGAACCGACGCGAACTACTGCTAGCGAGGAAAATGAAGACCAGCGGTAACCTAAGGCAGCTAGAAATAAATTAAAACACGAGGCAATTTTAAACCTCCTAATGTCTAAGCTGTTAATAAAAAATTCAGAACGTAGAATTTCTTGAAAAAAGCTTGATGAATCATCTCAATTTTAATATAATTAACGGTTTCCTTTTTCAATGCTTTATCCTTTTATACTTTATTTATTTTCTACTTTATTATATTATTTTGTACTTTATTTATTTTATACATTATTTTGTATTTTATTTATTTTACGTATAATTTATTCATTTTATATATTATTTTCAACATTCACGGGTGGAGCGTGAATGTAATACATTTTCGTATAAAATTTTATTATCACTGTGAAATAAATTGAAAGCTTGGAAATTAATATTTTATAGTTGCTTGTGAATATAGATTATATTTTTATTAATATTTTTAATAAAAGATTTACAGAGAGAGAGAGAGAGAGAGAGAGAGAGAGAGAGAGAGATACACATCCACAAGGTTTCGGGCAGACCTTCTCGAAGCTCAAGGCATCTGCGCGATAATGCACCACTGGCGACTACATTTCGAAAGTGCGAGGAAACGCTGATGGCGCGTGGCGAAGGGTAAGAAGCTAAAAGGGTTGCGAACTATGCTCTTCCCCGGCGTAACCCTTTTCCCACATTACCCTCTTGCGTTCTTAGACGAGATGTACAAGCCAGATGTCTGCTCATTCCTCGTACATGAGCGCATGTAGCCACTCATTTACACAAACATGTATATAAATACACACACAAATATACATATATATGCATATGAACACAGACGTAATGATACGAAAGCCTTCCGTATGTGTATTTCGCGGAGACTGTCGGGAGTTTAATCTCGATCCGATGCAAGCCGCAATTTTCCAGAGATGACCGACGTTGGTGCAACCCCCTCGAGGTGGATTACATTGAGACGCGGACAGCAGAAGACGCTCTTACCCGGGGAAAATGATGTGTCTGTATAACTCTCTCTTTCTCGCTTCCTCGTGGCTCGTAAAGCACGACAGCTAATATCGTAAACCGTGTAAAATGGAAGCGATACGGTTGAACCATCTCCGGAGTTTGTCGTCGATGATTATCCGGATTATTACGGAGGAACGTTTTGCATCGGCAAACAATTAAGATCCGTGCAATCCGCATAAAATAAAATGTATTATAAAATCGTATGGATTTTGATCCCAGATTTCAACGAGCGCGACAATACGAGCACTTATTGTTCTGTATATTTTTTATTTATTCCGAATACACATATCTGCGAGTGGTGTATAAAATATTTTTGATATTTCATAATATATTTTTTATTTCCTCAAAGCTTTCATTTCTCACAGATACTAAATAACGGAGCTTATCTTTTATAGTGTTAGTAGTGTTATTGATTTCAAATATATTTTTTCAGAGAACAAATTTTATCAAGTATTTCGAAATACAAAAATATAATAGCCACTATTTTTAAATCGCGCACGAAATTTACGGATATTATAATTACAATATACGTATTTTAAAAGATTCTTAATTTTATCACTTGATTTGTTAACTCTAATTTCCTTCTCAAACGCGAAAAAGAATTTATTTAGATTATCTGAATATACAAAATTAATATCGACGAACAGAAATATCGATTCTTGCAAAAACCATAGTTACAAAGTTCCATTTACTCTCAAATAAATTGTGCTTTAACAGAATTTTAATTAAGGATGCTGAGATTTATATTTTCTTTATACTGTATAATCGCGATATTCTGCTGCAAAAGCAATGTAAATATCTTATCATTACGATAAATTATATTATGCACAGCTTTGAAATTGAAAAGTGCATCAGAAGATTAAGAAGAAACTGTACGGATCAGCGCTGCGTCTTAAGAGTTAATAAATCTAATACATTTCGAGATTCAGCAAAGCACACTTTAATCATTTAAAATATAAAATTAATAATTAATTTGTATTTGAGTTAAAATAAAAAGATTTTCTCTCTAAAAAGTTTTATTCTCAAAAATTTCTCACAAAATTTTTATGTACAGTCTCGAGTTAATTCAAAATATATATATTTATGATGCTGAAATCAAATTATATTCTAATAATTAATTTATGTGTGAGTTGAGATAGTGATTAATAGAATTAAAATTTTTATTCGCATGGATTTTTGTGCAGTCTGAAATTTCCATTACAGTCGCCGTCAAAAAATTAGTTTGATATCAAATATATATTTACGCGATATTGAGATTATAAATTATATTTTACAAGGCAAAGATCTTTACCGCAAATTAATTATTAATTTTATATTTTAACACGAGCGTTTTACGTAATGTCAAATTCATGTATTAGATTTATTAACTCCCGACATGTATTCGATTTATTAGCTCCTAGCTTATTCGCGTGCATAGTTGCTTCTTAAGGGTCGAAGGTAAATCCGATTTGTGCGAAAGGCACCGCCCGCGTACAACGCTAATTCCTTCCCAACGGAAATTCGTTGTCGCGATACAAATAGCAGTTGCCGCCGCCGCAAAGTCCGATAATTGTTTCTACGGGATGGTATTGTGTCCCGAGTCTACCATATTTTCATAAAACCGCCGTGCTACCTCCTCCCACCCTCAACTCTCTGCCATATATTTATTACTATTATTAGAGTACCTTACAATTAGCGGAGGTGGCGGCAACTTTCCCGGCTCTCGGTGCAACAGTCATAGATATAACCATAATATAAGCCGATATAGCTCATTATTTGCAATGTTCTCGCAGCGAAAATTTAAAATTCATTAATGCACTTAAGCAGCTCTGCAGAAATGCAGCAGTCTTACGTATACATTAGTATGAAATTATGATAAAAATACCTCTGTACCTCTCGAAACCATTCCAAGATAATACCGAGTATTTTAATATTTAAATATTTTATGAATATCGCTGAGATAATTGCTTACCCGTAATAATAATGGTAAGAGAGATGATCGCGTCTAACACACACGTTTAGTGCTTGTCACGATTGTATTTTGAGAAATAATACACAGAACGATCTTCGTGTCTGGCTCGCTCGAGTTTCGCTCAGTAAATAGCGAGGCCACCTCATGTAAACAATAGCGCGTTATACGTCACAAGAGATGACCGCCCAATTTTACGACGTACAGTATTACTGCGTGTACGTTTACGAGTGGTTGATAGCAGAAATTAATCACGCGGTTTAATAATGATTATTGTACGTAATTACATCATAAGAAACGGTAACACATATCACTTATTACCGGTAACACGCTATTGTATACATAATTATAAATGATTTATTCAAGAAATTAATTAATCACGCAGCTACTAATTATTGTAATTATATAAAGACTGATTGTGTTTAATACACATCATTAATACTTACTGCGATCGTATTTCGAGAAATAATGAAAATCACATGGAGCGCGGTTTGCCTTGATGCTCGCTCTCTCGAGTCCGCCCGGCGAATGATAACAAGGCCATCGCGTATAAACATTGACGTGTACGTCACGAAAGGTAAGCGGCCAATTTTACGACGTATTTATATAGTGTATTGCGTGTACATTTACGATGGCAGAAATTAACTAATCACGCGATGTAATAAGAATCATTGTAAAGGAACGATCGGGCTTATGCTTATTATGTTATGTAACACGCTTTTGTATTACAACTATATTTATATTCATATTTTATATATACTTGTACTTATGAGTTGTCAGTGAGAAATTAATTAATCTCGCAAGTTATCGATTATTAAGCGTAATATGTATTTATAAAAAGGAGAAAACGTAAAGCTTGCTGTCTGCTATAATTTTTGGCGGCCATTTTTACGCTGCGGCATTATTCGCGCGGCAAGAAGAGCAAGTAAGAAGGAAACAAACCGCTTCGTGACGTCGTCGTATTATTTGAAACATGATCGCGAGCACTAGAAGGTCCAATGTGATCATTCATGAACAAAATCTCATTGACTCACGAGATTGCGTCGCGAAAGGACGTTATTAAAATATTAGCGTCAGCTGTAGCGTCACCGCCGCGAGTTGCGCGTGAATTTTGAGTATATCGTAATTAATTTATCGGGTATATCGTAGTTAATTTTTTATGGGACCAGTTAATTTTAATTTTCTCTTTGTTCTCTATCGTTACAATATAATAAAGTGCGCGTCGCGTGATGTGCGATTGATGTCGGGAGTGTCCTGTAAAGATTCGCGCGATCGTCGTATTTTAGATAATTAGTGCGCGCGCGAATCGTAATTAATCGTATTTTCGCGAGTGAGTGCCATAAGAGGACAGCAAAAGATGAAGAAAGGGGCAACGAGACGAGAAGACCCGGGATGACAGCGGAACAATCATAAGAAAGTAAGCAAAATTTGCAATTTATTTAGTTTCTTATTTGTTTCGAAACTAATTACTTTATCTCCGTGACATTGGAGAAAAATAGAGTAAACTGTTTTCATTTTGTGTATGAACGTGTAAAATATATAAAATATATAAAATGTTACATTTTAAAAAACATTTGAAATGTTAAATATTAATAAAGATTAATGTTTTTACATATAAAAATATATACAATACAATTTCAATTTGTGTGTTTATTAAATTTATAATTATATAATTAGTGATTCATACGTTCATTAACATATTATTTAAATTATTTATGTACAAATTGGATTTTAATTTGTAATGTTTTATGGAAAATATCTAAAAACTTTTTATCGATTATGTATTTTTTTAAAGTTTATAAGTAAAAATAGAAATATAATATATAATGCAAACAACGTGACACAAAAATTAATTGATCCTCAAGCAGAGGATCAAGGATTCAGTAAGGTTTACAATTCCATTAGAATATTTCAATGTTAAGAATTTTACATTCATTATAAGTAGTATAATTATGTGTTCTAATTTTATGTAAAAATGCAAGTACGTAGTACACTTTAAGATTCCTTACAATATATAATAGAAAAAATTAATTTTGCTAAGAGCCAAGATTTAAAAGGACTCTTCATATTCTAAAATACTTGCACATGTATGTGCCATTTATATGCAAAATTTTGCATTTCATATAAAAAATGTAAAAGTTGCAACATTTTTTAAGAAATTTCCTATAATAGAAAAATCATCTAGAAAGAATCTAAAAACAATGGCATCAGGAATGACTCGATTTTACATATTAATTTTTTGTAATTTACTATCTGAAATATCTATTTAATTTTCAACGAAATTTTAGGTAAACACTATGTTGTTTTTTTCACATATTCTCTTAATTTTTAACATTAAATATCAGAATAAATTTTTAAAAAATTATAAATTTAAAGTAATACCTCTTATCATTTATTTTTCTCTAAATTTAATGTTATTGTGACGATGAGCTAAAAAATTCTGTCTCTCTCTCTCTATTCATATTTTCATAGAAAAATAAATAACTTTCTTGTCAATTTGATTTTTTGAATTTATATCAGAGAAGAGAATAAGGGAAAATACGTAATATCGTATATATATATATATATATATATATATATATATATATATATATATATATATATATATATATGTATATATATATATATATTAATGCCTGGACATGGTTGCATGATTTTCACGCAATGGTGCAGCTCTCCGAGAGCAGAGGAATATTCTCATCCATCAGAGCAGAGATACTGCGTATGCGACATTAGTGGCACTTAACGTACACACCGCGCTGATTCAGATGATGGAGCAATCCAATAACGAAACCTTCCATCACGGATAACACTAACGAAACAAGAAATAATTGTCCTCTTCGTAAATTTTATAGGACACTTCGCGTAAGTCGCGAATGACCCGAACGATGCGGAAAAACAACGTCGTTCTTGATCGAGTAAATGGGGAGACCGACGCGATTCCAGAATCCGATGATCCTAGAAATGACATTCCGTTGATAGTCGCGCGAATAAAGTATCTAGGTGATCGGGAAAGCTTCGTTCTTATCAATCCAGTCGTAGGGTCTTCCGAGGGACCTTGTTGACGAATATATACCATTAGATAGGACAGTCTACGCCGATCGCGGGACAAGGGATTAGTAGAGACATTAGGAATAGATTGCCGGTTTGCAGGGATCCTCACGGTTCTCCCTTAGGATTAGGAAGGATTACGCGCGAGTTAGGCCTACGATTCGATCGGCATTCCGATGTTCGTGGGGAAATTGGAAGCGTATCCGTACATTGATCTCGCGCGACGTAAAATATTCTGTGATCGACGCTACATATTCCTTTTCCCTCTTCCCTTTCTTCACGTTCGATATCTTCTTTTTTTTTATCTTCCTCCGCATCCGTTGTTACAAATATAAAAATTATGAGATCGTCAGATACTCTGTATTTATTCACTCGTGTGATTTTTTCTCGATATACATGTTCAAATTTCCGGAGAGAATTATTTGTTCGATCTTCCATATTTTTTCAAACGATATTGATTTATTCGAATAAACAAATTGAAGCAAATATAAATTAAACAATAAAACGTATACATGTGTATAAGATATATTCCATTTCATCGTTTATAAACGAGACGAGAGATATTTTCCCAGAATTTTCGGTTGCGGTTAAAGTTGACGTAAATCGCCATTCGCGTAGCTCAGTTTAATCGTCACAATGGATCGCAGGGATTGAGGGTACAGGTCGTATTTATTTCGACCACCGCCTGTCCGTGAATAACGGTAATCATCGATGGAATCTAGGGAGGATAGCACCGCCCTACAGTTTCGTGTGTCGCTAATCCGAAACACATACAGACGAACGCAGACAAAATGTAAGAAGGGCCGAGGGATGATGAACTTACGAGATCGGATGACCCTTTTCAACGATCCCTACTCACGCTTCTCTTACGAAAAAACCTTTAGGCGATACGAATCGATTAAAGTTTCATGACTGGTATTATTATTTAATTATTCGTGCACTGAGAAAAATCGTTTGATTGTATCAACAAGACGTATATGATTGAACATTTTGGTTAAATCAACCAAGAATTTATAGATATCATGATAAAACTTGATTTTTTATAACTGCTTTTTATAGAGCGTTTAATAGATTTTACTACAAGGATTTGATTAGTATTTTCTGGTTGAATCTATAAAATTTCTTGTCATTATGTCGTCATATTTGCCATGAAATGTATATAAAGAACTAGTATTAACATTAAATCCAAAGTATTTTTTTTCTCTTACGAGCAGTAGTGCCAGAAAGAGGACGCTAGCTCTTTGATTGTGTGTGTTTGAGCTGCATCCTCTTCTTGCACCACTGTTTATCAGTTTAATTTCTAACAAACTGAACTTAAAATAATTTATTCAATAATCTGGATTGAATTTATCCAATAATCATATTGGAATTCAGAATATTAAACAGACTTTTGAGAGTAGATGGAAAAAATTTTAGACGACTTGGTGCTGGTGAGTTTATTAACCAGAAAATTTGATAAATTTAACAGGAAGAAATTAATCAGATTCATCTGGTAATTCCTACAAGATTTCTGATTCGTCCATTTTTCAATAGACATACTGGTTGAATCTATCAGAATTCTAATTAATGCAACCAGATTTTTTTCTCAGTGCGAGTAATTAAATAATATTTAATTCTTGCATCACTATTTATCAGTTTAATTTCTAACAAACTGGACTTAAAATAATTTATTCAATAATCTGGATTGAATTTATCCAATAATCATATTGGAATTCAGAATATTAAACAGACTTTTGAGAGTAGATGGAAAAAATTTTAGACGACTTGGTGCTGGTGAGTTTATTAACCAGAAAATTTGATAAATTTAACAGGAAGAAATTAATCAGATTCATCTGGTAATTCCTACAAGATTTCTGATTCGTTCATTTTTCAATAGACATACTGGTTGAATCTATCAGAATTCTAATTAATGCAACCAGATTTTTTCTCAGTGCGAGTAATTAAATAATATTTAATTCTTGCATCACTGTTTATCAGTTTAATTTCTAACAAACTGAACTTAAAATAATTTATTCAATAATCTGGATTGAATTTATCCAATAATCATATTGGAATTCAGAATATTAAACAGACTTTTGAGAGTAGATGGAAAAAATTTTAGACGACTTGGTGCTGGTGAGTTTATTAACCAGAAAATTTGATAAATTTAACAGGAAGAAATTAATCAGATTTATCTGGTAATTCCTACAAGAATTTTGATTCGTCCATTTTCCAATAGACATACTGGTTGAATCTATCAGAATTCTAATTAATGCAACCAGATTTTTTTCTCAGTGCGAGTAATTAAATAATATTTAATTCTTGCATCACTATTTATCAGTTTAATTTCTAACAAACTGGACTTAAAATAATTTATTCAATAATCTGGATTGAATTTATCCAATAATCATATTGGAATTCAGAATATTAAACAGACTTTTGAGAGTAGATGGAAAACATTTTAGACGACTTAGTGCTGGTGAGTTTATTAACCAGAAAATTTGATAAATTTAACAGGAAGAAATTAATCAGATTCATCTGGTAATTCCTACAAGAATTCTGGTTCGTCCATTTTCCAACAGACATACTGGTTGAATCTACCAGAATTCTAATTAATGCAACTAGATTTCTTTCTCAGTGCGTTAAGATGATTATTCAAAAACGTTATACGTGATTTATTCTCAATCTTTTTCTAAATCTTATTAAATGCGTTACACAAACAATTGTTTAAAAAAAAAAGAGAGAGTTATTCTGATGATATTTTTATTAAAATCACTCTCCCCGGCTACTCTTTTTCGTAATTATATTGAAACAATTGGATTGGATACTTAAACTTGGTGTGAAAATGTAGTTAAACTTGCAGAAATTCTATTACACGATTTTAAAATACGAGAGATTCGAGAATTTACGTAACTCCAAGCCAATTGTTAAAAGCTTCTCCTTTTACCATCCGAATGCGCGGGCGAATAAAATGCAGGAGCTTCTTCCTATCGTTCCACTACATATATCGAGATTTCGGTCGATTCAACTGCTTTCTTTTAATATCCCGCGCCATACTTTAGTTCGCAACCCCGGCTGCGTTTTCCCCTTTTTTTTTTCACCTATCCCTTTTCTCACCTATTACGGTTACTAACCCGACTACATATAACGCTATACATTACGGTTAACACCGACCCGCGCGGCACTTTACGAACAAATTACGACCACCCGGTAGTTTCTACTTTGCTCTAATCCGCTCCAACTTCCAATGCAGATTTTCCCAGCGACGCCTCCCTCTGAGGAGGGACAGAAAAATTTTCTTAATCCCCGCGAGCGGGAAATCCGTCCCACGGCTTCGTCTCCGCTTATTCGCGATAAAAAATAATCATATTTTTTTTCAATTATAATTATATTACTCGAAATGTGTTAGGCTGGCTTATTCTAGATGGATATTGATGCTTTCATTTTGCGGGGATCGGGAATTGGGTTTTTTCAACCCCGCGTTTAAGAGCGCCCTATTTCGCAATATTATGCAATAATTGTATATCGCGGATATTACATAATAAATGTGTTATGGACGCCGGTTCGTTATCGCGAGGATATAGCTCGGACGTATCGCAATAGGACGCAATACGACGTCTCGCGAGGCGGTGAGCGCCGAGGGTTGCGATCCCAGCATGATGCTCGATGATAGATAGAAGACCCCGAGGCTACGGCACCCTAATACAATGGCAGCCCCGCATAAGCGTTCCCTCCCGGTACCCTGTGGGAATAGTAAATGGAGCGCCGTAGGCAACGAAACGCTCCCGACGTTCGATCTTTTTGCTCGACGCGGCCATCGCGTTTTTTATACTCCCGCTGCCAACAAGATCATCCCGCGTAATATTAAACTCTATTTCCCTCCGCGCCCGGGATACAAATGTCCGATATTTTGTCAGCATCTTCCCAGGTCTTCGAGGTCGCCAGAGATCCAATGATCGTTCATCCGTATATCCACGATCCATTTTGCATATTCCCCCTATCGATTTAAGCTCGACGTCCTCGTCTTTAGAAGAATTCGCTTCGGAATTTTTTTTATTTTAATTTATTCGGAAATTAAACATTCTAACGCTTCCGATAAAATATCGGGCATTTTAAATTTGACTGACATAAGTATTAATATAAAATATTAATATACACGGCGAATTAATAAAATTATACTACTATAAATATGCGATGTTGTAATTAATGATAGATATACTTTTTAGAACATGTTTCAAAAATTAACGCTCTATGTCATTCAATATTTATCAATTAAAATTATCTTGTAATGCATAAAATATGAAAAATTATTACTGGCGCTTCCAAGAAATTTCATGACAGCTTGACAGTTTATTGATCAGAATGTTACAATTTTCAACATCAATGTCCGGTAGCATTTCTCTCCATAAACGATAAATTTATTATCGCACCTACATGAAACGTATTAACTATTCGCGCATCGGATAACTTTCAAAATAGCAGGTTTGCATAAATATTTATGCGCCTGTATACTCTCGATTAAAACGGAAACTTTGCTCTCTGGAAAACAGGGAGACGGCGGGAAGAAAAAAAAAATAGAGAGAAGAGAGCACTTACCTCGCAATCTCGCGTCTAATTTCTCGACGAGAAGTTGAAACCCTTCCGTTTCCGGGTTAATATGCGGCTTTTCGCGCGGCTGAGCATCCGGTATAATATGTCCGGGTCTTCGTAGAGAGTGTCAAGCTGCGTCCGCAATCGCGGCTGCGGTCATGTCGAGCGTGCTAAAACGTAGAACGGTATCAAACGTTAAAATGTTTCGGACAGAGACGGTTATATAACGTATATGACTGCACCGACGAATGTGCAACGTAAATGGTATAGTGGAACAAAGGAACGCGCGCTTAATGAAAGCCGGCCGTTATAGTCGGAAACTATACGCAGGATTAACGCGAGCCCCCGCGCGTATCTACACGGAAAACAGAGCCTTGCGAGATTATCGGACGTATTAATATTGTGGAAGCAATTTCTACGTCGTTGCACCCCGGACAAAGACGCCGCCGTTAGCGGTGTTGTGTCGTTTGCACATAGGGTAAGGGGATCAACCAACACACGACCGGAAGACGGGGATGTTGTCGCTGCGTTGATGGATAAATGGACGTAATGTGGCGCGCGTAATATCGTGATGCTCACTTGGCGGTGCGTCATTATCTCTGAAGAAAGAGTACCAAAAATCATCATTACACTGAGAAAAATCGTTTGATTGTATCAACAAGACGTGTATGATTGAAGGCATTTTAGTTAAATCAAACAAGAATTTCTAGTTATCATGATAAAACTCGATTTTTTATAACTAGAACGTTTAATAGATTTTACTATAAGGATTTGGATAGTATTTTCTGGTTGAATCTATAAAATTTCTTGTCATTATGTCGTCATATTTGCCATGAAATGTATGTAAAGAACTAGTATTAACATTAAATCCAAAGTATATTTTTTTTTTACGAGCAGTAGTGCCAGAAAGAAAACGCTAAATCTTTGATTGTATGTGTTTGAGCTGTATCATCTTCTTGCATCACTGTTTATCAGTTTAATTTCTGACAAACTGGATTTAAAATAATTTATTCAATAATCTGGATTGAAATTTATCCAATAATTTTGTTGGAATTCAGAATATTAAACAGAACTTTTGAGATTAGATGGAAAAAATTTAATAGGTAAATTTAATAGGTAAATTTAATAGGAAGAAATTAAATTTAATAGGTAAATTTAATAGGAAGAAATTAATCAAATTCATCTGATAATTCCTACAAGAATTCTGGTTCGTCCATTTTCCAACAGACATACTGGTTGAATCTATCAGAATTCTAATTAATGCAACCAGACTTTTTTCTCAGTGCATTGTTTGTCAGTTTAATTTCTAACAAACTGAACTTAAAATTATTTATTCAATAATCTGGATTGAATTTATCCAACGATCTTGTTGGAATTCAAAATATTAAACAGACTTTTGAGATTAGATGGACAAAATTTTAGACGACTTGGTGCTGGCGAGTTTAGTATTATTCATATATATAATCACATATATAATCAGAAAATTTAGTATTATTCATATATAATCAGAATAATCACATATATAATCAGAAAATTTAGTATTATTCATATATATAATCACATATATAATCAGAAAATTTGGTAAATTTAACAAGAACAAATTAATCACGTTCATCTGGTAGTTTCTACAAGAATTCTGATTCGTCCATTTTCCAACAGACATACTGATTGAATCTACCAGAAGTCTAATTAACGCAACCAGATTTTTTTCTCCGTGTAGTTTAACCCCCTCCCCCCGTTCTCGTTATTACGTACATGTGTACATTTCTTTGGAATTTTAATGTCATTATTTAATTTCATCTTGATACTTGTATTTTTTTTTAATTTTAACAGTAAATTTAACGAATCATTTCCCTGTATCAAAGGCCGCTTTGCGCTTGGTCAATGATCGCTAAAGCGCGGAAGTCGGTAAAGTTTCGCCGTGGGCTCTTCTACTCGGCTGGTCCGAAATGCATTTGACCCCGGTCGTTTCTCTCGACTACGGTCGAGAGATTTCGTCGAAATTAAACTACGTATACACGACGTAAACAATTGCACATGCGCTATTTCAATATCCTTAAAACGGCCGAGGGGGAAAGGGAGGGAGGAAGAGTCGTGTGAAACCTCGCGAACTTTCGCGCCTCGGCGATTATTGACCCGGCAAAGGCGATGCTGCATTTCTCAGCGGCAAGTTCCTAGAGTAGCGAAAATTCGTAATTCCCAATCGTAGGAAAAATCGCGTCGACGTTATCCCGAATGCAATCCGTTATTCGACGGCTACAGCGCGGAAATTCCATAGAAATTCCAGCAGCCACGGCGCTCCGCCCTACTTGCCGGGAAAATCGGTGTCTCCGCGTTGCTCCTTCTCGACGAGCAAGGGGGATGGGAGAAGAAAGGAAGAGAAGGCTCTCCCGCCTCCTCTTCCCTCGAAGCACGAAACGAATCACCTACAAGCACGTCGCGTCGCAGTGCATCGTAAACGCTTGTACGCCAGAAACTGCGGCTCGCTCGGATCCACCCTTTGTACGCGCATCGGGATCTCTCGCCTCTGTTGCTGTGGATAAAAATATTCCGCATAAATCCCGCGGTAACATTGTGCACGCCGGAAACGGTGGAAACCGACGACTTTCGATGCCAGCCTCGTTTACATCGGTCGCGATATTTGCAATATTATCGATATTCTATTTGCCCTATATTCAGAATCGGTCCGATCAAAACGGCCAGCCAGCTCACGAGGTTTCGCGTATTCGCGTAATACGGAATGTTCGACGAGGGAAAAAAAGAGGAGAAATTTTTCCCCCCTTCCCCGAAAAACGCAGTTCGCGTATTAACGCTCTCTCTCTTTCGCCAGAGGAACTTCTCGAGAGACCCTTCTCCTCGATTCATTCTTCTCGTCTCTATCGCATGCCGCGGGGGAGAAAATCGTTTTAGGTAGGCGTTCGTGAACCATGATGTAAAATCCGAGAGAAAATGTCTGCAATGGAAACGTAACATTCTCTCGCTCAGGATCATTAGGATCGTTTTTACAGGCAATTCCGCATTCGATGAAAAATAAGGTGGAGGGTTAAAGCTGACTTCACAAGAATCACAAACTGTTACCGGCTTTTTACCCTTCCCGGTTCATTGATTATGCCAGAAAGTTAAAACGACAAAATTCGTCGCATATATTAATATATTTCCACAAGTGTTTTTGTTTCAATCAATTTGATAAAGTAACGAATTTCAGAGAAATATGTAAATTTTCAAGCGTGCATGCGTGACACGTGTCTGTCTCATAAATATAAAAAAACATCTGTCGGCGAGATGAAAGAAAAATAGAAACATGCAAAAACTTGCCAAATTTATACTGTACCAACTCGCATGAGTGAGGAGTAAATAATTTCTACTTCATATAGAAAGATTTGTTATTGACGGGTTGCGACAAATTATCGGAATTTTACATATTTTACACGAATACAAAAGCTATGTGATATTAATTCATCGAAATTATAAGCAAATATGAAACATTTCACTAAACGAGAAAACTTTGCTCTCAAAAAGAACTTTGAAAAAAAAAAAATTTTTTTATCGGAAAATAAATATTCCTTGCAAATTTGGTAACTTTACAAAATGAATTTCACACACATACTGTAATTTGATTTAAATTAGCAACATTCTTCTGTAAATGAAAATGTGTGTGAATTCTGTCGAAATTATAAAATTTAATTAAATAAAATTCACATGTAAATAATAATAAAAAATCAAATGACGAACAAATTCGTCGACAATGATATTGATTTGCGTGTGAAAATTTCTATTGCAGAGAAATTTTTTCTGTATTTTTGGACTATACATTTACGCCTTGTGTATGTGTGAGTGTAGACGAAATGTAATTTGGACAAATGTAGAGTGAAAATATCTCTTGCATTTTATGCACAATAAAATCGGAAAGAAAGAGAGAGAGAGAGATGGAAAGAATGGCGCGTCCTTTTCATTTGCGTTCCAACTCAAATTTGAATCTATGAAAATGTCGTTTCGTACCTTACTTAATTTAGGCTCTCGATCCATTGTCAGATATGATGAAAGGTAGAAAATGAATAGCACATCGGCATAATATAAAAACTTTGGTGTTTTTTATTTGGCTACTTTCTATACGGTGCATCGAGTCCGGGATAAAGCGGCTATTCGCCCTTGGTATTCGCATAAATTATCGACCGTTTGTGGATATGTTCGTCGAACGGGTGCCAAAACGGACGTGAAATTGAAGAAAAAGCGCGAGAGAAAATTTAGCATGTCACCTGGAAATCTACACGGTTATTGCCTTTGGACAACCGCTTCGACGATCTAGCACGAGGGTTGAAAAACGAAAGACTAATAAAAAAACAAAATATACAACAAAGTGGCTTATTTAGCTGAGATATCTGGAACATTTTGCAGAGGATTTATTTTCCAAAAAATATTTCCGTGGACGAGAGACACTAAATGGCAAAAATCATTTTAAATTCGTTGTTTAATGCAAACTTTATAAAGTCGGTATTATTTTTGAATTTTTATTTCCAACGGAAATTGTTGTTTAATTCTAATTCTCAGACTAGGATGATTAAAATCATTGATATATTATTCGTCTTATCCTAAAGATGATTCTGATGTTTTCAAATAATTAAATAAATCACATGGGAAATCTTGAATTAATAAACGATACAAATGATTTGTCAAACTTCATGTTAGCCCATTAAAAGCTCGGATAACAATCAGTCAGTAGCTATTAGGTACATTTGGTTGCTTGGAATGATTTCAAAATCTGATTATTATAAGCAATCTCGTTATTTATGCAATAATTCCTGTACTTCGATGAAATATCAAAGTTACGATAATAACTATCGATTTACTTCTTTCATCGTTATTAAGAATGAAAGATGCCGTCGTATTTGGAGTGCTTCCCTATTAAAACTTTTCTCCGATTGGTAATACATCAAAAGTGCCGTCGCTACGTTAACTTTTTGCCACACATTTGCTTCTTACGGATTATATAATACATAAACTTTCGTCACAAAGTTCGTTTTGCGCGAGATATTTTCACGTGAGTCGGATGTTTATGCGTTTCTTAACAATTTGTAATTCAGAAAAAATATGTATAACAGCATCATAATTAACTATTTTTCCACGTATAAAAATATAATAAACACATCAGTGTATTTAATTTAATTTAATATAATTAATATTAAGAGAGAGGAAACAAAGAAGAGAATTAGAGAAAATAAAATAAATAAGAAATTAAATATATTAAATAATATGTTAAAGATATTAAATAATATTAAAATATTAAATAATATTAAAATATTTAAATTAGTTTTATTTTATTAATATTAAAAGAGGAGAGAATTGGAGGAATATAAATAAATAATATAAATAAAATATAAATAAAATAAATAATAATATAAATAAAATAAATAAAATAAATAAAATAAATAAAATAAATAAAATAAATAAAATAAATAAAATAAATAAAATAAATAATGTTGGCGAGAAAGAATATTTTTCTCATCTCACGGTGAGAAAATGGGATCTCTTTGTACCCTTTAAGATTGTTTGCCGACTACATCCCTGGCGCGCACGCACGTACGCAATCCCTTTGTTTTGCCCCCCCTGTAGGTTTATTTCATTTCACCGACCCTCGTTGGATTCTCGATGTATGGGAGGTCGATTTCGCGGTGTAACAATGGACATGCTACCAAATCACGGTGCTTACGTATGCACCGGACGACGATTCCTCGATAATCCAGCAACGCGCGATCGTATATATACTATATTCAGTTTGCGGAGTTTGCTCAACCTACAGCCATCGGCACCGGCTTTGCGTACGATCGGTAAATGTTTACATCGGACGATAGTGGGGTGCCGCCGAAAGCTCGAAGCTCTCCCTCGTCGAACCTCCTTCATCCCCTTTGTTCGATTCTCGAGTGTCGCGGGAGTTCCATATTTCATTCCGATGCGCAGACTGTATTTTATAAGCATTATCTATATCGTTATTAATAGGGTTGCACGAGATACCAAGATTAGTCTTGATATTATCTTGTCAAGATTATTGGTTCTCAAAAAAACTAAAATATTTATATTTGTAAATGAAAAAGAGAGAGATAGAGAAGAGAAGAGAGAGAGAGAGAGAGAGAGAGAGAGCACTATATACGAATTTAACAAAATTTTATTCAATAAAAACATTTATATTAATAAATTTAAAAACATTTAATATTAATACAATATAACATTTTTATAAATTAGAAATCAAACTCGCAAATTTTAGACATTAAAGAGCATTTTATCCAGGGATTGATGCACATTAGTGCTTTTAAAGATTTACTTTGTAATCTGGTTCTATTTTTTGATATAGTCAGAGTTCCTATTGAGAAAAGTCTTTCTACTGGCACGGACGAGGCAGTTAAACTTAAAATGTCTCAAATCATTTTTGACAATGTGGGATAAATATGAACCTGATTTTTTTACCATTCCAAAATATTTATATTTGCACATTCCCTTGGAACCTGTAAATAGTTATTAATTTCTGTTTTCCATGAAACAGTAAATGTTTTTTATGTAAATAGACGGCATTTATATCGATTACATAGTAATAATTATAATTAAAATATAATACAATAGTAATAATTATTTCAAATTATATTACAAAAATTATGTTAAATATTATTTAAATAATTTTTTAATATTAGATAAAAAATTGTTAATAAAATCGAGACAAGACAATACAAGGCGAGATTTTTGCTACCAATATTCACTCAAGATCAAGACAAGATTTAAATTTTTGAAAATTTTCAATACCAATACAATATTTTTACGAATACTGTCTTGTGTTGAGTCTTGTGCAACCCTAGTTATTAAAGTATAATATATATCGATGGAAAAAACAGGGGTGAATTTTTTTTTCCCGTATATATTTCTGTTTTAACGTCGTGTCATCTGAAGAATTTTGCGCGATACGCGAAATCGCGAAATCGCGAAAGGAGTCACTTCCTATCACTGCGATGTCTCGGAGAGACGCTAGATATATTTCGATCGGGACCAGTCGGCAAACATTTCTCGTGCATAATAAATGTAGCGACAAGAAATCTGTTTACGAATGCAGACGTTTCAACTCGCAAAGGCGGACGAGTCCGCTTGCGAAAGTGACTCTCGAAAGTTAGCGTGAATAGGGGACTTTATGACAAGTGCGCGTACAACGAACTCGTTGCATACGAACATTTCGCACGTAACTTTGGCTGATTCATGCTTTCGACAAATTTCGCCGAGATTAAGAGATATAGCGCATATAATATATAATGAAATAAATGAAATGCATAGTGAATTAAACATTAATGCGTTGTAATGGGGAAAAAAAATTACGAGTTAAAAATTTCCATAGTTAAAAACATAAAGGAATGCGAAGGGAAAATTCATTAAAATAGGAATTAAATGCTAAAAATCAATAACGCTCTATTCATTATTTATTCATATACGACTCTCACAGATAACCGAAGTCATAAATTATATAGTAATTCCATTTCAGAGATAGAATAAAATAAACATTTGAATTTGCCCGACGAAAATTCGGTTTCCAGAGAATTACAGTCACATTACAAGAACACTACTACGAACACAGTGATTTTGAGTTAACTACTTTTCGTAAAAGCGAGAGCGATGCTGTCGGAAAAGATGCAAGCTTTTCAAACACGCAAAGAGGAATATACAAAGTCAATATTCACGTTCTTCTAAAAATATGCAGCAATCGTAACAAATAGACTTCAAATAAATTTTTCATATAGAAATCCTTACAGAAGTCTCCACTTTAATTTTAACATTTAATAAATATATATATTTTGTTGTACTGGAGTTAAATATATTATATAAATCTTGTTAATTATTTGAATTTAAAATAAATTAAATATTTAATTATCACCCTATTCAGATTACATCGAATAAGAAATATAAATAGCTTGATAATTAAATTTAATTTTAAATAATTGACAGGAGTAGTCTGCGTAGTAATATTTAATTTCAATACCGAATGCCAATGCAAAATAATAAAAAGTAAATAAAAAGTATTTATTATTCAAATTGTTGACATTTCTAAATTTTAATTTAAAATATCGCTACAACAAGTCGATGTTTCGACATTTCGACGTAATAAATGTTTAACATAATTATAAAATTTATAAATATTCAATCATTTTCGCAAACATATCGTAACAAGTCTAGAGCACTTTGCTTTTCATAGAAATAATCGGTCCCTCGTCATAAATCCGAATGATACAACTGAAGAAATTCCTCCTTTTTGACAGCTCCCCGTCGAAGAGCATATCCGCACGTGTACGTCTCGCGGATGATTTTACATTTGACTTGCATGCGACGTGTCACCCACGTTAGTATCGTGTCCTGGCTTCTCGCTGTTTTCGTACCTTCGTCCCTTCCCGCTCGATCTGCACCTCGGATGCACCGCCTGTGTCCTGCTTGCACCCTCCCCCCTCCCCCCATCCCCTCCTACCCCTCCTAACGCCATCGTTTCCGGTTTTCCCGAGTTCGACCCCCTCTCTGGACGGCTCCAGTCACGGTAACGTCATGATAACGGCACTCTATACTCGTGAATCACCCTTTGCACGTGAATCGCAATCATTTACGAGCGAGCACTCCACCCACGCCACCCCCGGAACGATATGTTTGCCGGAGATCCAGAGACGAAGGAGGACGTTCGCGGCCGAATTTACGAGACTCGCCGATTCCGGACTGTTCTCGGCAAATCTAAAAGCGTCTCGTTCGATTTTAGCATCTCGTTTCTTCATTTACGATCGCCTCGACAGAGTACTCTCGGTACTTAAATATTTAATCGCGCGTCACATTGTAAGATATTAAAGAGTCGTGATATTTTTTTTAAAAGTAATAATACGCTCTGAAATTGAATCACATAACACAACGTGTACGACGCTTCGATATAAATAAATAATAAAAATTGCTATCTCCTGGTATTATACACGCACACACATACGCGATATGTGACAAGTGTATTTAAATATTATTTCTCCTTAGAAATGTTGAACAAGACACAGGAAAATTGGAAAAAACATAATATTTTATAACCTTCCGGCAAAATCGAATCCATAAAAACGAGTAAGAAAAATTCACTCGATCAAGTCACTCGTTGCTATTTTTTCTTCAACGTTCCGTTTTATTGTCGCATCTAATGCCGCGTGTGAAATAGCGATCTCGTATATATCACTAGAGAGAAATACGATTGAATGGGGAATCTTGCTTGCGGAAATCGTACATGGAACGTGGACAAAATTGGCCGCATAAGTAGCCGCTAAGAAGGGAAAAGGGAGAGAGGGAGAGAGTGAGAAAGAGCGCTTTTCACTTCCTGGCGACCAAGGTTCGCGCCGTTTCTCTTCGTCGACCTGAAAGGAGAATGACAGAGGGGGCACGAAAGACAGCCTCAAATTGCTCTTATCCACCTGCTGCCGTTCAGCTCGCCCTTTACAAATGGACTGCTCTTATCCCATTTTGTCGAGTGCAACGGTCCAAGTATATCCGGAGATCGTGGCCGATGATCTATAGTGCATTGCGCGAATCCTCTACCGCGGTATAATACAAATAGTCGGCGTCTCGCCTGTAAATCGTGCGCATCCACTTGGTCTCGCCGCAGGACACGTTCAAGATCGTATTCTGCAACGGGAATTGTAAACATCGTCTTTCGATCAATAAAGGAGGAGCACGAATATGCTACCGTTCGAGTCAAAAAATATTCCGAGGATGGAATCGTTTTCCCACAGAAAAATCCCTGAGAAAAATCGTTTGATTGTATCAACAAGACGTATACGATTGAAGGCATTTTGGTTAAATCAAACAAGAATTTTTTAGTTATTGTGATAAGACTAGATTTTTTATAACTAGAACGTTTAATAAATTTTACTATGGATTTGGTTAGTATCTTCTGGTTGGATCTATAAAATTTCTTCTACAAAATTTTTTTCTATATATATAAAGAACTACACTGAGGGAAAAATTTTTGTAAATCAAATAAATTTGTTTTCTTGAAACTTTTGCTTTAAATGGAAGGAATTGTTTATTTCATTTAAGCAAAAGCATTTAATTTTAATTAAATATGCATGTTGTATTAAGTACATTATTTTCATTTATATATTTTTTATATTTAAATACTATTTTCGTAAAATATATACTATAATTTATTAAATTAAATATATTATTTTTGAAAATTAAAAAATTTAATATTTTTGGGAATAAAAAATATATTTTAATAAATATTTTGTAAAATTAAAATAAAAATATTTAATTAAAAATTATGTTTTTTTAAGCATATATATTTTTTTCAACATATGTAAATAAATACTTAACTTAAGCAAACAGACGTTTTGAATACAAGTAAATACGTGATTAGTACCCACCGAATAAATAGCTTTCTCGAGTTAACTAAAATTTTTTTATTTCAAGATAATTTTTTCCTCAGTGTAGTATTAATATTAGATCCAAAGTAGATTTTTTTTCTTACGAGCAGCAGTGCCAGAAAGAGGACGCTAGCTCTCTGATTGTGGGTGTTTGAGCTGCATCCTCTTCTTGCATCATTGTTTATCAGTTTAATTTCTAACAAACTGAATTTAAAATAATTTATTCAATAATTTGGATTAAATTTATCCAATAATCGTGTTGGAATTCAAAATATTAAACAGACTTTTGAGATTGATGGAAAAAAATTTAGACGACTTGGTGCTGGCGAGTTTATTATTAACCAGAAAATTTGATAAATTGAACAGGAAGAAATTAATCAGATTCATCTGGTAATCCCTACAAGAATTCTGATTCGTCCATTTTCCAACAGACATACTGGTTGAATCCACCAGAATTCTAATTAATGCAACCAGATTTTTTTCTCAGTGCAGGATAGGAAAAAGTTTCGTTGATAGAATTCAGACAAGATTACCGGAAGAAAAATATTACTTATGATAATTAATAGACGTTTATCTCATTACTGGACACATTCCAGACATTTTTAACAATTCGGAATCTACTTTAAACGCCCCTCTCTCCTTACGATATACATATATGTATATCCTTCAGATGTTCGAAAATGCTCATACTTGAAAATGTGCCAACCGCGAAATTTTTCCATAGATTTCGCTCCGACTAGAATAATCGATACGTCGCTCGAGTGGAAAGTGTTCCCGCAGGCTTTCTTTGCATCCAAGGCATGAGATTCCGCAAAAGTTTAAGCTGGTTCGAGACGATTCGGGTACTCGTCGAACACAATCAGATGCTCGCGCGTGAGAGGCGAGGCGTCCTAAGCCAGTGCATGAATTCTATTTACGACAAGCATCGGGAGAATCCGCGCGATCCCTTTCCTCGTCGAAGAAACCGATCGCGGGGAATTAGACCTGTTCGGGAAAAGGCGAGCAACGACGGCCTCCTAAATTAAATTCATTAGGAAAAGTAATCGAAAGAGATCGGGGGTGGTCGGCCAGAGGGGGGGGGGCGGCAGCTCCACCGATCGTTTCTCGATTTGGCCCGGCAGTAAAACCGACTTGAATAGTCCACTCTTCCCGAGACCGGGACAATTTACGGAAGTTGCTCCTTTCTCGGACGATTCGAGCGGCAACGCTCCGCTTTTCGCTCCGTCGCGTCGTTTTCCCGAATCGCGCGCGGTGCTCGAGGATCCGATCGACGAGGGAGCACGAGACGGGTTACGACGGGACAGGTATCGGACGATGGCCGGTGCTTTCCTCCCCGAGACCTCCTCGGCAATTTTATTGCGCCCCTAAACGTTCCGTCCGCAGGATCGAAACTTCCCTCTTCCAGGCCATCTCTCTCTCTCTCTCTCTCGCTGCTCGAAGCGAATTTCGCGCATTAACCGGCACTCTTGCGCTTCGAACCATCGGACATATCGATCCTCTCGCCGTTACTTTTCTCTCAATCTTTAACCACGCCCGAAATAATGTCGCGCGGATTCCGGTCAGCCTCGCAGAAACTTGTAAAAATTGAATATCACGGGGTAAACTTTTGACACGTCAGCTCGATCGATCCCTTGTTACGTTTTACGTTCCTTCCACCGGTTCGATAAAAACGAATAGCCTCGCACCTTGTCAATAACATTGAACGATAACATCTCTAGAGATTTTGTGTTTTTTTTTATCGTGCAAAACAATAACAATTTGAATACGAAAGATACGAAAACACGCGACGTGTGCGCGCATTAGAAAAATTTTGCACAGCTTTATTATTTTGTTTTTCTGCTGAAATATCTCGCTGTGCCATTAATCTCTCCCGCTAGGCAATTTGTCTGACAAGTTGTCAAAGCAAAAATCTCGTCGATAAAAAGTCCCATCATTTTTCAGTCGAATCGCCATTTTTTTAATCCCCAACCTGCTTTTAACGAATATATACGTTAATACGTTATACGAGTATGAAAGCAACTAGGGGTAACGAACAATCATAAAGGCCCAACCGGCGATATCAATGACAAACAAATATCAAGCAGAGACGAACGTAATTTGCATAGTGGAAAGATTCAACCGAGAATTGAGAAATAGATGTTAGTATGAAATACGTGCGCACCGAGTCGCATGATAAGAGAGACTCCAATCCGCTTTTAGATAGAAGAATAGACCCCCAGCTGCTCGGCCGAGATATTGCTTAGCGACGAGGAAGATGTCGCGGATTGTAAAGGATTGCGGCGGTCTCCACTTGTTGAGTCGTTTCGCTCTTGCGTTTTTGAAAATTCGTCCGCCCGCGGAGTACGTTTGTACGAAAGTTCCTTTATCCGCGATATATCCACCGTATTCGTCTTAGATAAAGCGCCATCGTACGCTTCTAGTTACGAGCTAAAATAATTCCTGATTATATTCGGATAATTATCATTTCAATGGCTCGTGAGCCATTTGTTACAGCTTTCAAGGATCCCGTATAATCTTTGATACAGGAAGTGCCAATTTCTACGAAAACGTAGATAATTTCTTACAATATTGATTTTAATATCAGACATAAAAAGTAATTTTTAAGAGAGCCATAAAGACGATGCTGCGAACATGATGCCACAATTTCGTCCGTAAGCTACATAAACTGTAAATTGGTGCTAAAATGCGAGTAACAAGGTGCTCCTGTGTCGGGCGACCAAATAACGTTAATTGAAATTTATGAAAGTAGTCGCGGGAGACGGGGTCAAGCACGTACATGCCGGGTGTTAAAAGTAAAAAGTACGACGTTTTCATATCCCTTGCTCGCGAGGGCTTCGAGCCGACGAGTCATCGCGTAGAACAATCCATTTATCGCGAATTCTCTCTTCATTTCTTTTTGCTTGCCGCTTTTTGCCGTTTCTCGTCGATTTATATGCCCAAAAGTAGTAGATAATGTATCTCTCTCGGCAAAACTAGCGGTACATCATGATAAAGAGAACAACGTAATACGTTCCTTCCGTATTACGTTCTCCATAAAGGGAATAAAGAATATCTGCATATACGACCGTAGTATGTGAATGAGCGCCCGTTTTCTGTTTCCCCTGCTCTACACGACATAGATAATTAATTGCACACTGAGAAAAATCGTTTGATTGCATCCATAAGACGTATATGATTGAATGCATTAAATCAAACAAGAATTTCTAGTTATCATGATAAGACTCGATTTTTTATAACTAGAACGTTTAATAGATTTTACTATAAGGATTTGATTAGTATTTTCTGGTTGGATCTATAAAATTTCTTGTTACATTAATTTCTTTGCCATTCTTAACTTAACTCGTATTCAATATTTGCCATGAAATGTATATAAAGAACTAGTATTAACATTAAATTCAAAGTATACTTTTTTTCTCTTACGAGCAGTGCCAGAAAGAGGACGCTAGCTCTCTGATTGTGTGTTGAGCTGCATCCTCTTCTTGCATCATTGTATATCAATTTAATTTCTAACAAACTGAATTTAAAATAATTTATTTAATAATCTGGATTGAATTTATCCAATAATCTTGTTGGAATTCAGAATATTAAACAGACTTTTGAGATTAGATGGAAAAACTTTTAGACAACTTGGTGCTGGCGAGTTTAGTATTATTAATCAGAAAATTTGGTAAATTTAACAGGAAGAAATTAATCAGATTCATCTGGTAATTCCTACAAGAATTCTGGTTCGTCCATTTTCCAACAGACATACTGGTTGAATCTATCAGAATTCTAATTAATGCAATCAGATTTTTTTCTCAGTGCGAGTAATTAAATAATATTTAATTCTTGCATCACTGTTTATCAGTTTAATTTCTAACAAACTGAATTTAAAATAATTTATTCAATAATCTGGATTGAATTTATCCAATAATCTTGTTGGAATTCAGAACATTAAACAGACTCTTGAGATTAGATGGAAAAAATTTTAGACGACTTGGTGCTGACGAGTTTAGTATTATTAATCAGAAAATTTGGTAAATTTAATAGGAAAAAATTAATGAGATTCATCTGGTAATTCCTACAAGAATTGTGATTCGTCCATTTTCCAACAGACATACTGGTTGAATCTATCAGAATTCTAATTAATGGAACAAAATTTTTTTTTCAGTGCGAGTAATTAAATAATATTTAATTTTTGCATCACTGTTTATCAGTTTAATTTCTAACAAACTGAATTTAAAATAATTTATTTAATAATCTGGATTGAATTTATCCAATAATCTTGTTGGAATTCAGAATATTAAACAGACTTTTCAGATTAAATGGAAAAACTTTTAGACAACTTGGTGCTGGCGAGTTTAGTATTATTAATCAGAAAATTTGGTAAATTTAACAGGAAGAAATTAATCAGATTCATCTGGTAATTCCTACAAGAATTCTGGTTCGTCCATTTTCCAACAGACATACTGGTTGAATCTATCAGAATTCTAATTAATGGAACAAAATTTTTTTTTCAGTGCGAGTAATTAAATAATATTTAATTCTTGCATCACTGTTTATCAGTTTAATTTCTAACAAACTGAATTTAAAATAATTTATTTAATAATCTGGATTGAATTTATCCAATAATCTTGTTGGAATTCAGAATATTAAACAGACTTTTCAGATTAAATGGAAAAACTTTTAGACAACTTGGTGCTGGCGAGTTTAGTATTATTAATCAGAAAATTTGGTAAATTTAACAGGAAGAAATTAATCAGATTCATCTGGTAATTCCTACAAGAATTCTGGTTCGTCCATTTTCCAACAGACATACTGGTTGAATCTACTAGAATTCTAATTAATGCAACTAGATTTTTTTCTCAGTGCGAGTAATTAAATAATATTTAATTCTTGCATCACTGTTTATCAGTTTAATTTATAACAAACTAAATTTAAAATAATTTATTCAATAATCTGGATTAAATTTATCCAATAATCTTGTTGAAATTCAGAATATTAAACAGACTTTTGAGATTAAATGGAAAAACTTTTAGACAACTTGGTGCTGGCGAGTTTAGTATTATTAATCAGAAAATTTGGTAAATTTAACAGGAAGAAATTAATCAGATTCATCTGGTAATTCCTACAAGAATTCTGGTTCGTCCATTTTCCAACAGACATACTGGTTGAATCTATCAGAATTCTAATTAATGGAACAAAATTTTTTTTTCAGTGCGAGTAATTAAATAATATTTAATTCTTGCATCACTGTTTATCAGTTTAATTTCTAACAAACTAAATTTAAAATAATTTATTTAATAATCTGGATTGAATTTATCCAATAATCTTGTTGGAATTCAGAATATTAAACAGACTTTTCAGATTAAATGGAAAAACTTTTAGACAACTTGGTGCTGGCGAGTTTAGTATTATTAATCAGAAAATTTGGTAAATTTAACAGGAAGAAATTAATCAGATTCATCTGGTAATTCCTACAAGAATTCTGGTTCGTCCATTTTCCAACAGACATACTGGTTGAATCTACTAGAATTCTAATTAATGCAACTAGATTTTTTTCTCAGTGCGAGTAATTAAATAATATTTAATTCTTGCATCACTGTTTATCAGTTTAATTTATAACAAACTAAATTTAAAATAATTTATTCAATAATCTGGATTAAATTTATCCAATAATCTTGTTGAAATTCAGAATATTAAACAGACTTTTGAGATTAAATGGAAAAACTTTTAGACAACTTGGTGCTGGCGAGTTTAGTATTATCAATCAGAAAATTTGGTAAATTTAACAGGAAGAAATTAATCAGATTCATCTGGTAATTTCTACTAGAATTGTGGTTCATTTTCCAACAGACATATTGGTTGAATCTAATTAATAACCAGAATTCTAATTAATGCAACCAGATTTTTTCTGCATGTATCAAGACGATTCATTATTCGGCGGCGGTTTTCGCGGTTCACCGGGAACACGAGCCTCCGGGGCCATCGCGATTAAAAGATGGCACGCAAAATCTTGTCTCGGCGTCGCTTCTTGTGTGTCAGCACAAATTCGTACACCCGGTTGACACGAGTCTCCCCGATGGGGAGACAAGAGAGACGTTCCCAGGGATTATACCCGGTCGTGAAAATAATCGCGAGCCCATTTCGCTGAAAGCCGCATGTTCAAAGTAATTAGTCTGATTTTCCTCCACCGCCGTCGCAGTCATTTCGGCCAGGTTTCTCGGCGTAAGGCGAATTTACACGAGGTTCCTTTTTGATGAGTACATTTCAGATGAATTTTCCGCAGGAAAAAGAAATAAGAGAGAGAGAGAGAGAGAGGGTAATATTTCTGCAAAAATAATTTCCGCGATGGGGGAAAAATCTACTCGCACGTATTTTACTCTACTTCACTTTACAAAATAAACCGCAACGAATAAATTGATGTAAATATTTAACTTTATATGTTTTTGTACGAGAATACGCGATCTCATATATTCTACACGTGATGTTTTACAATATTTTAATTTAATATTATTTACATTAAGAGTGTATTAAATATCAAAAAGCAACTACTAATCATCTTTCTGCTGTTGGGGCTTTAGTCCTCCGATAAAAATTCCTTTGATTCTACGTCTCTGCGGACGTTGCAAATAATCACAAAGGATTGAACCGTATAAATTCGCCTTTGTGAGCTCCTCTCATTCTCCCGTCATCTCAAAAACTGAAATCCGACTTGTTTTTCTCATTACCACGTTCCACCGTCGTGTCATCGCCATTGGCGAATGTTGCATTTTCATGCTTGTATTCCACGTAATAATGCAAGTACGTATCTTTCCCTCGCTGTTCCTTCTCGTATGAAGATTAAAGAGATTTCGCAATGGCAGTCTAATGTACGGAATTGGTCAGATATTCCGCATCTAACAGCTGCTCTATGCCTTTCAAACACAAAGAGAGAGAGAGAGAGAGGGGGAAAAAGAGAGAAAGGTTCCAGGGAGGGAAACAGGTGGGTGGGTGGCGTCGTTGTCGAGGGTAGTTGCATTTTTACAGGGATGGCGGCGATCACGCGACCGAGGGAAATTCAATTAAGCGGCGTCGTTGAAACGGCCGTCGCTCGTAACGACATTTCTCCGTTGCCGCGGTTCCGCCACTCTTTGAAGTTTATTCGTATTCGCCGAAGCGTGAGCGTAGGTGAGCTCGTGGGGACGCGCGTGCGTGTCCATCCCCGAGGAAAGGAGCGACCCCGGGAAAATTTGCACGGAAAATATCCTCTTATTTCGTCGGAGCACGACACGTTTGTTCCGCGCCCCCGTTTCGCAATTATCTTAATACCTCGCGTCCATCCTCGTGTAATCTTACTTGGGCAATCGTCATTGAAACTACAAGTTGGAGCGCGAAATTTGCCGCCCCCTATTTTCGAAGAGATTGTCCTTCTCTCGCTTTTTGACGCTGAAATACTCTTGTCGCTTGTTTGGGTCGTCTTGAGTATCCGTCATTAAAGCTTGCATTCCGGAGCACTTTGTCCACGGGACACATAATACAACTACGTGGCAACGTGTCTTTAATCTCGTTATCGCTGTGGTAACCTAAGCCGAAATGTTGCGACGTCATCAGCTACCCGGGCTCGGCGACAGGGTACGAGCTTTGACCGGTCGGGGTCGTAGATGGGTAGGCAAAACGCTCCTCCGCCTAAGTCCCGTCTCCTATATCGTCATAGATGAACGCGATCTCGGGCTCTACTCGCATGGCGCAAACGCGACCAGGGGCATTCGTTAAGGGGAGCTAACGCCAGTCCAGCCGGGCTGTGAAACAGCGTCCGTCCAGGTCGGACAGAGACGGTTGTTGGGAAAGCGTGCATTATTTACACCCACGGGCGGCCTCCCCGGGACACCACCGAGGGTGCATTTGCACTCGAGTCCATTATTACCCCTGCCACGTGGATTATTCCGACAGGTTAACGCTCACTCGTTAAGTAAATCCTGTCCCACCAGGCGCCCGCCGCTTTATGCCGAGGCGTGGGTACATGACACCTCGCCCCGGATCCACGTAATACGTTACACGCGCGTCTTCCCGTCGCCTAGCATGTGTCATCCGCGTATACACGTTGTACGTATCGCGGAAAGCGTATCATTGTCGCGCGTTTCCACCGTGCGCCCGAAATTGTTGAAGACCGGCGTACGTGCCTTTTCGACGCGATAAAATTCACATCCGTGATAATTCGGGGATTGTACAGGGAGTAGTCGAGATAAAGTACGATTGTGTATGAATACAATTAATCCCTCGCGCGAATAAAACCCGCCACCAGGTCTGACAGCTGGCCGGGAGCTGTCGCAACAACAGCTGTTTGGATTAAAACGCGCGATGTTATTTGACGAGCGGGCAAAACGAAAAGGATATTTCCTGTTTGCACCTTCATCCCGCGTTTTTATAGTCGCGATGGATCTGCGAGAAGTCAGTCTCTTCGAGACAACGTGTTGAGACGATATTATGATTGTCGGATATGTCGAGGCGGCAGAATCAGATGGGGATTGATATCGAAATTCACGAGCGAGGTCGCGGATTTTCTCACGATATCGAAGATTCATATCGTGCCACCCGCGAGAACATTATCGGGTTTCTCTCCCGAGGGTCTCCCGCTAACACGCAAGAGTTCGCAGATGTTTGCCAGAGGCTCCCGTCGCACCCCAGCATCCCACATGCGTCTATAAATGAATTAAATCAACCCTCCGCATCCAATCCACTCCCTTCGCACTCGCATTAAACAAGGATCTCTTACATCATCCGAGCGATCCCGACACGTTCGCGCTCATTAGATAATGAGTCGGGATGAAAGGAGATTATTCTGATATTCTCGAGTCGGTGCAGTTAACGTTTCAAAAGAATCGAAAGCGCGACGTTTGAATGTCCGACGAAGGAAAAGTATCGATAGCAAAATTTTCGAATTAAAAATGACGAGACGTGTTCGCGCACGCTTTGTAGTCCAAGCTTTATTCTTTTTTAATTGTTACTTCTGGAAAGTCGCTCTTGTTCCTCTCTCAGCAGTCGTAAATTTTTTTTCATTTTTCCATGCAATATGAATCTCGTGCAATTTAGATTCTAGTTAAACGTGTCGATGTAAAGAACCGGTTATGAAAAATTCCGACTTTGAAAATGTCGCGGGATGTCTTTTTAAAGCCCGCGACGCTTCTCTCGATGTTTGCAATTTCGCGTTAAGAGCGAAAAATACCGCGAATCATCGAATCTCGGGTGAGTCACCGATAGTATTTTACGGCTCCCGAGTCCCCTTCCCTTTCCGTTTCGCGATAATGCCTATATCCTCTCGATCCGTTTTGTCGGTATTATGGCACCCTCAGGAACAAGCCGCTCCTCCTTCAGCGCTCGCGGAGCTGAATTTCACGACCGCGGAGGGAGGCGCGAGATTTTCCCGGGGAAGAGAAATAAAATACGGCACGCTTTCTTATTCGATTTACCCCGTTTTCCCGCACCTCTACCCCTCTCTCCTCCCCGCGCCATTATTTGCCTTTAACTTCTTTCTCCGGCCTTTACTACTTTCTACCGTCGACAATGGCGCGCCTTTCTCAATTCTTTGTCTCTCATTCTTTCTCTCCGAGGGAGCGACCGGCAAAGTTTCCCCGGAAAAGAAGCGAGCGAGTCGATTTTTCGAGTTAATCAGGCTCCGCCAACGCCAGACGTCTCGAGTTTAGCTCGCTGGAAGAAGAGCGAGGGATAGCGAGGCATCGGACGAGAACGAAAATATCGAACGGCGCCAAAACGGACTGGCTTCGAGGATTGCGCGTATGTGAAACTGGCGGATCAGCACGTTACCGAACCTGCGAGGACTTAAAAAACTTGCCGTCGAAAAAAAAATAACACGCGGTGGAGAAATTGCCGTTTTGCTGACCCGTCGAATTTAGTCCTCGTCAAACAGCAAAGACGATGGACAGGTAAGGTGTAATCAATTTATCCGCGCGGCAATTTTGCCTTTTTTTTGTACACGCTATTCAATCGGGAAAATAAGGCATAAATGATGCGATAAAATTTGACATTGAAAAGAGAATAATTAATAAAATTTCCTTCTATTCCCGATCGACTTTATCGATCATTCAAGTCAAATGTTCGAAGGGATATTTCAATCCCTTAACGACTGGTATAATACCATGGGAATTTTGCAAGCGAGATATCGCATGTGAGCGATGCTAAATAAAGCAGCTTGCTAAATAAAGAGCGCTAGGGGATAACGCTTGCATAAATATACACATGTCCATTTTTATATTCCAATTGAAAGAGCTGTTATCCCTTGATAAACTCATCGGTGCGGATAATCCCCCGCGCCGCGGATTCGCGCGATCGAAATTAAGTTATGCAGTAACGCGAATTCACGCGATCCATAGTATAATCTCCGTCGCAATTTCAATTGACCCCCCGCGAACCTGCCAGATGCGACCGCGGCGCGTGCCACGTCGAGATGAAAGATGAGTCCGCAAGCCCGAGCCCGGGATTCATTGTTCGCGGATCTGGTTCTATGTAAGGGTAACCATGTGTCTGTCTTCCTCTCTCCTTCTCACCCCTGGTCGGGGCACGGAGTAGTCTGTTTTTATTGCCGATGCAGGTTCGTTCGTTCGACAAGCAGGTTGGATGAAATCCGGATAAAATATACGTACATCAGCGGTTCTCAAAATTGAACACCGATAAGGGAGAGATTTTTTTTTAGATCAATTTTTTAACGTCAATTACTATCCACCTTTATATTTCGTTTATACAGCTTTGTAATCAATATATATATCATAATTTTCATCACAACATATTGTAGTTATATATTTATAAATATTTTAATATAACACAGTGAATATTGATTTATGATAAATAATTAATTTGCAGGAAATTTTAATATACAGGGTGTCCCATTTTAATCGATGGCCCCGAATAACCTTTTTAATTTTGATTGTAGAAAAAAATGTTTCAGACAAAAGTTGTATGGCTTGAAGGGGGACATAAGATGGTGTCTTTAGTTTGACACTGAAGAGTCACCTGAAGATCACGTGAAGATCACATCCAACTTTTTAAATGGGACACCCTGTATGCTTTTGCATATTTTTTTAGTTCATCTCGAGAGCTTTCCAAAACACTATAATTAAGTTAGTTTTCATTAAGTACTTTGCGAGTTATGAGGCTTGAAATAATATCTTAATTTTACATAAACCGTAAAATATCTAGTAAAATATTTATTTTTCGATTATCCTACCTTAATATTTTTATGTAAAATAAAGACAGGAATCAATTGGTGTAAAGGAAAAACACAGTTGTTTTTAAGAAAAAATATGGAATTGTTAATTGCAATTACATATTTTTTTTCTTCGAAATAATTATGTGTTTTCTTTACAGCAATTGATTCCTCTCATTATTTTGTACATAAAAGTATTAAAGTAGGATAATTGAAAAATGAATATTTTACTAGATATTTTATGGTTTATGTAAAATTAAGAAATGATTTCAAGCCTTATAACTCGAAAAGTACTCAATGAAGAAATACTTTATTATAGTGTTTTGTAAAGCTCTCGAGATAAGCTACAAGAATAAGTAATAAAAAATAGGGGGTTCCATTAAAAAAATTGAAGGTGGCCTTCATGTGACCTTCAAACAACTTTTCAAGATAAAACCAATGATACCATCTTATGTCCCCCTTCAAGCTATACAACTTTTGTCTGAAACATTTTTTCCTACAATCAAAATTAAAAAAGTTATTCGGGGTCATCGATTAAAATAGGACACTCTGTATAATAAATATATAACTTTGACGTAAACAATAGTAGAGACAACATAATTGATTCCATAATCGTAATCAATATATCGTAGCATTTTTCAAATTAAACACATAATGGGTTCTCCGGAAAATAACACCCGAGCGATACTTTGAGAACCATGATGTACTCTGTTACGTGGGTAGATTATAAATCGAGACAAGGGATATACGCACGTGCGTTTATTCGTTTCATTGTTGTCTTCATGCACGGGACCTCACGACGACGAAGCCACGAAGCCACGAAGCCACTTGACTGGCAGAACTGGTAATCCTGGAGAGTACTAATGGGAAAAATCTGCGTGGAAAATTGTGCGGAGCGCCACGGTGGGAATTCCATGGCGGAATTCGCAAGGGAGAAAGACCGACATGGGGGAGCACGGAAAGCTTTTCGGTGAGAACGAGCGCGGACGTTTCCGATGCGTTCAAGGTTCGTCCGTTATTGGATTCTCGCGAGCGTTTTCTAGAATCTATATATGGCGTAACAAGTGACATTTCAATTATCCGCTTTGAATATTCAACCTCTCCCCGGGCAATATCCAGATTTTTAGGTTCGTTAAAGTGTTACCATTTCACGTGATACATTTTGTATGACAATTATTGCGGAGAAGTTATGTCACTCGCGTAGAGGAGAGAATCTAGAATGCGCGTGGAAAATAAATATGATGTAATATACGAAGTATGTGTGTGTCAAAGTGAAAGAGAGAAAGAGAGAGAAACGCCAGGCGCGTCGCTTAAAAGTTGTCAGGCGCTTTTTACTCCCACGCATCTAAGGTCAGGCGGAGGGAGAAGGAAGAATGCACGAAAAATTATGCGCATTCGAGCATGCCGACTCGGGAAAAACGCGCAAATGAGATTCTCGCGCGTCTCGTACAGTGTTATGACGGTACGTATAGTTGATTACCGGTGTTATGACGCAATAGTTTGAAAAATTGCGAGACACGTAGCCCGTCCGTCGTGCCGAGATTGCTTTCCCGAGCTGCAGACGCACGGAAGCGACGAGATGGAAAACGCGTAATATCGAGAAGAAGCGCCGTGTCTTCTCGTCTCGCCTTTTTCTCCATCTCGCTTCCGCGGCTCGATAAATTACGCTTTGTTAAGTAAGAGTAAGCCGAGTTTGCATAGAAAGAACCACTCGGGGGTTTCCAGGTGTATCCCCAAGGATTTAAATTGAACGCCCGTTATAATTTCACGGAGATACTGCTCGGATCTCGATTCTCGGAGACGTTTCTATACGAGATATTCGAGCGCTTACATATTACCCTTCAATCAAAGGTATCTCGATAAAATGGGAAAACCAATTTTCCCTAACGAAATTTCCATTCAACGTTATTTCCTTTCGCGATCTTTGGAAACTCGACGTTAAGGATGTTTTGTACCTATTTTCAAAATATTGAAAATTTAATGAAAATTGTACAGAATGTCCTTACATAGAATCTTTAGTTTAGAATCTTTGGTACAATTTTGAAATCGACTCACTAAAGCGTTCATAAATAGGATTTTAATTTGCATCGAATTAACATGTGTTTTTATGGGAAACGTATAATCGACCACGTCGATTCAAATAACAAAAACAAATGGAAATAATATTCAGAATTTGTTGAAAATTTGCAAAAGTTTAGATACAGAGAAAATATTTGGTCAAATAATATTATACAAGTACTAACTAGTTAAAAATATATTAAATATAATTCAATGAAGTTAGCCATGTATCTGTCACAAGGCGAAATTCTCTGCCAAAAGTGTTAATCATTTGAGAGAAATATTATTATTATTGCGTTTTTATTGAAATATTAAAAAATACATCTCTGTAGCTAAGATCAAATTGTAATATTTCACGCAATTTCTTACTCAAAATATCTACATCAAAAGTGGATATATTCGTCAATATTGATTTTCAGCTACTTTTTGCTGGGATTGTACATACAAAACATCCTTAAATATCATGTATTTCAATATTTTTTAATATCGTCCTATCTGTTACTTTTAACTTAAATTTTTCTTCTATTAATTTTTTATTAATATTATTTTATTATTATTTTTTTTCACATTAATAATTTCCACGAAAACGTGTTAAATCACGACATAAAATTTTAAAATTAATATTGTATTAATATTGTAAAGAACAGAATTTAAACCACGACATAAAATTTTAAAATTAATATTGTATTAATATTGTAAAGAACAGAATTTAATTTGTAATTAAATAAGCGCTTGTTATATTATCCGTGAAATATTTCATTCGTGAAAAAAACTTTGTAGTCATTAATCGTTTATAAGTTAAAGCTATAGGTGTATTCACTTTTAAAAAAAGTTTGTTAAATCTAATACTCGAATGTATCAAAGTCCCATCAAAAGTCTCAAAGTGAATTTTTTTGCCTCTTTTCCGCGACATTGATTGGTTCTTTTGCTGATCATCGCATGCTTCGTAATGTTGGCGGCTATTCGACATTGCAAAGATTAACTTGATAGTTTGGAAATAAAAATTGGTTATATATTGGTTGAAAATCGAATATATACAATAATTGTATAATATTAAATTAAAGAAAAAAAAATTATTATTAAAGAATTTTCATTACGTCACGTCAATAAAAGCTAGTCAAGCTGAGCGACGCGTTTGACAGTTCAATATTAAATATACGATTTTAATAAATATATGATTTAATTCAATTAATTTTGAGAAAGAGAATAAAAAAAGAGAGAGAGCTTTCGTTTTTTCCTATTTATTGTCTGATTTTATCCGTTCTTTATGTCCCCCGTCCATTCGATTACGATCCTGTTGTTATCATTGCCTTTAGCATCGCTCTCAGCCTTCCGTTTCTTCCCACGGACAAAATCTAAATAGATTCGATGAAGCGGCACGTCACGACCGTCGCGACAGGTAAGGGAGCTTTGAGCTTAAATTATTTATCATCCAAGCGCGCTGCGTGTCGTACCTCTCATGTTTAAAACTGTGACGTACTGATTACATTATGCGCAAACTTTAATGCCGCGAGCCCGGTAATTGTCGAATGTTTGATCTTCGTCGAAAATACACGAAACCGATTCGAAAATGTAATTCTTGCTCTTTGCAAAATATCGAAACGCCTGCTGGGAAGAACGGGTCGAGTAGAAAAGAAATGCTCCGAAAAAAGGAGCTCGTGCACTGATAAAAAAAAGTAAAATTTCTCCTCGATAATACCGTCGCAATTTATACGCTCGTCGAATATTTTTCAATTATGCAGAAATCATGGGCAATTAATGGCACATAGTCGAAGCCAATATTATGCAATGGACTCGTACAATTTATCAATAATTCGTGAATAATCAATGACAAATCGCGACTAGCTAATTAATGAGAGACACTTAGTCACGGTCGGCAAACATGGAGGAGAGTCACAGGGCCGGATAATGTACACCGCGAGTCCGATCGATAGATCAGTAGAACAATGGTAATAACTGCGCGCGAGATGTAGCGGCCATTAAAATCCTGAGCACGTGAAGTAGTGATAGAAACGCGCCGGCGCGTGTACGCTTGATAACTGACAGCCTATCATTTTAATAAATCCAATTTAATTGGCGCATTCGTTTCCCGACCGACAATTCGATGATGCGCGCAACGACTCTCGATCGGCTATTTTTGTCCCGATCGTCGATGTGGATGTCACTATTTAACGCCCGCGCATTCCCAGGTACGGGTCTTCGTCGCGCTCACGCCCCACTCTCGAGATCTTCGTTATTGTTGCGTCCTACTGGCCGCATTCGGCCGTCAGGTGGGCAAGATATTGAATAAAGCAGCCGCGGGCAATTAAAAATAATGGGGAGTGGTAATTGCGAAAATAGCCGTCGGCGGGAACGCTCGGAGCATTATTCAAATCGACGTTTTAGCGGAGCGCGGTTCCCATTAAATGTAAAAAAAAATTTATTTCCGTCCCCTCATCCGAGACGATTAGTTTTCGGCGATCGAGACAATTTAATTTCCCCGATTACACGTATATGCGGAGCGGTGTAATTAATACGAGTCCAGCGCGCGTTATTATATCGCTCTTGTGTCCCCCGAGTTAGCTTTTTTTTTTTCTTCTTTCTGTTTTTTAATCGAACGTCCATCCACGATGAAAGCCGAGGCTCTCTCTCTCTCTCTATGACGCGGGAAAATAAATATTCAGTATGTAAACGTTTCCTGTGTGTAATCCCTCCTCGTACCTTCGCTTCGGAGCGATTCGCACGGAGGGAGTCCGCGCGCGTTTTGCGATTCTGGTCAGCTGATCGCGACGACCGTGATGAATTACCAACCGATTGCACCCCGGGAGAAGTCGCCGACGGTTTCACCATTCAATTTCGAAAGATATACCGCATCCGCGGCGGTGTGCTCCGGAATGTGCTTTAGAACTACGGACGGAATCAAGGCAATACGTATTCGTGAATCTCAATCCAATCCAGGTCGAGTATCACATCATTGGGCCGAAGAAAATTGCTGAGTTATCGTTTTACAGTACTCGGCTTAATTGAAACTGAAAATATTCAACGTAAATGCCCACGAGATTGAACATTTATTTAGCGGTCCTATATAGGATGTCCCATTTTAATCGATGACCCCGAATATCTTTTTCAATTTTGATTGTAAAAAAAAATGTTTCAGACAAAAGTTGTAGGGCTTGAAGGGGGACATAAGATGGTGTCTTTAGTTTGACATTGAAGAGTCACCTGAAGATCACGTGAAGGTCACATCCAACTTTTTAAATGGAACACCCTGTATCCTTTCGCATATTTTTTTAGTTCATCTCGAGAGCTTTCCAAAACACTATAATTAAGTTAATTTTCATTAAGTACTTTGCGAGTTATGAGGCTTAAAATAATATCTTAATTTTACATAAACCGTAAAATATCTATTATATAATAGTAAAATATTATTTTTATTAAAATATTATATTTATTTTTCGATTATCCTACCTTAATACTTTTATGTACAAAATAATGAGAAGAATTAATTGGTATAAAGGAAAAACACAGTTGTTTTTAAGAAAAAATATGGAATTATTAATTGCAAATTACATATTTTTTCTTCGAAATAATTATGTGTTTTCTTTACAGCAATCGATTTCTCTCATTATTTTGTGCATAAAAGTATTAAGGATAAAAAGATAAATATTTTACTAGATATTTTATGGTTTATGTAAAATTAAGAAATGATTTCAAGCCTCATAACTCGAAAAGTACTCAATGAAGAAATACTTTATTATAGTGTTTTGAAAAGCTCTCGAGATAAGCTACAAGAATAAGTAATAAAAAATAGGGGGTTCCATTAAAAAAATTGAAGGTGGCCTTCATGTGGCCTTCAAACATCTTTTCAAGATAAAACCAATGACACCATCTTATGTTCCCCTTCAAGCCATACAACTTTTGTCTGAAACATTTTTTCCTACAATCAAAATTAAAAAAGTTATTCGGGGTCATCGATTAAAATGGGACACCCCGTACAACGGGGACCTCTATTATATGTATACGATTATTAAAATCGAATAGTAATTTGAGGAATTTAATTTCAAATAAATTTCGATAATTAAAATAATCGAATTAAATGAAATTCAACTTCAGTTTCATACAGTTTTTATAACAAGCACTAAAAAGTGAATAGAAGATTTGTTATGCGAGTCAAGCGAGCTGCGCTTGATTCGCAACATTATTAACTCTCTCGATGCCTAGCATAATCCCATTTGTTTCCTAGCAAGTACGTATAAACCACGCAAATCGCGAATCTGAATCTATTGTTTGGAAACTACCTTCAAAGGCTATTTGATCTCATTTCCAATTGGAACATGCGCATCGCGAATTTCGTGTCATCGCGAATATCACGTCGGGTAATAGACTCTCGCGGAAAATCAGGGGATGCGGTATGCAAGGCGCGAAGTGTCCCCTATAAATCACATTGTCCACCGGCGTAATGTATGCGGCTGGAGGCCGATACCGCCCTTCGGTTAAGTAAGTCGGTCATCGTATCGCGCGTGGCGGATACTTAGATATTACCTGTCCTCCCGAGACGGCGGCGAGCTGATTGCATTTGAAAGTATGATCTCTCTGCCTCGGCGTACAGCTCTTTATCAGGGAGTTTCCTTATTTTAATGGTGAAATAATCAGATCGTGCGTGGAATCGACGAGGACGCGACGACCCTCCTCCTACCCCGGGTCCAGGGGTGGGGGGAAATCTTCTTCACCTGCGGAAAAAGAAGAATCCGTTATCGACGAACGAAAATGAATATTAATGAATCCGCGGGGCAGCGCGGATCTTAATATGCAAAATAGGGATACCGGTGCCTCTAATAAACGAGATTTCCAGAATGGTGTAGCACGTTGCGCGGCACGTAACACGGATATCGGTTAAATCTCGGTATATTCAATAATTACACTGAATAATTGAATTCATGAAAATAACCGCGGTAAATTAATGCGCCAACGCTATCGACGATGATCGCTTACGCAACGATAAAGATCGGGCCGAGCGGCGCAATTTTCGCTTCGTGCATTAATTAGATATTCAATTATAATAATAACAATTATAAATGTGAGGGGGGTGAAGAGGACGATACTTTTTCCGTCCTATTTTTTTCCTTGGATACAAACGCCAAACGATGCCGCCTCGTATCGATCGCGGTATCGTTAAGACGAATGCGCGTGGTTGCACCTGGCTTATCCAATCCATCTTTATGGGCTTTCTCTTATTAATAGTTTTCTCGCCCGCCCACCGACATTAGTCCCGTCGCTTTCTCACGACAAGACATCGTTAACGTCCTCGGCAACGTCCTCGGCGACAGTCATCGCGGCTATTGCTGAAATCGGAGTTATCTCCCGAGCCCACTCAAGCTCGGAAACCCTCTTCGGGATCAATGACACGCCTCCGATGATGCTCCAGAGGTTCCGGACGCTTCTTACATTCATTCGCCGATAGTTGTGAGTTTATCGTAATTTGTGAGCCGTAATTCGTTACCGCGGGATTTTCTCATGTATGATATAAATGATATCATCCCTCCTGATTGTGGGAAAATTATTATATTAATTCGTGAAACTTTAATGTGCAGCATACAGAAACGATAATAACGATGTTACTTTGAGTCAAATGCGCCCTGAAAGCCACCTGGTAAAAGACTTACTTGGGAAATGGTGAAACTAAAGTTATCAAAGATGTCATGATTAAACTTTGTTGAAATAAGTGTCTTCCGGCTATTCGTAATTCAGAAATCCTCTTCGAGATAAACGATATGTCTCAGCGATCCTCTACAGACGCCGGTTATCTTTAGCATGGACGACGACACTCGACTGTAATCTATCCAGATCGTTCGTTATCGAAAATTTTCTCATATCAAGAAAAATTGTTTCCGCCAGTTTTTTACATGAATCTTGACAGAAATTAAATTCAACCATCAGGATTTTTCGTTAAAAGTCATTTATGCTCATCTACGAACAATTAGGGAGATCATATGATGTTCTTATCCGACATAAATTAATAAATTATGATAAAAGCACAGACCATTTTTCTGCTGACATATATTGTAGAGACATCCCTAAATAATCCATGCTTTGAATTTTGGACATTCTCGAAAAAAAGTCTAACTTAACCCAAATATATTTTTAATTCTAAATTAAAATTAGATTTGATTCTTTTTTTTCAGACTTTTTTTCTCTCTCCCTCCTTTTCCCTTATTTCATAATAGATGGAACTAAAACTATAAAATATATAGTTTTCCGCACAAAGGAAAGTTTAAAGTAAATGAATTCGACATACCCGCATATTTAAATCTTTAAATGAATGTTTAATGATAAACAGGGAGATGGAAATCATATGACGTTCTTATCCGATATAAATTAATAAATTATGGTAAAAGCACAGACCATTTTTCTGCTGACATATATTGTAGAGACATCCCTAAATAATCCATGCTTTGAATTTTGGGCATTCCCGAAAGAAATTCTAACTTAACCCAAATATATTTTTAATTCTAAATTGAAATTAGATTTGATTAATTCTTCTTTTCAGACTTTTTTTCTCTCTCCCTCTCTTTCCCTTATTTCATAATAGAATAAAACTATGAAATTTATAGCTTGGAATTTTCCGCACAAAAAAGTTTAAAATAAATGAATTTAATATACATGCATATTCAAATCTGTAAGTAAATATTCAATGATAAAGAATTTAATTATAAATGTTTACCAATGATGAAAAAATGATTGAAAAAATCATGATTTTGAAACTACATATCAAAGTCGAAATCATTAGAAAAATCTTCTTTTCTAGAAAATCGTAATTTTCATTAATAAAATTTTACCTCAAACTTATCAAGCATCAAAAGAAAAATTACACAAAATTGCCTGTATTACTTAGGAGTATATCTTCTACAACATCGAAGAGGAAATGATCTGTCGAAATATTTACTCAAACGTATAAAGCCTAAAATTACAGCAAAAAAATACATTTATCCTCGAAGGTACCTTAGACTCGGCGATTTTTCATCGCGAAGAGAATACGCGAACGTTCGTGCGTCGACATCGATCATGCGGCGGCTTGTCGAAGACGTCACCGGAAAGAAGATAGAACATTTAATCAAGAAGGCCCTCTCGGAAGACCGGGGAAGACCTTCCCCTCTGTCGGAATGTGCAATTAGTCGGAGAGGTCCGCGGGACCGCGGCGTCGCATTCCGGGCCGCCATATTTCCGAAAATCCGCGGCCAACTACGTTAATACGCGTCAGATATCGAACGCGATCGGATACGGGCCACCGCCGGATTGTTAATTCCGTGTTACACAAGCGCACGTGCATGCATGTGCGCGCCTCGTTAGAAAACAATCTCGCTAATTCGCGCGCGCGCCCGTTAACGGCGCGATCGCCGATAAATCGAATAATCGTCCGGATCGGACCGGGTCAGGAATATCCGCGAGGCAATACATAATAATAGCGCGATCGATCGGCACCGGACCTATCGATTAAAATGCGCTCTCTCTCTCTCTCGGACCCCCATACGACGACAATTTTCTCTGTATACGGCATACGGTCTGCGCTCCAGGGACTAATTAATTCGCGGATGCGCTCCTAGATAGGCCGATGGAGCGGAGAGGGTCGGTCGCTTCACGAGCGAGTTGGCAGAGCCTGGGCCGCGCGATGCGCATAAACCGTTGCATAATGCACACTTCATCGCGTTCTGCTCGTTTCCGACCGTAACACCGGGACACGGTGGTGTCTCACCGACTTGGCCGACTCCAATCTCGGTGCGCCGGCCTGGACCACCCCTCCATTATCTCCTTCTCTACGACAATATTCCTCCCGACCCGCGGATAAATATCCGAGGAGGTGCTTTACATACGCGAGTGCCTCCGACTTTTCCGCGTCCGTTAGTCGCGCCACGATAATGCAGTTGCGTGGCATTCTAATCGACCCATTGTCATAATTAATTACTATTAATCGAGATAATGAATTCCCCGCAAAACGGGCATATCGCGTTTGCGTTTCTAGCTTTCGAACATTACGTCGAACGCTTTAACAACGTTTGCGGAGAGCGGGAACAATGGAAATCACGATATGTATCGCGTTCCACCAACAATCTAGAATAAATATTATCCCGGTATCTGAATTCTCCGTTCTCGCTTGCGGATTATTACGGCGATTTAATCGCGCGTATCGAGGGAGATAAAGTCGGCCCGAAGATTGCATTATTCGCGTAGGGAAAGTAGCGCGAATTAGATCCTCCAGGCATTGAACCGGCCAAATGACGGCGTAAGCCCAATAATTAGCTAACCGACTCCGGTATAACCCAATTCCGCTCGTATAATGACGCACACGTGTACGCCTTCGTACACGTACGCGGCGATGCGTGCGCGAGCTACAAGAGCGCGTGCACCACGACATTATGTACGCGCCATCCTCCGGCGTAGCCTGCGTGTAATAAGCAGCATCTCCTGTAATCTGTGTAACGCCGTGTTACCACCCGCGTCGTAATCGCCGTTGTGATTCATCAACGTCTCGTTGTTACGAGACGCGCGTGAAGCGTCAGCAGGGCTCAAGGGACGCAATTTCGGTGACGAATCTGCCTTCGTCGCGATCGACGGCATATATCGCATTCTTCGCTTCAAAAAAATGTTTCGCTAATGTAGGTAGATTTCTAGATTATTTATTATTTATAGAATATCAGCTGTTTTATCACAAAGTTTTTAAGTAATCTCTTATTTTATTCTAAATTTGTAGAATAATTTTAAGAAACTATAGTTTCTCTCTCTCTCTCTTTTTTTCTTTTTTCCTGATTAATTATTTGCATGTTGTTAATTATTGAACCATTTACTTTTATTTATTTAATTATTGAACCATTAATTGTTTGTCAATTTCTTTCATATCCATACATTACGTCGATGTAACTTGCGTTTTACTCTCGCATTCAAGATTTTTTATCATTGTTTTATTATTGTATCATTTTATCGTTATTATAATTATTATTATTAAAAGACGTAATTAAAAACGACCACACTGGCGAATTTGATTAAAGAAGAATCACGACGTTTCGATCATGGGTTGGCCAAACAAAAAGACATGTAAGCACTCGTGTATATTTTTCTGTTATCAGCAAACATAAAGTTGAATTTAATCATGACTTCGATTGGTCATTACCGGTTATTTTACATAATGAGAAACACGCGAAAAAGAGAGAAGTCGCCGAAATGTTTTTTATAAAAAAGTTTGACAACACGATCAACTTACAAAAGGACACTGAAAATTTAAACAATATTTATGATAGACTAATAAAGGTTGTCTAGTCTTTATCTGTGTGTCGATGGAGACGTTGACATGATACTCTTGACGAAGTGATTTCCTTATTTCTCACGATAGAATGGTTAACTAAATTATTTTCACTCGAAAAGAACCAAAACCCATGAAACGTCGTGATTCTTCACTTTAATAAAATTTACCAGTGTGATCGTTTTTAATTACGTCTTTTATTTTATTTACTGACTTTCAAGAGTTTAATGTTAATTATTATTATTATTTATTTATTATCATTATATTTTAATTTATATTATTATTATATTATTATAATTCTAAATATTATATTATTATAATTATAAATCTTATTATTGTAATTAATTGTTGTCATTATACATTTACTATTATATTATTATATTATTATTATTATTATTATTATTATCATCATGACGTCATCGTTGATGAATGAATGATCCTATTGTTTTTACGATAAACAACTGGCTTTGTTTATGAACCAAACTAATTGCTCGGCAAAATGAATTTAGGTTAACTATTACTCAGCCGCGAGCAATCTAAAGAGGAACAGAGTATATTGTTTGAAATAAAGCACATGCGAGGGAGTTGCTTGGTTATAAATTGATTAACGAATCTCGAATGTATATCCTTTTCACGGAGAGAGCATATTTGTGCGTAACAATGGAGATGCGTGTCATCGGTATTAGCAACCGCTGCCGCGATGATTCATTCGATTAGATCGTTAAGAAGCGACGCGGTATCATCGCGACTCTTCATTAAGGGTGGAGCTCGTGGATTATTAAGAGACTCCCCCCTCGACTCTTTGGCTCGCGCCAGCCACCAGCCCCGTCTCCTCTCTACAGCGACATAATCTGCATAATTCTGGGCGGTGCGACTGCTCATGTTTTATCTCCACTTACACAGAAACACGAGGGACGCCTTTGAATGCCACGGTAATCGATCAGAGGCTCGTTCACATAAATTTTCTGCGAATGTCGAGATGCCGGCGCTCAAACGACGCCGCGCGCCGAATATCCCTTTAATAATTTCATCCATCGTGCGCGTCCGTATTCCTTTCATCCTTTGGGACGATAATCTCTCGTGTCTGAGTAGACCCCCGTTCATGGCAAATGGGCCGGAATAGAGAGAATTTTATCAAGTGAGCTCACAAATCCTTAAAAATACCTTTATACGCGGATAAAGGCCACTTATGCGAGAGCGATTATCATTCCGCTTTATTCGAATAACGATTTTTTTTTTTTTTTTGTTTTTCGTTAGCTTCGATATAATTTTTACCTATCGATAATATGTTAGAAATTATTTTGCAAGCCGGATACACGCGATATTTTATAATGTTTCTCTTGATTCCTCGCGCGATGTGTTTTAAAAATATTTTTCCGTAAAATATATATTATATTTTTCCTCCAGCATCTGTCGCAGCCAGTTATTCTTTCTTATGTAGAAAGTCCCATTACTGTGGGAGACGCGACTTTGCGGAAACGGGAGAGAGAGACCACGCTAAAAAGAATGCGCAAACGGAAGGAAGATCTCGAAAACCAGGTAATTTGCGCTCACAAACAAAAATTTCTCGTGAAACTTTCAATCCAGTTTCCGTGCTTTCTCGCAAAATACTCTGTATTTCTCTCATGTCCCTTTGCGAGGGATCTCTCCTCCGTAGAAACGGAATCCGACTAATTCATTCGCTGAATATACTTGAGTTAATCCGTATTAAGAAGACTCGCTCGGCGCAGAATGCAGCCTCCGAGATGCGATGCATTAGCACTTGATTGCCATTCAACACACTCTTCAAGCACTCGTATAATGATCAACAAAATGCCGCTGCACAACGTGCTTTCAATACGCTGTAGAACAACAGTTTTGAACAACAGTTCAAAATACGTGAAAGCTTATATAACGATCTTGTATTCTAAAGTATGGAAATTTTTAAACTCAACAAAGAACTTCTCAATTTATTCAGCAAGATCATCAAAGTCCATAATTGCGTTAGAGATAGAAGGAGAGACTCTCCTCTTTAACAGCCTCAAAAAATTATTAGCGACCTACATAAGATTATCACTCGAGCCCTCATCATACGCCTTCCTCCTCCTCAAAGGGGACTCTACGAAATTGAATGTAAATACGCAAATACACAATTTGTCCGTCCCTTTTTCTGCTAGCACGGCGAAAATCGTCGCCTGCAATTCGGCCACAGTTTACTTGAAATCGTCGCTTCGAAATGGCTTTCGAATCGAAGCGAACACACGTGGCCCGAAAGGGAAGCATCTCTCGACACGAGGGAAAAGGAAGGAAGGGCTCCCGCGCAAGCAAAACGGGCCACTCCGTTGATGCTGAATCACACAGACGGTTCCTCGGGGTTGACTCTTTATTAATTCACCATGAGACTAAACGGAATTACTTTACACGCGCTCGGAAGCGAGGCGGCTTAGCCGGGACGGTCGTTCGTGCTTTAAGTCGGCGACACTTTGCCGGGGCTTAGTTCGGCTTAGCGGCTAGTAAGAGCGCGAATCCGCTGCGTGATTTCGAGACGACTCGCGTAGTTTTGGCGCAAAAGCGAGAAAGGTAACTAGAGCTCGTTGCGCTGTGAAATTTATCAAGTTCGTCTTGCGAGCATTTAAGCTTGTTTAATGAAAGGAAAAAAAACAAAGTGACCATGTAAAGTACGTGGAATATCGCAGTTAAACGTGCCGCTCGTATAACGCATGTATTCGAAGGTTGCGAAGAATTTGGATGACATATTTAAAACATCAGCTGTTATCAGCTGTTATATGACAGTTGATTTATTTCAGCAATTTCCCGTGGAACATTCTGTGTGAATTTAGTGTTTTTATTTTTACCTTTTTAGATCAATTTATCCGCATCTGAGTTTATACGATTTTTTCATATTAATATTTATGATATTGATATTTTTTCTAACTTTATTATAGTATTGTTACTATTTGACTCTATCATTTTTATCAAATTCGTCTCTTGCGAGCATTTAAGCTCATTTAAAAAAAGCAAAGTGACCATGTAAAGTACGTGGAATATCGCAGTTAAACGTGCCGCTCGTATAACGCATGTATTCGAAGGTTGCGAAGAATTTGGATGACATATTTAAAACATCAGCTGTTATATGACAGTTGATTTATTTCAGCAATTTCCCGTGGGACATCATGTATGAATTTAGTGTTTTTATTTTCACCTTCTTTAGATCAATTTATCCGCATCTGAGTTTATACGATTTTTTCATATTAATATTTATGATATTGATATTTTTTGTAACTTTATAGTATTGTTACTATTTGACTCTATCATTTTTATCAAGTTCGTCTTGCGAGCATTTAAGCTTGTTTAATGAAAGGAAAAAAAACAAAGTGACCATGTAAAGTACGTGGAATATCGCAGGTAAACGCGCTGCTCGTATAACGCATGTATTCGAAGGTTGCGAAGAATTTGGATGACATATTTAAAACATCAGCTGTTATCAGCTGTTATATGACAGTTGATTTATTTCAGCAATTTCCCGTGGAACATTCTGTGTGAATTTAGTGTTTTTATTTTCACCTTCTTTAGATCAATTTATCCGCATCTGAGTTTACACGATTTTTTCATATTAATATTTATAATATTTATAATATTGATATTTTTTCTAACTTTATTATAGTATTGTTACTATTTGACTCTATCATTTTTATCAAGTTCGTCTTGTGAGCATTTAAGCTCATTTAAAAAAAGCAAAGTGACCATATAAAGTACGTGGAATATCGCAGTTAAACGTGCCGCTCATATAACGCATGTATTCGAAGGTTGCGAAGAATTTGGATGACATATTTAAAACATCTGCTGTTATATGACAGTTGATTTATTTCAGCAATTTCCCGTGGGACATTCTGTATGAATTTAGTGTTTTTATTTTCACCTTCTTTAGATCAATTTACCCGCATCTGAATTTATACGATTTTTTCATATTAATATTTATGATATTGATATTTTTTCTAACTTTATAGTATTGTTACTATTTGACTCTATCATTTTTATAAAATCCTTGAATTTAGTATAGAATATTTTCTCCTTCTTCGCTATGCGACATACACATTTACCTCGGATTTGGAGAAAACTTGTGGAAAATTGATTTTCGCAGCAAGAAGCGTCGCGCGAAAGTACGCGCGTCGAACGGGAGCTTCGCGTGCCGCGAATTAGGGATGAATCGCGTCTACTGAAGGCACCATTGGCGGTAATACCTAAAATCTGAAAGTACCCGGCATTCAGTGCGATGACGGTTGTGCCAGTTAGCGGACTAATTGGAATCCAATCAGTGCGATTAATCGTTTAACATGCCGCGCGCACGTACCCGGGCTGACGGCATTTAGGTATTTAACGGCGGGAAACCGCCGTCGATGCGTGGGCGTGTACCTCCGGCTATATTTTATGTTTAGTCCCGTTCCCTGCCGCATGCAGACAATCGCCTGCCGGCCTCTTAAGAGGGAGAGACAGAGAGAAAGCCTCTCTTACGCGCCTGTCTTTCGACCCTCTTGCGAGTGGAAAGGGAAGAAAAAAAAAAAAAACACCAGGAGAGCCACCCTTTTTTTATGAACCCATGCTGACCCTCGTCGAAGTCCCGGGCGAAGATACAGATGCGTTATTGTCGGCCATTATCTCCATCCAGTATCCAAGGATGTACGCTTTTCTCGGGTAAGTTTGTACCCATAAAGATTTCATCGCTCGGTTATATTAATTCGAGTCAATTATTAAAGGTGCTTGTTTCTATTTTAAGTCAATTTTGTCGATAAGTATAAAAATATAATTAGACATACGAATAATATTCGTGTATTCTATTTTACGACGTCTGATCTTTCGTGCCATTACGAGTAAAAATACCGCGTAACATGTCAGAATCGCGAATTTAAAAATACGGCCGGATTTCCGGAGCCGAAGGGAAGTCGCCGACTAATCGTCAGTTCGTCTCATTTTCATTGTTTGACGCGAACACTACCTCCGGTCCGGCTAAGTTCCTAGCTAACGAAACGCGAATCGCGATTTCTTCCTCTCCCCGAAGGCCCGTTCCTTTTTTCGCGCTCCTATAGACGCCATTAATTAAATCCGCTCCGGTCGGGGTCGTCGCTATAGCGCTCGCGATTATAATTTAAATGAAATCTCGTAATCTCGGAAGTAACCGGAACGGAAAGAAACACCGGGAGAGAAAAGTCAGTCCCGCTGCCGGGGGAACGGGGAGCGTCCCGAGGTAAGTTTCCCACTTTCGGAATGGACGAGCGGTTATATACATTATACATATTTCAAGAGGAAAATCGGAAAGAAAACGAAGATCCCGGGAAGGAGATAGTCGCGGGGAACTTTTCCGCGTCGAGCGCGAAAGAAGCAGGGTAAACCCGGGAACGGTGAGAGTAACTCTTCCCCATCCGGCGAGATCTCCTCGCATAATCCGAGCCGCGGAAGGAAGATGTCTAATCGAATCTGGCAGTGGGAGAATTACGGAGTACGAGAAGGGAAAAATGTGAGTGGCGGGATGTTCGAGGGAGATCGGTCCTTCGCCTCCTTCGATCCGTAACGCGATTAACGATCTCGCCGCGACGAATCCAGGTCGCCGGCAGAATTCATCGTCAATGACGACGGAAGCGTTTATCCGCGCGAGGTTTCCTTTTTATTATTTCTTTCTATTTTTCGTCGCCCGATAAGCGAATCATCGCGCGAAAGGAGCTAAAAAAAACCTGCCTCGATGATCGATCGCCGACTCGAAGACGTGGCAAAGCGCGCACTTTTACATACGTAACATGGTACACTACCAGTTTCCTTATATGCAGATGACAGTTGACGATTCGAAAAAAAGCATCTGCGAAAAAACACGGAAATATTGACACTGGCGTTATCGAAATTGTAGTTGTGTTGCGGAAACAAGTGTATGCAACGTGAAAAAGAGGGAAAGATAGCGAATTTTTATCGAAATTGGATTATTCGATACAGCACATGTAACGACAATTGAATCGGACGAATCTTAACGTGACGCGCAGTTTTCCTATTTTTTATGCAAAATACCGAGTACTCGGGCGTATCGTGCAAAGGAGATTATTATGCATGAGCTCGAAGTCTATTCGTTGAATTCATTCATATAACGAGTCGGTTACAGAGAAACAATAGAGAGACGCAAACAGCGAAGGAAGATCGCGAGAGTACTCGAGCCAGGACGAGTAATTACTGTCGTTTTGCCTTCATTGCGCTATTAAATGAGAAATTTTTGCGAGGCTCGACAAATTGTCGAGACTTCGACGACTCATCCGAGAGAATTCTTCGTGCCTTCCCCTTTCTCGAACCCTTTTTCCGCCACGTAAATTAGATAAGGATTCGTTAACATCGTTTCAAACGGAAGCAACATAAAACTTCCGGGCGATCGATGCGCATCTTTCGAAAAAAGAAAACTTTACGGATCTCGCTCGCTGAAGGTCTTGAAAACTTACGCTTTCATTATTTATTCCGTAACTTGAGCAGAGACGCGTGCCTTGCACGTGCGATGGCTTCTCATTCGATCGCGATAGCTCAGGTAATTTCATCATTTTTTGAAAAAGTCCGCGAGAAGAACTTATAAGTCATCGAACAACTTGTATCTCCCTATTTGGAAATCAAAACTCTCGCATTTTCCATCTCGCTGCCAATCGCGAAAAGTTATTATTTACAAATATTATTTATTAGAAAGAGAAATTATTTACTCAGATAATTTCATCATTTTTTGAAAGAGTCCCTGAGAAGAATTTAAAAGTCATCGAACTTGTATCTCCCTATGGAAATCGAAACTCTCACATTTTCCATCTCGCTGTCAATCGCGAAAAGTTACTATTTACAAATATTATTTATTAGAAAGAGAAATTATTTACTCAGATAATTTCATCATTTTTTGAAAGAGTCCTGAGAAGAATTCAAAAGTCATCGAACACTTGTATCTCCCTATGGAAATCAAAACTCTCGCATTTTCCATCTCGCTGCCAATCGCAAAAAGTTACTATTTACAAATATTATTTATTAAAAAGAGAAATTATTTACTCAGATAATTTCATCATTTTTTGAAAGAGTCCGTGAGAAGGACTTATAAGTCATCGAACTTGTATCTCCCTATGGAAATCGAAACTCTCACATTTTCCATCTCGCTGTCAATCGCGAAAAGTTACTATTTACAAATATTATTTATTAGAAAGAGAAATTACTTACTCAGGTAATTTCATCATTTTTTGAAAAAATCCGTGAGAAGAATTTAAAAGTCATCGAACAACTTGTATCTCCCTATTTGGAAATCAAAACTCTCGCATTTTCCATCTCGCTGCCAATCGCAAAAAGTTATTATTTACAAATATTATTTATTAGAAAGAGAAATTATTTATTCAGATAATTTCATCATTTTTTGAAAGAGTCTCTGAGAAGAATTCAAAAGTCATCGAACACTTGTATCTCCCTATGGAAATCAAAACTCTCACATTTTCCATCTTCCTGCTAATCGCAAAAAGTTACTATTTATAAATATTATTTATTAGAAAGAGAAATTATTTACTCAGGTAATTTCATCATTTTTTGAAAGAGTCCCTGAGAAAAATTTAAAAGTTATCGAACACTTGTATCTCCCTATGGAAATCAAAACTCTCACATTTCCCATCTTCCTGCTAATCGCAAAAAGTTACTATTTATAAATATTATTTATTAGAAAGAGAAATTGTTTACTCAGATAATTTCATCATTTTTTGAAAGAGTCCCTGAGAAGAATTCAAAAGTCATCGAACAACTTGTATCTCCCTATTTGGAAATCAAAACTCTCGCATTTTCCATCTCGCTGCCAATCGCGAAAAGTTATTATTTACAAATATTATTTATTAGAAAGAGAAATTATTTATTCAGATAATTTCATCATTTTTTGAAAGAGTCTCTGAGAAGAATTCAAAAGTCATCGAACACTTGTATCTCCCTATGGAAATCAAAACTCTCGCATTTTCCATCTCGCTGCCAATCGCAAAAAGTTATTATTTACAAATATTATTTATTAGAATGAGAAATTATTTACTCAGGTAATTTCATCATTTTTTGAAAGAGTTCCTGAGAAAAATTTAAAAGTTATCGAACACTTGTATCTCCCTATGGAAATCAAAACTCTCACATTTCCCATCTTCCTGCTAATCGCAAAAAGTTACTATTTATAAATATTATTTATTAGAAAGAGAAATTATTTACTCAGATAATTTCATCATTTTTTGAAAGAGTCCCTGAGAAGAATTTAAAAGTCATCGAACTTGTATCTCCCTATGGAAATCGAAACTCTCACATTTTCCATCTCGCTGTCAATCGCGAAAAGTTACTATTTATAAATATTATTTATTAGAAAGAGAAATTATTTACTCAGATAATTTCATCATTTTTTGAAAGAGTCCCTGAGAAGAATTCAAAAGTCATCGAACAACTTGTATCTCCCTATTTGGAAATCAAAACTCTCGCATTTTCCATCTCGCTGCCAATCGCGAAAAGTTATTATTTACAAATATTATTTATTAGAAAGAGAAATTATTTATTCAGATAATTTCATCATTTTTTGAAAGAGTCTCTGAGAAGAATTCAAAAGTCATCGAACACTTGTATCTCCCTATGGAAATCAAAACTCTCGCATTTTCCATCTCGCTGCCAATCGCAAAAAGTTATTATTTACAAATATTATTTATTAGAATGAGAAATTATTTACTCAGGTAATTTCATCATTTTTTGAAAGAGTTCCTGAGAAAAATTTAAAAGTTATCGAACACTTGTATCTCCCTATGGAAATCAAAACTCTCACATTTCCCATCTTCCTGCTAATCGCAAAAAGTTACTATTTATAAATATTATTTATTAGAAAGAGAAATTATTTACTCAGATAATTTCATCATTTTTTGAAAGAGTCCCTGAGAAGAATTCAAAAGTCATCGAACAACTTGTATCTCCCTATTTGGAAATCAAAACTCTCGCATTTTCCATCTTCCTGCTAATCGCAAAAAGTTACTATTTATAAATATTATTTATTAGAAAGAGAAATTATTTACTCAGATAATTTCATCATTTTTTGAAAGAGTCCCTGAGAAGAATTTAAAAGTCATCGAACACTTGTATCTCCCTATGGAAATCAAAACTCTCGCATTTTCCATCTCGCTGCCAATCGCAAAAAGTTATTATTTACAAATATTATTTATTAGAATGAGAAATTATTTACTCAGATAATTTCATCATTTTTTGAAAGAGTCCCTGAGAAGAATTCAAAAGTCATCGAACAACTTGTATCTCCCTATTTGGAAATCAAAACTCTCGCATTTTCCATCTCCCTGCTAATCGCAAAAAGTTACTATTTATAAATATTATTTATTAGAAAGAGAAATTATTTACTCAGATAATTTCATCATTTTTTGAAAGAGTCCCTGAGAAGAATTCAAAAGTCATCGAACAACTTGTATCTCCCTATTTGGAAATCGAAACTCTCACATTTTCCATCTCGCTGTCAATCGCGAAAAGTTATTATTTATAAATATTATTTATTAGAAAGAGAAATTATTTACTCAGATAATTTCATCATTTTTTGAAAGAGTCCGTGAGAAGGACTTAAAAGTCATGGAACAACTTGTATCTCCCTATTTAGAAATCACACACACAAAACTCTCACATTTTCCATCTTGCTGTCAATCGCGAAAAGTTACTATTTCCAAAAATTATCTCTTGGAAAGAGAAATTACCTTTAATCTAATCAATTAAGTAAAAATCGAAGATTCTGCATAATAATGAAATATAAATTTATGCGATCCGCAGAATCGACGATACAGGTAAAGTGAAAAGAAAGAACCTATTTGACGTGTGGAGAAAAAAAATCTACATGTCTATCGCGCGGTATAAAAGCAAGCGATATATCAAAGCAACATTACCCACCCGCCATTGTCGGGGAGTCTCCGATTCCGAGGTTTCATCGAGCGAGCGAGAAAGAAAAAGCGTCGAGAGTGGTTTTAAAGTAGACGTGGTGCTGTACGTAATATCGATTCGCGAAGGATGAAAGCTGTAGGATATCACATGAAGGAGGATGAAGGAGCATGTGTGCGCTCATATATGTGCGCTCATACGTGTCTGTGTTAACGGGAAAGACTTCTTTTCTCGACGTGGCACGTACCGCGGGGTACCGTTGCGAGATCCTCGAGGGTGACAATCCGTAGGAAAGTAGACAGAGGGGGATGGCGGTCGCGAGAGGGGGTGGAATATGGGGCAAGGGAGTACGTATCTGCATATAACCTGGTTTCTCACTCACGCGCTCAGACACTCGGCCAGGTAGCGCGATAGATGGAACGGGCTCCCACGGGAAGTGGCCCGCTCCAAGTCGCCACCGGGTCCACCGGATAGCCTTGTAGAAGACCGACCACTCTGCAGGGACCGGACTAGTGCTTCTCAAACACTGACCGGCTGCTCCATCCTTCATTATCTCGCCTCTCATTCGTGCTCGCCGTCCTGTCGAGAGGAGAGAATCCCACGAGCGAGAGAGTCCACGTGCCGCGCAAACATAAACGCGCGACAAGAGCGCATGAAACCTCTAGAGCGAATAATAAGACGCCGGGAGATTATTCTTAATCCCCGACAGAATGGAGAAAACTCCGAGGGCGAGATGCTCGAGTCCTTTTATGGAACTGCTTGCTCTGATTCTTGTCTAGAGTTTTGAAATTCGTCATTTTTCCCTTTTATATTCTTGTCATCGAAGGGAAAGAATTTTGAAGAATATATTATGCTCTTTAATTTCTCCGCTGGCAGATTTGCTTGAAAATTTCGACGAGGCTTGAGCTCGAACTCGAAACACCTGGCTATCTCCGAAGGATTATTTTGCGTGAAAATATATATCGGACGATTGAGCTCGAGCGGTGAAAGATCGTTGAAATTGTGACAGATGTGGAGCGTGGCAGAAGCCGAGAGAATGCGGGCAGGTGCTAAATGGCAGGCAAAAATATTCTCGCGCGCATTTAGAAGCGGTTAAAAATTTACAACGGCGTATCGATTCGACAGAGGAAAAACGAAAATGCAATAGAAATGATCGCAGCTTTAAATAGAATTTGTTTGCAATATGTAACAGAGATAATCGTTAAATAAGAGATTCTTCAGGGCGTGCCTTTTTTCACGTGAAAGTTTAATGTATCACGTTCAATTTTCGTATTTTAACTATTTAAAAATTTTAAAAATAAAACATGTATGTGGCTTAAAACAGTCCGCGATATGGATCGGAGCTAGATCGATTCGCGAGGTCAGACACGAATATTCTATTTCGAGACTATAAGAGAGGCGAATGTAGGTACATTGAATGAAATACTTTGAGCAAAATCTATCCCATCTACTTTATCCAGCGGCAGACGCATCGATACGTCGTACTCTCGTTGCATCGTTAGCATTTCAATGAGTATGTTATATTCATCGGTCAAATATGTCATCGACGTGATCGCCTGCAGCTCGCGTGCATCGCAGCCAGCGACTAATAAGTCATGGGTTAATAGACGAAGTTTCGTCTCGCCTCGTAAAATCGCGAACGGGCATGCACTTTATTGGCAGAAAAGGCAGGACGGAGAGCACAGGAGGCGAGGGACGAGGAGAGGGAGAGAGACAGGAAGGGATTTACATAACGCGGGAGCGAGATAGAGAAGGGGAGACCCATGAAGAAGGATGGAAAGCGGTGAAAGGAAAGAGTAAGCGGTATCGATATGCGCAGGGAATATCGGATAGGAGAACCGGCCTAGCAATATCGAGATGAGTTATTGTTCGCCGAATACAATGCACTCAAGTTCTGAATGAAGCCAGAAAATTTATACAAAAAAATCTGTACGGTTCCGTGGAACCGGTTCCATCAATTTTTACCGTCACCTTCGCGAAAACGGAGGCAGTAACATCTGCCACCGTGATATCGCGTCTTGTTATTGAATGAAAAATTTACGACATTTTCGTGCGCGCTGGACCAGCACGCGATTATTCAAAACTATCGTCGGTTTTTCGCGAACAACGATAATTGTCCAAATGTAGACAATTTTTGTTCGGCAGTTATGGTACCGTTGTTTTTTTTTTTTTTTTTTCGAATAGAGTAAATATCAACTATTGCCGCGCGCGTGCAACTGTAAATTGGACTCAATTAACTTAAGGTACGAAAAACAAAGAGAGGAAATGCGCAGCCTGTTGATCTGAGAACCAGTGCGCATTAATAAAATAATAGGAAATGGCGAACCTAATTGGAAACTGTTGTCGCGCAAACACACGTCGTCGACGCGGTGTTTAGCGAATAATTTAATTCTATTTACATCGACGCGTGATTCTCCAATTTATCCCTCTTTATGTTTTCTTTTTTATTTTCTTTTGCAATTATCGATGAAACCGGCAGTTTTACTCCAGTGCTCTCGCCTACCGTTATTTTCCTTTATTCAAGATCGCGTAAAATTACTCTGCCGACTATCGTCGGTATCCGTAGGATTAAAATCATTGAGAGAGAAAGAGAGAAGACTTTGTCTTAACAATTATCAGAAACATTTACAGCTTTTTACCCGTCGTTGGCCCAACGTTAGGGCCCTCTTTACGGGTCCTTTGTTCCTAGCTTCGGAGTCGAATCCACACTAAATCAGAGCCTGTACGGGGGAAACGTCCAAACGTCAAAGCATCCCGAATCCATTATCGGGCGAGTGTTCCATCAAAACGGGGTCTAAATTAAGGGAATCCCCCATTTCGCGTTTCGCGATCGATAGGGGGGAGAAAAGCGGCGCACGACGACGAGCGGCCATAGTGCCGGCAACCGCAGGAAAACGCATCGACAAAGGGAAATGGACGTGGGAAGAATCAGAAGCGTGGGAGGGAGAGGGGGGAGGGAGGGAAGAGAAGAAGGGGGTTCGAAATCGACGAAGCGTGCCTTCCGCCCGATCCCCACCTCATCCCCCTCGCCGACGTCCCATCACCCCCTCCCCCCCGGCCATCTACTTCCGATATCTCCTTTTTGGTCGACTGCTATCAGATAGACGAGAAAATCGCTCGTCGTAAATCTATCGTAACGACGTACCGGACATCGTCTCCGCGACACCAGGCGTCCGTCTTTTACATGTCGGATCTCTGAAATAATAATCTTTCGCGCTAGGATTGCACGAGACCCAAGACAAGACAATATTCGTAAAAATATTGTATTGATATTGAAAATTTTCAAAAATTTAAATCTTGTCTTGGTCTTGAGTGAATATTGATAGCAAATATCTCGTCTTGTATTGTGTTGTCTCGATTTTATTAACAATTGATTGTCTAATATTAAAAAATTATTTAAATAATATTTAACATAATTTTTGTAATATAATTTGAAATAATTATTATTATTGTATTATATTTTAATTATAATTATTACTATGTAATCGATATAAATGCCGTCTATTTACTTAAAAAAAACATTTACTGTTTCATGGAAAACAGAAATTAATAACTATTTACAGGCTTCAAGGGAATGTGCAGATATAAATATTTTGGAGTGGTAAAAAAATCAGATTCATATTTATTCCACATTGTCAAAAATAGCTCGAGACATTTTAAGTTCAACTGCCTCGTCCGTGCCAATAGAAAGACTTTTCTCAATAGAAACTCTGACTATGTCAAATAATAGAACCAGATTACAAAGTAAATCTTTAAAAGCACTAATGTGCATCAATTTCCTGGGTGAAACGCTCTTTAATGTCTAAAATTTGCGAGTTTGATTTCTAATTTATAAAAAATGTTATATTGTATTAATATTAAATGTTTTTAAATTTATCAATATAAATTTTTTTATTGAATAACATTTTTTAAAATTCGTATATAGTGATTTTTTTTCATTTACAAATATAAATACTTTGGTTTTTTTGAGAACCAATAATCTTGACAAGACTAATAATCTTGACAGTCTTAGTCTTGATATTGTCTTGATAACTAATTAAAAATCTTGTCTCGATCTTGTCCTGAAATTCAAGACAAGACAAGACAATATCGAGACTAATCTTGGTATCTCGTGCAATCCTATTTCACACAAAACCAATAATAATTTTATTATTGGTTATAATAATAATTTTCGTTCTTCATTTCTCTAGTGTTCATTTCATTTAATTTTTACACGAGCAATATTCGACAAATATCAATCAATAATTTTTTTTTTCTATATCTAAGCGAACGTTTCTGCTCATAATGATCCGACATTGGATATGTAACAATGTTTTAATTATTAATCTACGCGAACCGCATTGCGGTGGAGCGCGTTGATCTCCAATGTACAGAGTGCGGCGTAATTCGTGGTTCAATTTTGAAGAGAGAATACACATTTTTTCATCCACATAAAATGATACTCGTATATTACGTAATAATATAAATCCCAAGCTTTTAATTTTATTAAACCTTTACCCATTATCCTTTTTATCGCTCATATTAACACAAAAGCTCGCGACGAAAAGGAAAAAAATGTAATATGTTAAAGGACAAAAATTTTTCAAGCGATTCCAAAGTTTTAAATATAGAGAGATTTAGTGCAACTCATTTTACATCCTCGAAAGGATTTCTACGACCGTAATTCTTTCAAACCAAAGAGAGAGAGTACAAAGTAATCGAACGCTTTTGCAGGTGTGTACGTTTTCTTTTTGGTCTCGTCTATAGATGTGCAGTTATGCGAGCAAAAAGCTGAAAAGTCAACGGGTTTAAATATCTATCGGGCACACGTGTCAGCGGGACAGCCCGAGTCCAGCGACACTTGGACATCCGAGGTTTTCTTTCATACTCGTTAAGCGATCCTACGCGAATAGCCTTTTAGTCTAATTCGTCGTATAAAATCCCAATTAAACGTTCGGGGAAACCGGATTTCCGCGTCCCATCCGAGTTTCCACGCGTTGGAAAAGCCAATAGTGAATCCGCGTTCTCGTAATTCTCCGCGGAAGCTTTTTCGGATAAAGACTTTTATTGGCGGCAAAAGATTTGTAACGGAATAGACCTATCCCACAAATTCTATCGGAAACGCGCGCAAATTCTCATATCCGGCATAGCTAGTATGTTCGTGCGGCCTTTGATCTTGAACAAAAGAAGCGCGCAAGCCCTCAGCAATATAAGGAGGTATCTTGGAAATTGCTGTCGGTATAAAGAAATATGTAACGTGGCTGATAAGAGAGTGTTTCAATAGTTACAAACATTTCAACTTTTTATTCTCCAATCGATTGATATTTTAGTCAGCCTATTGTAAATATTTAGTCAGTCTAATATAAAAATTGTTTTCATGAAATTATTAATTATGAATTTATATTATAAATTTGTAATTAATAATTTTGTAAATAAATATATATGTATATTTAAATCAAATAAAAAGCTCCAATATTCATAAATCAAATAATAAGCAAAAAGAGGCAATAAAAGCCAGCGTAATAATATTTTATTGCGCTCTTATTACCTTTTTTCATAAGAACAATTTTATACTGATAGATTAAAATATATATTATTTATTATAAATTTATATCAATTATAAATTTATATTTATAATAGCTTTCGAGAATTTTTATACATGAAAATGTATTTAAATCTCATAAACAACCCCTCGCGGATAAAAAAAATGTTAATTGTCTGTCGGAAGGAGATTAAGCGAGATTGAAAACAATAAAATAATTGATGAATATATCTTGTCCTCTTACATTTCAATCTCCAATCTTTTCGACAAATTGTAAGTCACGAGATTTTCCGAACAAAGCTATCCGATCTCGCAGCGAGAAAGATTCTCAAGAGCACTTCTTTACCGAGACGCTCCATTAAACATCCTCAACTACTTCTACTTTTGCAGATTTTTTAGAGCTCGTTTACTTCCCATTGTTTTGCCTCGCTTCTTCTTCCGGCTCCGCTTGTCAAGAAGCTTTTCTTCTCCGGCAATATTAATTGCAATTAGTAAGTCAAAACGATTACGACGGAATAAAATGGTCGGCACAAAACGTGTCATCGCGGTTGCAATCGCCTCCTCTTTAATTTTCTTCATTAAGTCTAACCAAACACTGTATTTTTCCTTCTTTTACCCTTTTTTTCCGTCTTCGCAAAAAGCGAGAGCCACTCGTATTTAATTTCGGGTAACTTGCGAGCGCGAGATACTTGCCGAATATCTCCCGTCGTCATTATTTTCGACAGCCAGAAGAACTCTGGCCCGGGCTTTATGGCCCATCTACTAATCGTCAGAGCGTGGCCGGGTTTTCTCCGCATTTAGCACCGAATTATTACGCTCTCCATTCTCGCCGTTTTACCTCTTCTCGCGTAATCTGTCGCACCGCCGAGCGGAACCGATGCCAAGAGACGGGGAGGAGGAGAAGGGAAAATGAAGAGGCAGAGAGCTGCGAAACTGCTTTTTGGCTGGATGTCGCGTTTTTGACAAGCCCGTAATTCTCGCGCGTCTCGCTGCCATTATTTTCCACCCTCGGTGTCGTCATCCCCTTTTCACGTGCGATCGAGCACGGGCTGGAATGCGTTGATCGAACGATTCGAGAGCCTGAGATCCGCGTTCGTAACAATTTCAATAAAATCCTGAGTTGTTTCTCGTAAAATCGTATTGACTCGAGAGCGCCGGGGGAGATGCTTTGCGGGAATGTTTCCTTAAACTATAAAAAAAGAGCGATCTCCCCTTCAGCTTCTTCTATATCAATTATATTGGAATATACAGGGTGGTTTAAAAGTCTGGAAACGGTCAATTATCTATGAAAGTAGTGGTCCTATGGGAAAATATTTCAGACAAAAGTTGTAAGGTTTTAAGTGACGCATTACATAGTAATATTACTATGATCTTGAAGAGTGTTGTTAAGATCACGTGAAAGTCGTCTTAAATTTTTTAAATGAAACCCCCTATTTTTAATTACATATTCTTGTAACTTACCTCGAGAGCTTTTCAAAACACTATAATAAAGTATTTTTTCATTGAGTACTTTCCGAGTTATGAGACTTGAAATCATTTCTTAATTTTACATAAACCATAAAATATCTAGAAAAATATTCATTTTTCGATCATCTTACCTGAATACTTTATGTACAAAATAATGAGAGGAATCAATTGGTGTAAAGAAAACATAGTTGTTTCGAAGAAAAAATATGTAATTTGCAATTAACAATTACATATTTTTTCTTAAAAATAACTATGTGTTTTCTCTACACCAATTGATTCCTCTCATTATTGTGTACATAAAAGTATTAAGATAATCAAAAAATGAATATTTTACAAGATATTTTACAGTTTATGTAAAATTAAGAAATGATTTCAAGCCTTATAATTCGGAAAGCACTTAATGAAAACTAACTTAATTATAGTGTTTTGGAAAGCTCTCGAGATAAGCTACAAGAATATGTAATAAAAAATAGGGAGTTCTATTTAAGAAATTGAAGGTGATCTCGACGTGACCTTAACAACACTCTTCAAGGTCATAGTAATATTACTGTGTAATGCGTCACTTAAAACCCTACAAATTTTCTCTGAAACATTTTCCCACAGGACCACTATTTTCGGAGATAATTGACCGTTTCCAGACTTTTAAATCACCCTGCATATCCTCCTGATAATATTCGTTTAAAAAGCTCGAGTATACGTTACTTTAAAAAAATTAATTGTTGCTTAGAATTAAAAAATAAAGCTGTCTATAACAAGTAGGCTTGGTGATTCACGACCTTGCGACTCGAAAGAGCATGAGTCTCTCAGTCATCTAGATTCTTTCATCACATCGACGCTCCCACAAGTTACCCACGACTCGCCGAGTGTTTGCCCTGCACTCGAGAAGGCTTAGTCAGAGCCTTTGTATTTGAATATTGCTGTCTAGGATCACCATTTATACGATTGCCGGACTCGAGCCTACGCGGATACCGATCCGGACTCGATGAGATTTCGCTTACAACCGGATATTGCCGAGCTCAAAGGGGACTCGTTCAGGAACTGCTCAGCGAAAGGCGAAAGGAAACGTGGGAGGAGAAAGGAGGGGAATGCGCGCGAATTCGTCCTTAAGTAATCGTCGGCCCTTCGACGGAGGTATTCGCGATGAAGAAAGGGACGGGGCGAGGTGCAAACGACGCGGCGGAGAACCGAGGTATGCCGGGGACTCGATTAAATGATTAAACGAGCCCCCGAGGCGCCATATTAAACTCGCCGTTATTCCTCCGGTGCCTTCTTGGGAGTCGTCTCACCCTCGGCAGTCTCCCTCTTCGCAGTCCGGGGCAGTTCTTTCCATTTTTCCATTCATTCCTCGGGCCTCTCCTTCGCGTCCCCCAACAATGTCACTGTCTATTATCGCGGTACAATTCGAGAAAGAACAAAAACAGATTTCGATTACGCCGATTGCAATGAATTCTGATGAACCGGTTTTCTTTTCTGAAGCGGAGAAAAGGTGGGAGGGTGTAAAGAACGTCTCTCGTAAATCTCTCGCTATATCGCTCCATCGTTTGGCCAAAGTATCCCGGGGTAAATATACGCCCGAATCTTGGAATATGTTAATCAAGAGTGATTTTAACAAGGGGGAGCGAAATATATACTTTAGTAGGAATATCTCTGTCCCATATCAACTCCACGAGGTTTCATGGAAATGGAACAAAGATATCTCTCGTGATCTCTCGTTATCGCGCGTTATAAAATATCAACGGTTTAGATTTATTAAATGTTTCACATATACGTTGTATATTTTCTCTGACGTGTATTGTTTTAATTTTATATTCCTCGTGTTACTGTTCGATTGTACACTCGGCAACAATGTATGTTTTGTATACAGGATTGATGTGCTTTCATTATAACCGTGTAATAAAATATATATCGTTAAAATTTCACGATGTACATAATTTCATGTTTGTATGCAGATTCGAAAACGTCAGCGGAGTGGGAGGGGTGGGTGGGGGGGGGGGAGGACGCTTTATCGCAAAATAGCACGAAATAAAAGCATCCCCGATAACCGCTGAAAAAAATTATCGCGAGGTGGGCGCCCATCGGCCCGGGATATACATATTTTTCGGTCGAGACTCGCGCGATTAGATCACCTAGATTGTTTTAACGTCAACAGAAGAAGCGGATCGGCTTTTTGCAAAGGGTTCGGGGTAGGTGCAGCCGTTGAAGCGTCGCGGCCGGCCCGCATTTGCATATAAACGAGAATTCACCGTGGTAACGCTGAAACGCGCCATTTTTATCATTATACCAATTAGGTCGTCACGTTGCGCGTACTACAAATTTCCACCGGTTATTTTTCTCCTCGCCGATGCACGCGCCCGTCCCGGTAGCCCTCCGCCGTCTTTGTCGGATCACCTGCAAGATCACCGGCCGGATCCTGCATCGAATTTCGGACACGCCTGCCTATCTTTTTTTTTCTTGTTTTTTTTTTCCGTTCGGCTTTTGGATTCGGGCTTTTCGCAGGCGGCATTCGATGCCCCGCGATTAAACGGCCCCGCGTAATATTTTTTTTTTCCACGCCATAACCATCGAACCAGTCGTCTCATACAGAGGGATTGAAAGGCGCGCGCTCTCTCTCTTTCTCTCTCGCGTTTCCCGCCCTTTTCTCACCGACCCGCAGTGTTATCCGTGTTTTATGAAATGGCTCTCTCTTCCCCTCCCCCGATCAGCCCTCCCGTTTCCTCTCCGCTTTCATAAATCATTTATGTCGCAAAGGCAACTGACGTTCGATTGCGCGTATCGTTCGTTAAGTCGGTTTAATCTCGTTAGAGGCGACGAAGAGAGCGCGGAAATAATTGACCGCTGTTAATACGACCCATTACTGGAGGGCTTTGCACATTGACGTCACGTTAATACGACGACGTTTGTAATTGCAATAATAAGGAAGAGCGATATCAAACGCGCGGGTCAAACGCTTCGAGAGCGAAGCGCTTCGAGCAAGCCCCCACCGACGTGGCTCCCCGAGATTCTCCGATTGTTATTTGAAACGTTTCCAGTTTTCAATATCAAATCGATCTCGACCGACGTAATTGCCAATCTTCGTCGCAGTTAGCGGAAGACGGGGACACGTCCTGCTCCGGAAAGCTCGATACGGGAAAGCCGATCGAAGATGCATCGCCGGTGCTACCGACATTCAACAGCGCCCAGACCCTTCCGGCTCGATGACGTTTGACAGCTCGTTAGCTCGTTTCCCCGACGAGGGAAATCGCGGTCAGGACTGTCCATTGTTCCCGTCAGAACCCGGTGGGTGCACGATTTTCTGCGCGCATATTTCGAGGTTCGACCTGTCCCCCCTCCCCCTCTCTTTCTCCCTCTCTCCCTCTCTCTTCTCTCGTCTCTCTTGTCCTTCTGCCCTCATTATCTGGCAGAGTAGAAATGAATCTCTCTTTTGTGGCCAGGATGTCTGGCGAATCGCCAGGATTAATTATAGTACTCGGATAGCCTGTTCGCGGACTGTTGTACTCCGTTCCTGGACTTTCAATTTGCATCCTCGCGTATTGATGCGGACACATTTTTTGCGAAATTTAAGGAAAGTTGTAGGAAAGCTTAGTTAAGGATGTTTTGTACCTATTTTCAAAATATTGAGAATTTAATGAAAATTGTACAGAATGTCCTTACATATGTTTAAAATCTTTAGTACAATTTTTAAATTGATTCACTGAAGCGTTCACAAGTTATAAGCATTTTAATTTGCGAATTAACATGTGTTCTTATGGGAAATAATCACGTCGATTCAAATAAAAAAAACACATGGAAATAATATTCAGAAATAATATTCATTGTTTAAAATTTACAAAAGTTTAGATACAGAGGAAATATTTGGTCAAATAATATTATACAAGTACTAACTGGTTAAAAAGATATTAAATATGATTCAATGAAGTTAGCCATGTATCTGTCACAAGGCGAAATTCTCTGCCAAAAGTTAATCATTTCGATTAACAAAATTCGGAATATTTCAATAAAAACGCAATAAATATTAAAAAATACATCTCTAATATTCCACACAATTTCTCATATTCAAAATAAACCAAAAGTAAATATTTGTCAATATTGATTTTCAGCTACTTTTTGCTGGGATTGTGCATACAAAACATCCTTAAGGAAAATACAGAATGAAATAATTCCGTAAATCAAATATTCAAAATTAGTCGAGAAAACTAAGATCTTAATTAATTTTATTATTTTCGGTATCTGTTTATAAAAATGTGCATCTCTCCAAATTCATAAGGACATTCCCCGTATTCGATGAAACATAATTTAATGATTCGTCGTGTAACGTTACGAAAATATGGAACAAGTAAAAGAGAAGATATGGAGATTTGAAAAATCGAAATTCAATGCATAATGCATTAAGCTATGATCCACAATTGTATTTACAGATCTCATCCATAGTCGAATTTAACGTACGGACACGAACGAATAATGAGGTATACATATGTTTTGCAAAATTGACCACGTTTTATGCGGCCGTATATTAATATCGCGGACAATTTTGTTTCTTTGGACACGAATATATGTTGAATAAGTATTGATTAATCGACCGTGACTCGTCATCGCGTTAATTTATCGACGGGACAATTATTTCTTCGGCGAGCGAAAACGAGCTGACACAGCAATCTCGAGGGCAAAATAAACCGGCTGAAATGCACAGCGGCGAAAAGAACAGATATCGGTATTCCGATAGCCGTCCAAAGGAAAAGGCAGGTGTTCTCGGGAGGCAGCTGCAATCACGACCACCATCTGCTGCGGTAATGCACGCCCGTTCGAAGGTTTGAAGCGAAGTGAGAGGCCCAAAAGCCCTGCCAATTAAGGCCCAGCCGAAACACGTGCCCGATACGGATGAGGCGATTTCGAGGAGACGTGATTCTCCTTGGAAACCCTTGGCTGTCCCTCCCTTCATCTGCGTTTTTCCCTCCTTTTTTTTCGGTCTCTTTGCTTTCTTTCCATTTTTTTTGCCGCGCTTGCTTGGCTGCGCGCACGCCCGCCGCAGCTTCGAATCATCTTTCAACAACAACTTGTTGAGCAACAGTTGGTCGGCACGAGACAACGCATCAGATTAAGAGAAAAAAATCAAGAAAGAGCGAAGAATTGAGATATTTATGCATGAATAATTATGCATGAAAGGTGCAAGCTACTACTGTTTTTAAAAAATTACTATTGATGGGAGCCAGTTATCACAGGAGGAATTCCATGTGTAATAGATCTATCTTGAGTATTTTTTTAAGACTTCAGATTGATAAATTTATATCTTGAAATGTGAGTTCAGTTTCAAATTTTGGTGTAATATAAGAGAATTGTGCTTCATAAAAATGTACATTTTTAAAAGAAAACTTTTATTTTAAAATTCATATAGATTATTTTTTTATTTATAGTTTTCTTTACGGGCAAATTATTACTATTTTTTAAGTAATTTATACCTGAAATAATTGCACCGATATCAAGAGAAAATGGATTTCGTATGCGAGATACCACGAGCGAAATCTTGCGGCAAACGGGACAAGTTTCTATCATAAAATGTTAGTAATTTAAAATTCGATAAGATATTCTGATATATGTTTACATACATCTTCTGTTTCAAATTCTGATCTCTGCAAAATAATTATTGAAATATCAGAGATGATTTTTTATAAATACATCACAATACATTATTATTAAAATGAAAATAAGAAAAATATATAAATACATATATATATATTTTATATATGTATAAAAGTTGTACATAAAATATATAATTAATTATTAATGTAGATTTATATCTTAATATGTGTGTAAATAGGAGAAAGAGAGAACACTGTTAAAATACTTTTATCAACTTTAATTTAAAAACTAAAAATTTATGAATACAATTTAATCTTAGGAAAATGAACTATTTTAAACAATACAAATATGCGAAGAATATAATCATAGCATATTTGTAGAAATTATATCACTTGAACATCGCCGAATGAATGCTGCCTTCTAATATCATAGTCATAAAACTTGCATAAAGAAAGAGATGTACTTCAGTATTAAATGATAAAATATATCAATGGTATAAAAAAACAATCAATTATGTAATATTTTACAAAATACAAATTATATTTGCAATCTTTTATCTATAATCATTTATGCTTCTAATCTTTCGTACATTTAATAACAATGAAATAATTTTGTGTAATTTATTCAAATATATATCATAATTCATGAAATGAAATTTAAATCGATTTAAAGATAAAATCAAAGTCATTAAAAAAATATATCGACGAAAATTTATTTTAATAACGACCAGATCGGCCATCCCTGCTTTTCTCGTCTCTTCCTTTACGCCGGTCTTTAGATCTCGATCTTCTGTCACGAGATCTGGATCTCCTTCTGCGATCGCGACCACGCGATCTCGAGCGCGATCTCGAGCGTCCTTTGCCCTTCTTTCGGCTGTACAAGTATCGACGAAGTTCCCGGGAGATGGGCTTCAAGTGCATGAAGTTACAAAATCCGGAGCGGGTACACTCGCTAAACATACACAATTCACAATATACGCTTTCATGTATATGCTACATATTATCTATCATACTTAATGATTGCGTTTTAATTGATAACTACCCCATTTCATACTGACGACAGCAAGCCTCACGGAAATCAGTAACGGGCGAGAGTTCAGCGTAAACTGGTCTGCCACCGAACCAACGATTGTTCAGATCGTTGACTGCCTTCTCCGCATCTTCCTCTCTGCGAAACTTGATGTAAACATTCCCAACTAGATGGTCACCGAGATTATCACACACATTCATCTCTTCGATCTCGCCATATTTGTCCTCGCATTCGATAAAAACATCCTCAAAAAAGTTATCATAATGCTCTTGCATCTCTTCGTCCGATACATTTGCAACCACTATTGTAAGATAAAAATAAAACGGAATGTTCTATACGATACGATTATCTTGGGCATGCATAATACATCTATAATGTTCTCGTTAAATTATTAATATATTTTTATCTCTCTTATATAATATATTTATATGTATAATATTTCATTAAAACTTAATGCAATGTACTTACGATGAGATCCATCTGCGCTTTTGGCAGAATTCTGAGGATTTACGTAAAGATTCTGCAGTAGACATGTCTGAAGAATACAGACTTGCATGAACGATATATCGCGAAATAATTATTACTGGATCATTTTGAACCATAAATAACTTGATCGCACCAGGGTACAAAATACAATCAAAGCAAAGATACTGATATATAAATTCAATTGCTCAAATATAAGAGGCTTTTGTATGAATGACATATTCAGCAAAAAAAATAATTCTTGCAGTCTTAATCGAGCAGATTAGGAGAAATATACTTTTTGCAAATGTATACCTTTTCAGATAAAAACATTGCAATGCGTAAATCATTGCGCAAGATATGCAAGTAAGTCTTACCTGACTAAAGGTCGGCTTGTTATGAATTCGCGAACAACGATCACCATGTCGACAGGCCCCAATCTTGAAATAAAACGAGCAATTGACCCTGGAAGAGGCGGAAGAAGCTCAAAGTTTACATTGCGATCATAACCTAAGAATCTAATCAAAAGTAAAATTATCATTATAAGTGGCATATTACTTACTTGTCCTTCTCGGTACCAAAAATTGACGCCAGATATTCAGCCATGGTGCGAAATTATCCGATTCGAGCGAGTCTCACAGTTTTGTATTACGAGAAAAGAGATTTTTTTTCTCGCTTTCACACAAAAACTCCGCAACATTTCGCGCACGACACGAGTAATGTCAGAAAACTGCTTTACCGACACTACGCTTGTCGATATTCTCCGATTAGTTCCTTATACGAAAAAAAAATTAAATTATAAAAAAATTAATAAATAAATGACAAAAATTTTAAATAATGATAATAGGTGCTCTCTATTTTTCTCCTCTCTCCTTCTCTCTCCTTCTCCTACCTCTTTCTTTATATATATTATATGTATATGTATAATGCTATAATTTATAGATAAACATATTATAATATGATATTATATTTTTATTATCGATATTTTCATAAAATCAAGATGGACTTGTGTCACTTAAATGAAAAACACCCAAAAATATAGAGTTTCCAGACTGAGAGAATAGTTGGACAATGGACTGCTTTATTCTTAATTGTCAGTCATAATAAAACGAAACAGAAAATACAGAGAAGAAACGATACAGAAAATGTTTATTGTATCTCTTAAATAAAAAATGAAAAACTTGAAATATTTTAAAGCGAAGTTTTCATTTTTTGAACACCTTATATTTTTAGACGCAGATGTGATTGTGTTTCTATTTGTATATATTCAATAAAATGATTTGACTAGAAAAAGTAAAATTGCATCTTTTCCATGTATTATTGTTGTATTTAAGAAAAAAATGAGATCAATGAAAGATAATTATTGTAATGTTATTCAACTTTTTTTCATTTTTTTATCATTTTTTTTTTTGCGTTATCAATCGTTCTCGAGAAAATCATAATGGATTATTATTCTGGATCTTTTGTGTATCAGGATGTATAAAATTAGTATACATTGCCAGAATTGAAAAGATTTATTAATTATTATACAATAATAAAAATGTTATAATGTAAATAATAAAATAGACATCATAAGAACTGCTTTTAATAACATTCAATAATATTATGCTTTTAATAACATTTATTTATTAAATAACATTCAATAATAATTTTATATCTAGAAAATTTTAATAACATTTTGTTTGAGACAAATGAAGTCACTAAAAATTAAATTTTATTACAAAATTTTCGTTAAAATCAATTATTATTACAAATTTTTTTGTCCCGTTGGTATCACGCCACTGTTCTCCAATTGTTCTTTTAAACGGAACTTCTGAATTTTTCCACTAGTGGTTTTTGGGTAGTCATCTACAAAATGCACATAACGCGGTATTTTGAAATGTGCTATTTTACCTTTACAATAATCTATCACTTCGTTCTGTGTCATTTTCGCATTGTCGCTAAGTTGAATGCACGCACAAATTTCATCTCCGTAAACTTCGTCATACGCTCCTATAACTTGTGCCTCTATTATTTTAGGATGAGTCATTAGAAAATCCTCAATTTCCTATAATAAAAAATAAAACGTACAATTAATATGAGTGAAATATATTGATTATTGCTTCAGAAAATGAAATATATTGATTCTTGCTTCAGAAAAGTGGCAATCAAAATCAAATCAAAATAATGATATCGTTAATAGCAAACAAAATAAATCTTTAAATTACATAAAGCCATATTTAGATAAATCATTAGATATATCTATTTATACTTGAACTATCATTTTTTTCGAAAAGAGTTTTTATCAAATATTTTTTCATTTTTATTATACATAATAACACGCATATTACTTGGATATAGCAAATACTGCGAATTAAATACTAATATATAATAATGATATTTATATAATTTTACCTTAGGGAAAATATTTTCTCCTCCCCGAATAAGCATGTCTTTTAATCTTCCGATTATCACGCCATATCCGTTTTCATGCAAGATGAATTGATCCCCAGTTTTCAACCAACCATCCTGCGTCAATGTCTTCCTTGTATTCTCTTCGTCATTCCAATAATTTAACATATTGGAATATCCGCGTACCCAAAGTTCGCCAGGTTTTCCGAAGGCAACAGGCAAACCATTTAGATCGACAACCTTTTCGTCAAATATATTAACAAAACTTTAAAAGCTCTAATGTAAATTTTTAAATAAAATATTGTATCGAAATTAAAAACGATATATATACCATTGCTTCAACATGATCTCCTAAATAACCCACGGTAGTCTCAGATAAGTACTTATCCTCTCCACGTATTGATTGAAATACTGCAGCTGTCTCTGTGAGACCGTATAGGCTCTGTGAATTATAATCGAAAATTTATTATAATAATAATCGGACTTTCCGAAGAGATCTGATTTGGGCGTGTTAAAATTGTTTTCCAGGGTTGTAATGTTGATCGCATGATGATAAACGAAAGATGTTATAAATAGCCTTGATTGTGAACTTACCATTAAATCATTAAAACCTAATAAATTTCGTATTCGTTTGATGAGTTCAGAAGACGCAGGTGCTCCCGCCATAAACCCTGCTTGAAGACTGTCCATAGGTAGTTGCAACCATCGTTGTGTCTTAAGTAAGTTCACCTGATAATAGAGCAAAATAAAATTCAATTTAATTAGGATATTAATTTTTATTATTTTTTGTCAGAATATTGGATTGAGATTCGCAAAAATTGAATATAATAATATACTAATAATAATATAAAAAATTTCAAATAAATTTTAAACAAGAAGCAATTGCAGCGCTCTGTTCAAAATTAATATTTCTATCAATTTGAAATCTTATCTTGCATAATTTCAGTAATTGTTATCGGATATTTTTATAAATCGCGAATAATTACATTGTAAAAAATGAAATTATTATAAAATGCTTGTAAAATTGCATGAACAATAAATGTAAAATTAAACAATAAATAATAAGGATGTTATATATTTTTATTATATTTATTGTGTAATTCGTTTTCGCTTTCTACTCTGAATGCATATTTTTCAAACAATCTAGCTAACCTTGTTTTTTGTCCTTGCTTACCCACATAGTTGGCGTTCCATATGTTACGGCACACTTTTCTTGCGCTATCGCCTTCAAAGATTTTATCGGATCAAAGGAACGTTCTTCTATAACGAGAGTGCTTCCAGTGTGCAAGATGAGTATATTAGCCATTATGAACCCAAAAGCATGAAAGAATGGTATATTTAAACATATTTTGTTTTCGGTATTGATTTTTGCTCTGCATGCATTCTGTCACATATAAAAATACAAAATATTTTTTTCAAAATATTAAATATAAATGTCAAATCTCTCATTCCAGATTAATTTTAAAACTTGAGATTTGCAAATTTATCGAGACATTTGGATTAAGCAGAAGTATCTAAGGAGAGATCTAAGAAATCATCGATTCCAAGAATAAGTGAGTAAAAGTTAATTATGTTGTTCTCGTTAATTATGTTGTCTCTTCTTTTCAAAAATAAAATATAATACAAGAATGTTTTGAATCAATTGATAAAATATAATGCTAGATTTTTTTAAATAACGAGAAACCTATAATTTAAATTGATTTATATAAGAGTACATTATTATTGGAAAAATGTCGTCATGTAATTATCTCAAAATTACATGTATAGAAAATAAAACAGATTAAGAATAAGCTAGTAACATAACAAATATTTATATACATATAAATGAAGAGGTCTCGAGATGGATTTAGTAAATAGAACACAATAAAATAAACAGATAGATAGAGAGAAAGAAAAGAATTAAGAACAAAATAGTCATTCTATTCCATTTTATGAGGAAATTAATTTTGTTGACAAAGAATTTGTTAATAAAAATTATTATATTTATATTAATTTAAATTAAAAAAGGGAATGAATTATGCTTTATGTCAGAATATATTTTTTCAAAATCTGACACAACGAATTATAAAGTGATTAATATATCTGATATTTACTCTTATCATTTTACCTCTTTGCTGTTATTTACAATACACCTATGCGAGAGGAGAGTGGCTTTGGCCTTGCCGGTGGAACCGGACGTAAATTGTATATTGCATCCGTCGTTGCAAGATATCTCAGCCTGCTCCGCGGCGATCGCATCCACTTCCGCTTTCGTTGCTGAAGCTTCAACATCAGCGAAACGATGAGTACCGCTATAAATTAAACTAATATTATTTATATCGTTTTTCCAATGATGTATTGTTTACGGGTGCGAATGAATAGAAGTCAGTGAAGCTATTAGTCTAATTTTGCCATGATTCTTCCATATGGCAAGAATTATTAATCAAGTCGATTGATTCGTAAAAGTAGGAGAACAATAGTACCAGGTAAATGCGCGGAATCCGCGGAACAAAACAAAGTATAAACTGAAAATACGTAAAAAGTTTTTATGAGAGTGTTTGTGAGATTGCTGATTAACATTCACCTCGATATCGAAATCATGTTACGCTTACTTACGCCATACTTCGTCTCACCCTTTTCAGCATTTTAAAGTCGTTTCATTCTTCATTTTTTTTTCGTGATCTTATATCGATATGCTATTTTTACGTCATCAAACAGGACTTTCGTATCTTAGTTGTTTATAAGAAAATATATCGAGTTATAATATTACGTTAATTATTTGCTATAATAATCAATATAATTTTTACGAATACATAGGATATCAATTTTTCTGATTTATTTAGAAATTAAATATAATTAAATAATTATAGATTTTGATATTTATAAATATTTTTATAATGAAAGAATGTTATTAATTACTCAGGAAAAGATTTATATTTGTATAGAATATTTATATTGATATAGAATATAGAATATGCATGTCTGTGATATATTGAAATATATTTATCTAAAAATGCGAGCACATGAAATATAATTTGACAACAGTCAGTGTGTTCTTAATCCATTTCGTAAAATTGAGTAAAAGGTTGCCGTCAGTTAAAGTGCGAGAACTCACGCGATATTCACGAATCGGTGAGGCAAATGTTTTCAATGTGTGGACATATTAAAAGTTCACAAATAATCATGTGGAAATTTATAATTATCTAATCGAGCAGGACCGAAAGAAACTAATAATCACCTCATTTAATTAAATATATTATAACATTTTAAAACTATTCTCTCTCATTGCTTTCCAAAATTATATTAATTCTATTTGAAATAAATAAATAATACGATTACGGAACTCTGTGAATAATAAATAATTTTAATATTAATATCAATTAAAATTAATATTATTTATAAAATCTTTCATTTCATAATCCCGTGATTAAATAGGAAATAATTCTTCTATTAATAATATTTATATTACACAGAATAAATAATATTAATATTAACATTTTATTAATATTAAGAGAATCTTACGTTATATGATTAGACGAATAAATGATAATGTGCTCCAAAGTGGGATAGACTTCTTTGGCGGTCAACAACATCTTCGGATAATTTTGCACTTTGAACATGTCCGGTGAGACAATCGCTTTTATGCCAACTTTTTGCAAACAATAAATTAATTCATTCTGTTGATAAGCCGGATTAATCGCGACAACGATTAATCCCACCCTCGATGCACTCAGGGAAGTTATGAACCATTCGAGATCATTCGGACCCCAAATGCCCAGCCGATCGCCCTTCTTCATTCCTAATTTCTTGAGGCCCGCAGCAAAAGCGTCAACCCGTCGAAGAAGGTCGGAGAACGTTAATCGAATATTTTGATGGATCGAAACGATACAAGTTTGTTCGGGCCACGTTGCAACAGCTTCGCCGAGTGTTTGCCCGACGGTTTTGTCCGACAATGGAAATTCGCCGGGATTATACATATGAGCAACTTTGATTGCTTGTGAAAGATTAGCTTTCGTTTGGATGTTAGACTTGCGATGTTGACATCGTCCTGCAATTGCAATTAATCGCAACGTAAATCTATACACGATCGTTTTTCAAATCATACATATCTTTGAATTTTAGATATTTTCTATATCTTTTCTTTTATAGTTTCCTTTATTAAATTTTTATGTAACTAATCTTCGTATTAAGATAATAGCCATTAAAATAACGGTACAGACGTTTTAAAAATAACAATATATGAATTATATTGGCGCATTCTTCAGTATAGTGAGGTGATTATATAAAATAGTAAACATATAATAATAGAACGAACTTTAAAGTTGCATCTTTATTTGTTCTATTGATTTATTCACTTACCTTCAAAATTAGTGTGTGATATAGAAAGACATCGTAAATAGCTGTGACGATTTACAATTCTAAACATAATAGATCGTGAAATCGAGTTACACAGAGAAAGCATCTTTCCAATGAAGTAGTTACTTGTATCGCGTAAACAAGTACAAAACCCTGCAGTTGTATACTAAAACAGAAAAATAACATAAAAACATAAAAAATTTATTGTTATCATGTTTTATCTGGTTTACGCTTAATATCTGGTTTACGCTTTTATCTGGTTTACGCTTTAATTATCTGGTTTACGCTGGTTACGCGTATCTGGTTTTATCTGGTTTTATCTGGTTTTATCTGGTTACATTTAAAATAATCTATATTTATAATTAGTGTTATCTCTTTTCTAATATTAGACATATGTGAAATCTTATATGAAATCTTATATGAAATCTTATATTATTTAGATTATTGTTCAATGTACTTGGCTTTAATGTATTTGGCTAATTAATCATTGATTTCATATTTAGTTTTGATTTTTTTCAGGAAAATTATATATTTAGGAAAATTATTATATATATTTTTTGAGAGAAAATTTTTATTATAAAGGTATTCACATTATAATACATATAATTTTACAAAGTTTGCGAATTATATACCTGTAATTAATTTCAATTATAGAAATATGAGAATTATAATACGATCCGAACACGCAAGTTTTTGTAAATTGTTTTGGTCTTAATTTTTTAATTCGAAATTTACTTGGATATATATATATATATATATATATATATATATAATTATTATTATAGATATAAGAAATATTTCTGTGTAACTATGTTTGTGTCTACGCAGGCAAATGTAATAAATGTCTACGTAACTATAATTATGATTGCGCAGTAAAATATGTAAATTTCCACACACACACACACACACACACACACACACACACACACACACACACGCACGCACGCACGCACGCACGCACGCACGCACGCACGCACGCACGCACGCACGCACGCACGCACGCACGCACACATATATATATAATTATAAATTATACAAATATATATTCCACAAAATGATAACTGTCTATTCTCTTTATTAATATAATATGTCAAAATATATTATGTCTAATCTAAATAGAAATGAGAAAAATTTTACAATATTTACCTTTTGATTGATAAATCACAGTTTACTTGGCTATCGTTAAGTGTCACAAATCTGAGTTTTTTTTTTACTAATCAATGCATTCGGCGTTGCAACGCTACTGTGTCGCTTGATAATAATTTTTAATAATATGTCACTTGTCTTCTATTTTTTTAAACAAGTAATTTTAACGTGTCACTTCTTTTCCTTACACTATTCCGCACTATACTTTAATAAATGTATCTTTTATACGTACATACATATACATAAATTTTAATAAATTTATCTTTCATATGTACGTACACATACATATACATATCACATGTATGTGCGCACATGCGCACATATGATTTTGTCACTTAAAGCATTGTACATATCGAAGCAATAATCATATATGCAGCGATGTGAACGCCGCTTGAGTGACAAATTCGCTTTGCGTGTGTGCGTGTGAGCATATGCACGTGAGACTACTGGAAATGAAGGAAAACGAGAAATGTCACAATTCTGATATTCGATCATCATTTCTCAGGATTGACTGCATCGATTTTGTTCAAACAAGTCGCAATCGAAAGCATTTATTCACGCCGTTTTATAATAAAAGTGTCATTAGATTTTTGATTACGGCTTTAGTTTATTAAATATCTTAACCGAAAGTTTATTTGACGCGAAATTCCGGATAAGGTACTTGGTAGCGCCGCGTCGAGAGCAGTGACTCCCAACTCAATACGTGGAACTTAATGCTTGGACTTGTTTTTTATGTACTTGGCGTCGCGACGCTACCACGTCGCTTGATATTGTAGTTGTCATCTCAAAAAAATATAATTATTTAATTCTACTTTAAGAAAATTACAATCTTTGATTTAAAAATATTATTTCCTATTTAACATTGTTTCAACATTCTTTCCACTGAAGAAAATTAAATCTTAAATCATAAGAATATATTTTTCTTGATTGAACTATATAAAATGGCTTCATTTAAGCAAGTAATTATTCAAGCAATTATATTTTTCTTTAATTAACGCATATATATAATATAATCTCATTTTAAGATTTCCATATTAAAACTAAAGATATTTTCGAAACAATAATGTTCTTTTTTTGTGTGCACGTATATCATCCACCTACCTATATCCGCCAAGTAGCTACCGGATATCCATTAGATATACACGTATTTCACATGTCTACATTCACACACAAAAAATACAGAACATTAAATTTTAGCACAATTTTTTAACATCTTTGAATAATTAGCCACAACAAGCAAAAAATCACTTCATCTAAGGCAGTATAAGACCACGGCACAAATTTAACGAGTTGTGGCTTATCGGTCAAAGAGCGCAGATTATTATAGCCGCATTTTCTCTAGCTTTTGCGAGGAACTCCAGAACTCTATATAAATTAAGTCAGATGGTTAATTTTTTTTGGCGAATTCCGTCATACATGTATCCATATACAGAACATTGAACAAATATCCATCTAAAAATAAATATCAATATACATGTAATAAATGACGGCAATGATCTTTACGGACGAAGCTTCTGTTTGGGGATATATTACCATTCGACGTTCCTGGTCAATAGATGGTCCTTGGCCAATAGATTAATACAACGGACCGTTAAACACCCTGTAAAAGTTCATCTTTGGGGCTGCTTTTCAAAACAGGGTTTTGGAGCATTACATCTGTTTACATACAATTTAAATGCTCCGAAAATGCTTAATATTTATGAAAAGTGTTTGTTGCCGACTGCTGAACGATGTTTCATAAAAAAAAACGAGGATCTTACAGGAAGACAACGACCCAAAACATCGGAGCAAGCTTTGCACCGAGTGGAAAGAGCAGTCTGGCATCGTCACACTTGATTGGCCATCGCAATCGCCAGATGCAAATCCCATTGAAAATGTGTGGGCATATCTCAAACACATGCTTCGAGGAAAAAGAGTATGCACTTTGAAGCAGCTGACACGACAAATTCGTCTCATTTGGAGGTCTTTACCGAACGAATACGCAGTCAACTTAGTGGAAAGTATGCCTCGGAGATGTCAGGCAATTATCAATGCCGGTGGTGACTGGACTCATTATTAATGGTATAGCATTTTTCTTTTCATGTAGTACAACAAATCCATGTACTTATAAATCATTAAAAATAAATTTTTCTACACATTAACCTGTACACGCTCTTACTTTACAGACTGTATATATATATATATATATATATATATATATATACATATATATATATTAAAAATATCTGAATGTTGTTCGTATTTTTGCGGGATATTGATTTATACATACCCTGATGTACGCTCGGCAACCAAAATGCCTTAACACCTGAATTTGCGCGTGTCAAGACATATTCGGATGACGTACTTTCACTCTATTATAATTGCGCATCATGACTATTTAATATCTGGCAACGATGTCCCAAAGCGATTTTACGCAAAATTCAAACTAATGTGTGACATATCTGAAAAAGTGGTTATATGTCAAATATGTCAAAATGTATATGATTAGAAAATAAGTAATGCACATTAATTATATAAAATATTAAAATAAAATACATTAAATATATAAAAAATATAGCGTGATATGAATTACACATATTATTGCCAGTTTTTTATTGTGTGTCGCAGATTTGAGGATGAGCGACTGCTGCTTAAATATAAAAACTTAATATGTGTAATTCATATCACGCTTTATATTTTTTATATATTTAATGTATTTTATTTTAATATTTCATATAATTAATGTGCATTACTTACTTTTTAATCATATACATTTTGACATATTTAACATATGTTAAACCACTTTTTCAGATATGTCACATATTAGTTTGAATTTTGCGTAAAATCGCTTTGAAACATCATTGCCAGATATTAAATAGTCATGACGCGCAATTATAATTGAGTGCAAATACGTCATCTGAATATGCCTTGACACAGGCAAATTCAGGTGTTAAGGCATTTTGGTTACCGAGTGTACTTATGAAACCTCGAATTGCAAACATTTGAATATCTACAACATCTGGAATGACTATTTATATTCGTGGATATCTAATACCAATTATTTTTCGTATGGGGGAGAGAGAGAGAGAGAGAGAGAAAGAAGGAGAGGGAGAGAGAATAATATGTATAATATATATTATATAATATTAATATATATAATAATATATATAAATATAATATAATATAATATAATGAAAATATAATATAGTATTTATATACAAATTATATAACTTATATAAATAATAGCATTATAATAACAATATAAATATTCTATATAATTATATAATAAATATTTTATACCGTTTTAATATGATTGCTGATTAAAAATAAAGCAGTCCATTGTCTAACTCTCATTCTGAAAGCTCTGTTTTTTAAGTGTTTTTCAATCATATTAAAACGATATAAATAATGTTTCTTCTTAAATAAAATTGTATCTCCTTAAACAAAAAATAGAAAACTTCAAATATTTTAAAGCGAAGTTTTTATTTTTCGAAACATCTTGTATTTTCGCTAGCAAATTGTGCTTTTATTTGTACATATTCAATAGAGTGATTTGATTACAAAAAGTATAATTGCATCTTTTCCATGCATTGTTGAATTCAAGAAAAAATAAGATCATTGAAAAATAATTATTGTTATATTATTCAACTTTCTTTCATTTCTTTATCTTTTTATTTGCATTATTATCAACTATTCTCCAGAAAATCATAATGGATTATTATTCTGGATCTTTTGTGTATCAGGATGTATAAAATTAGTATACATTGCCAGAATTGAAAAGATTTATTAATTATTATACAATAATAAAAATGTTATAATGTAAATTATAAAATAGATATAAGAACTGCTTTTAATAACATTCAATAAATATCTTTTAATAACATTTATTTATTAAATAACATTCAATAATAATTTTATATTTAGAAAATTTTAATAACATTTTGTTTGACAAATGAAGTTATTAAAAATTAAATTTTATTACAAAATTTTCGTTAAAATCAATTATTATCACAAATTTTTTTATCTCGTTGGTATCACGCCACTGTTCTCCAATTGTTCTTTTAAACGAACTTCTGAATTTTTCCACTAGTGGTTTTTGGATAGTCATCTACAAAATGCACATAACGCGGTATTTTGAAATGTGCTATTTTACCTTTACAATAATCTATCAGTTCGTTCTTTGTCATTTTCGCATTGTCGCTAAGTTGAATGCACGCACATACTTCTTCTCCGTATACTTCGTCATACGCTCCTATAACTTGTGCCTCTATTATTTTAGGATGAGTCATTAGAAAATCCTCAATTTCCTATAATAAAAAATAAAACATACAATTAATATGAGTGAAATATATTGATTATTGCTTCAGAAAATGAAATATATTGATTCTTGCTTCAGAAAAGTGGCAATCAAAATCAAATCAAAATAATGATATCGTTAATAGCAAACAAAATAAATCTTTAAATTACAGCCATATTTAGATAAATCATTAGATATATCTATTTATACTTGAATTATCATTTTTTTCGAAAAGAGTTTTTATCAAATATTTTTTCATTTTTATTATACATAATAACAAGCATATTACTTGGATATAGCAAATACTGCGAATTAAATACTAATATATAATAATGATATTTATATAATTTTACCTTAGGGAAAATATTTTCTCCTCCCCGAATAAGCATGTCTTTTAATCTTCCGATTATCACGCCATATCCGTTTTCATGCAAGATGAATTGATCCCCAGTTTTCAACCAACCATCCTGCGTCAATGTCTTCCTTGTATTCTCTTCGTCATTCCAATAATTTAACATATTGGAATATCCGCGTACCCAAAGTTCGCCAGGTTTTCCGAAGGCAACAGGCAAACCATGTAGATCGACAACCTTTTTGTCAAATACATTAACAAAACTTTAAAAGCTCTAATGTAAATTTTTAAACAAAATATTGTATCGAAATTAAAAACAATATATACCATTGCTTCGATATGATCTCCTAAATAACCCACGGTGGTCTCAGATAAGTATTTATCCTCTTCACGTATCGATTGAAATACTGCACTTGTCTCTGTGAGACCGTATAGGCTCTGTGAATTATAATCGAAAATTTATTATAATAATAATCGGACTTTCCGAAGAGATCTGATTTGGGCGTGTTAAAATTGTTTTCCAAGGGTTGTAATGTTGATCGCATGATGATATACGAAAAATGTTATAAAGTATTGATTGTGAACTTACTATTAAATCATTAAAACCTAATAAATCTCGTATTCGTTTGAAGAGTTCAGAAGATGCAGGTGCACCACCGATAATCCCTGCTTGAAGACTGTCCACCGGAAGTTGCAACCGTTGTTGTGCCTCGAGTAAGTTCACCTGACAATAGAGCCAAATAAAATTCAACTTAATTAGGATAAATTAAATTTTATTAATTTTTCTAAAGAAATTGAACTGAATTGCAAAAATCGAATATAATATTAATACACTAATAATATAATAATAATATAATAATTTTCAAATAAATTTTAAACAATAAGCAATTGGAACGCTCTTTTCAAAATTAATATTTTTATCAATTTGAAATTTTAGCCTACATGATTTCAACAATTATTATTGCATGTTTTTATAAATCACGAATAATTACATTGTAAAAAATAAAATTGTAAAATTGCATGAACAATAAATGTAAAATCATGCAATAAGTAATAAGAATGTTATACATTTTTATTATATTTATTGTGTAATTTTGCATTTATTATTTATGTAACTTTTATACAATGTATATAATGATTTTTCACACAATATAGCGATTTTCGACTGTGCGAATTATTTGTTAATCAATGACGAGTATTTATATTGTCATATTTAAATTAAATCACACAATTTTTATGTGAATGATATATATTATCATTCGTTTTCGCTTTCTACTATGTAGAATGGATATTTTTCAAACAATATAGCTAACCTTGTCTTTCATTCTTGCTTACCCACATAGTTGGCGTTCCATATGTTACGGTACACTTTTCTTGCGCTATCGCCTTCAAAGATTTTATCGGATTAAAAGAACGTTCTTCTATAACGAGAGTGCTTCCAGTGTGCAAAATGAGTATATTGGCCATTATTAACCCGAAAACATGGAAGAATGGTACATTTAAACATATTTTGTTTTCGGTACTGAATTTTGCTCTGCGGGCATTCTGTCACATATAAAAATACAAAACATTTTTCCTAAAATATTAAATTGTTATTAAATTATTAGTTGTCAAATCTCTACGTCAAGATTAATGTTAGATATCTTGAGATTTGCAAGTTTATCGAGACATTTGAAATAAGCAGTTTATTCAAATCTAAGGACAAGTCTAAAAGAATCATTGCATCAATTTCAAGGACAAGCGAGTAAAAGTTAATTATATATTAAAAAGTTAATTATATTGTATGTATTGTATATATTATGTTATATTGTATTCTCATATATTTTATTTTCTTTTAAAAAAATAAGATATAATGCATGCATTTTTTTGAAATAACAAGAAACCTGTAATTTAAATTGATTTATATAAGAATAAATTATTATTGGAAAAATGTCGTCATCTAATTATCTCAAAATTACATGTATAGAAAATAAAACAGATTAAGAATAAGCTAATAACATAACAAATATTTATATACATATGAATGAAGAGGTCTCGAGATGGATTTAGTAAATAGATCACAATAAGGCAAACAGATAGATAGAGAGAAAGAAAAAAATTAAGAACAAAATAGTCATTCTATTCCATTTTATGAGGAAATTAACTTTGTTGACAAAGAATTTGTTAATAAAAATTATTATATTCATATTAATTAAAATTAAAAAAAGGAATGCGTTATAAATAATGCTTTATGTCAGAATATATTATTTAAAAATCTGACACAAAGAAATTATAAAGTGATTAATATATCTGATATTTACTCTTATCATTTTACCTCTTTGCTGTTATTTACAATAGACCTATGCGAGAGGAGGGTGGCTTTGGACTTGCCGGTGGAACCGGATGTAAACAGTATATTGCATCCATCGTTGCAAGATATCTCAGCTTGTTCCGCAGCGATCGCATCTACTTCCGCTTTCGTCGCCGAAGCTTCAACATCAGCGAAACGATGAGTACCGCTATAAATTAAACGTACTAATATCATTTACATCGTTTCTCAATGACGTGTTGTTTACGAGCGCGAATAGATAGATGTCAGTGAAGCAATTAGTCTAATTGTGCCATGATTCTTCCATACGGCATAAATTATTAATCAAATCGATTGATCGGTGAAAGTTGGAAAACTATAGTACTGGCTAAATGCGCGGAATCCACGGAATAAAAAAAGTATATAATGAAAATGCGTACAAAGTTTCGATGAGAGTGCTTGTGTGATTGCTGATTAACATTCACCTCGACATCGTAACTGTTTCGCTCCGTCTCACCCTTTTTAGCATTTTAAAGTCGTTGCGTTTTTCATTTTTTTTCGTGACTTCAGATCGATATGCTATTTTTACGTCATCAAACAGGATTTTGTACTTCAGCCATTTATAAGAAAATATATCAGAATCGTTATGATATTATGTTCATTATGTTAATTATTTGCTATAATAATCATATCAATAATTTTTATGAATACATAGCATATCAATTTTTCTTATTTATTTAAAATTAAATATAATTAAATAATTTATATTTTCACATTTATAAATATTTTTCTAACAAAAGAATGTTATTAACACTCAGGAAAAATTTTATAATTGTATAGAACAATAAAAAAATCATTACAAAGTATTAATATTAGAATTCTTTAAATCTAATTATATAGAATATGCATGTCTGTGATATATTGAAATATATTTATCTAAAAATGCGAGCACATGAAATATAATTTGACAACAGTCAGTGTGTTCTTAATCCATTTCGTAAAATTGAGTAAAAGTTGCCGTCAGTTAAAGTGCGAGAACTCACGCGATATTCACGAATCGTGAGGCAAATGTTTTCAATGTGTGGACATATTAAAAGTTCACAAATAATCATGTGGAAATTTATAATTATCTAAGCGAGCAGGACCGAAAGAAACCAATAATCACCTCATTTAATTAAATATATTATAACATTTTAAACTATTCTCTCTCATTGCTTTCAAAATATATATTAATTCTATTTGAAATAAATAAATAATACGATTACGGAACTCTGTGAATAATAAATAATTTTAAATTATATCAATTAAAATTAATATTATTTACAAAATCTTTCATTTCATAATCCCGTGATTAAATAGGAAATAATTCTTCTATTAATAATATTTATATTACACAGAATAAATAATACTAATATTAACATTTTATTAATATTAAGAGAATCTTACGTTATATGATTAGACGAATAAATGATAATGTGCTCCAAAGTGGGACAGACTTCTTTGGCGGTCAACAACATCTTCGGATAATTTTGCACTTTGAACACGTCCGGTGAGACAATCGCTTTTATGCCAACTTTTGCAAACAATAAATTAATTCATTCTGTTGATAAGCCGGATTAATCGCGACAACGATTAATCCCGCCCTCGATGCACTCAGGGAAGTTATGAACCATTCGAGATCATTCGGACCCCAAATGCCCAGCCGATCGCCCTTCTTCATTCCTAATTTCTTGAGGCCCGCAGCGAAAGCGTCAACCCGTCGAAGAAGGTCGGAGAACGTTAATCGAATATTTTGATGGATCGAAACGATACAAGTTTGTTCGGGCCACGTTGCAACAGCTTCGCCGAGTGTTTGCCCGACGGTTTTGTCCGACAATGGAAATTCGCCGGGATTATACATATGAGCAACTTTGATTGCTTGTGAAAGATTAGCTTTCGTTTGGATGTTAGACTTGCGATGTTGACATCGTTCTGCAATTGCAATTAATCGCAATGTAAGTCTATACACGATCGTTTTTCAAATCATACATATCTTTGAATTTTAGATTCTATATCTTTTCTTTTATAGTTTCTTTTATTAAATTTTTATGTAACTAATCTTCGTATTAAGATAATAGCCATTAAAATAACGGTACAGACGTTTTTAAAAATAACAATATATGAATTATATTGGCGCATTCTTCAGTATAAGTGAGGTGATTATATAAATAGTAAACATATAATAATAGAACGAACTTTAAAGTTGGCATCTTTATTTGTTCTATTGATTTATTTACTTACCTTCAAAATTAGCGTTTGATGTAGAAGACCATCGTAAATAGCTGTGACGATTTAC